>NW_022198383.1:1642384-1674706 GCF_009176525.2 Contarinia nasturtii | reverse complement strand
AGATGAAAATGGTTTTACGACTTTGGATTCAATTGTGGCCGTTGAAACAAAACCCGATTTAATTGCTTTGAATGAACAACTTATGCTTGCCGATGAGAATAATTTGGTTGAGAATTTCGAATACAAACTTGACTCAATTGATGCATCTGAAGCCATATCTGAGTCGACAACAAACAACAAAAACGAATCCAATGAATGCAATATATGCGGCAAAGTGCTTTCATCCAAAGTCGTCTTGAAAAGACACGTATTAATCTCACACAGTGTCCCTGGTCATTTTCCGTGTGAAATATGTCCGAATTTGGTTTTAACGCGAAAGGAGTCATTGAGAAAGCATATGAAAATGGAACATGATCCAAACAGTGTCAAATTCAAGTGTAAATATTGCTATAATGTGTATTTGAAGAAATCATCTCTAGAAAATCATTATCCCAAATGTAAGAAACGAGCCGAAAAATTGGGAAGAAAAGATTTTGGCACCACCGTTGAAACCATAGACACTATTCAAATTAAGGAGGAACACATCGATGATGATTATGAGAATACAATTTGCACGGAAACTGAGGAAATAGGACCAGCACAACAAAATGAATCCAATTCGAATGAAAATAGTGATCAAGTGAAGGAGAGGCAACCACATGACGACAAGAAATGTGACATATGCCTCAAAACATTTTATGATAGAAACACAGTTCGACGGCACAAAGTGCTCGTGCATGGTGAAACATCCGGGACGCAAGAGTGTTCAAAATGCAAGATGAAATACTTCAGTGCAAAAGGTTTGGCCAATCACGAGCTAAAATGTACAAAGGATGTTGCCGAAAGTCTCGAATGTAAAGTCTGCAAAATGGTATTCGCTAGGGACAAATCACTTAAAAATTACTTATTAATTATTATTGATTATTTTACAATTATTTTTCGATTAGTTTCGATTATCGTCATTCACATACATTGATTGTAATATATGTATTACGTATGAGATTGTCAAATGACGATGATGGAAATTGAATCTATGTGAAATAAAAAGAGAGTGTGTGTGTGGATGAGTGAGTGTAAGAGAAAATACATACAAAAGAAACAAAAGTCGCGACAGCAAACAAATTGAGATTTGGTAGTAGCAGCGGAGAACATCACAAGGAATCAATGTTGTACACACAGTAGCATTGCATCGGAACAACGTCACAACGACGACAACAGGGCGACGCAAATGGATAAACGAAAACTGTATCAACAGCAACAATAAATCACATTCGGGTAACAATTGTCATATTTTGCATAGTAGCTAACGCATTCGCTGTTCAATATCGGCCACTGTCAACGACAAACCGATTTGAATGTGTTGGTGTGAGAGTGTATTTGACTGTGACATTTCAAACCAACAAGCCGGCAACAATTCACATCGTGACGAACCATTGCCAGTGTAAGAACTAAAATTCCTGCGCATAAATTTTCAGTTTGCATTGAAAGTGAAATATTCTATCGAATTGGATTTTTATCGGTTTTTCCAGAAAAAGTGTGGGGGGGGGGTATGTTTCACTTCGAATCATGTTTCATTGCTTTCATTTAATTTCATCTACTGCAATTTATGTTCATTGTTTGTTTTTCTGTTATTGTATGTATCTAGGTAGTGACCAGCAGACCCAGAAGTACTATTCTATAGTAAGCTAGTATTTTTTTTTATTCTCTTCCACAGAAATCGACGATTACAACTACCAAATCTCAATTTAAAGCAATTGCTGGACATTAATGTTGTTGTGGCTATTGCTTTGCAATTTTTTCATTATATGTTTTCGATTATTTTCGATTATTTTCCGATTACTTATCGATTATTTTAAATTTCATTCTTTTCTTTTGTGATTCTCCCCTTAGGTATTTGCTACGAAGTCAAGTCTTACAAGACATATGAACCATACACATTCAGAAGTTGAAAAATTTCGTTGTACAACCTGTGGAAGCGTTACAATCAACAAAGTCACATTTGAAAATCATAAATGTAGAAAAGACAGAATGAAACCAACTGCAAGTTCGATGAATCGCCAGAACACCATCGGTAAAATTGTATGCGATACCTGTGGAAAAACATTAAGATCGAAAGTATCGTTACGACAACATAAAATTCGCTTTCACAGTGCCGAAGGAACACATTTTTGTGCTTGTACGAAAATTTTTGCCACAGCTGAAGCACTTTCCGAACATAAGGCCATATGTGAATTCAGAAAAAAGTCCAGATTTCCGTTGATACATTTGGGCAAAATTTTTGAATGTCATTTGTGTCATAGAGTTATTAAAGACCTAATCTCCCTTCGAAGACACATGCGGCGAATACATTTTCCATTTGAAAAGAAACATAAATGCGAAAAATGTGGAAAACGTTTCTTACATCTATATGAACTTCGCACTCATGACGAATCAGTTCACTTGAAAGTTCTCAAATCCTTGTGCACAATATGTGGAAAATCCTTTTTAAGCGACCAAGCACTACGGGTTCATATGTATACACATACAGGAGAAACACCTTATAAATGCCCACTTTGTGGGAAAGCATTTTCCAATCCAAAAGTACGAGATATGCATATACGGACTCATACGGAAGAAAGAAATTTTAAATGCCCATATGAAGGATGTGACAAACGATTTAAGACTCCATCTAATGTTTATTCGCATAAGAAACAAATGCATGGCTATAAGAAAAAGAAAGAACAATTGTAATAACAAATGGAAATAATCAGAACAAAGCACGAATTATAAAACAACTTATTAGGTTAATAGATATAGCGATCAAAAAAAAATATGAAAAATGGGTATCAAAATTAATTTATTGCCTTTTTTATTATTTTTGATTTATTTGGTATAAACCAATCTTCGCATTTTTGAAAATATTTTAGAATGAACATTTTCAATTTATTATCTATTACTGATACTCAAGAAAATACTTATGTAGCCTTTGACAGTTCACTTCAGTTCAGTAATGATAAAAAAAAAAACAAATATTTCTTTGACATTTGAAAACAAAACAACTAAAAAAATCGAGGAAATTTAAAGAAAAATCAACGTTGAACGAAGATAATCTTGAGAATATAGATGAAATGAGAACAGGTAAATCTATAATTTCATTTAAATATAGAATATTTCAAAACAATTCTATTGTTTACAGTGCATCAATGTTTGTTTTGTCCGCAAACATTTGGCAGTGCCAGCGAAAAAGATGATCACATTTTACAACATTTTGCCCAAGAAACATGCATCGAATGCGACCAACATTTAATTCGTATCGGTAGTAATTTGTACACTAAGCACAATGCCGTAACATGTATTAAAGTGAACATCAAAACAGAAGAGCCAATTTGCCAAGAGGATCAACACGAAACCATCGACGAAAAAAGAGATGAAAATGGTTTTACAGCGGTCAAATCATTGACCATTGAAACAAAACCCGATTTAATTGCTTTGAATGAACAACTTATGCTTGCCGATGAGAATAATTTGGTAGAGAATTGCGAATACGAACTCGACTCAATTGATACATCGGGAGCCGTATCTGAATCGACAACAAACAATGAAAACGAATCCAATGAATGCAATATGTGCGGCAAAGTGCTTTCATCCAAAGACGGCTTGAAAAAACACGTATTAATCACACACAGCGCCCCTGGTCATTTTCCGTGTGAAATATGTCCAAATGTGACTTTAACGCGAAAGGATTCATTGAGAAAGCATATGAAAATGAAACATGATCCGAATCGGGTAAAATTCAAGTGTAATTATTGCCCATCGGTGTTTTTGAAAGAAATCTCTCTGGAAGCGCATCTTTCTAAATGTAAAAGACGAACTGAGATATTAGAAAGTGGAGACAGTGGCACCACCATTGAAACTGTGAACACTTTTCAAATTAAGGAGGAACAAATTGATGATGAACACGAAAATTCAGAGAATACAGTTTGCATGGAAACGGTAGAAATGGAACCAGGACAACAAAATGAACATTCACCCGTCAAAATTATAAATGAATTCAATTCGAATGAAAATAATGATCGAGAAAAGGGGAGGCAACCAAATGGCGACGACAAGAAATGTGACATATGCCATAAAACATTTTTTGATAAAAATACAGTTCGAAGACACAAAGTGCTCGTGCATGGTGAAACATCCGGGACGCATGAGTGTTCGAAGTGCAAAATAAAATTCTTCAGCGCAAAAGGTTTAGCCAGACATGAGCTAAAGTGTACAAAAGATGTTGCCGAAAGTCTCGAATGTAAAGTCTGCAAAATGGTATTCGAAACAAAGTCAAGTCTCACAAGACATATAACCCATGCACATTCAGAGGTCAAAAAATTTCGTTGTACAACCTGTGGATGCATTTCTACTAACAAAGTAACATTTGAAAATCATAAATGTGGAAGAAATATAACAAATCCTACCGCGAGTGCGATGAATCGACAAAACACCATCGGTAAATTTGTGTGTGATAACTGTGGAAAAACAATAGGATCAAAAATAGCGTTGCGAAAACATAAAATTCGCTTTCACAGTGCCGAAGGTACACATGTTTGTGCTTGTACGAAAATGTTTGGTACGGCTGAAGCACTTGCCGAACATAAGGCCAAATGTGAATTCAGAAAAAAATCCAGATTTCCATTGATACATAGGGGAAAGACTTTTGAATGTCACTTGTGTCATAGAGTTATTAAAGACATAATCTCCTTTCGCAGACACATGCGGCGAATACATGTGCCATGTAAAAAGAAATATGAGTGTGAAACGTGTGGAAAACGTTACGTACATCCATTTCTACTTCGCAATCACAATGAATCGGTTCACTTGAAAATTCGCAAATCCTTGTGCACAATATGTGGAAAATCCTTTTTAACCGAGCAAACACTGCGGATTCATACGTATAAACATACAGGAGAAACACCATATGAATGCCCACTTTGTGAGAAAGCATTTTCTAATCCAACAGTACGAGATATGCATATACGGACTCATAAGGAAGAAAGAAATTTTAAATGCCCATATGAAGGATGCGACAAACGATTTAAAACTCCAGCTAATGTTTATACGCATAAGAAAAAAATGCATGGCTATGAGAAAAAGAAACCACAATTGTAATAACATATGGAAATAATCGAAACGAAGCCTGAATTATAAAACAGATTATATAGTTATTAGTTATAGCGATGAAAATATAAATATTAAAATGATTCTCAAATTTAATTTAATGTCTTTTTTATTATTTTTTATTTATTTGGCGAAGAATGGCATTTTTGAAAATATTTCAGAGTAAACATGTTTACTTTAGTAATACTCAAGAAAATACTTATGTAGACAATGACAGTTCACTTCAGTTCAGTAATGATAGAAAAAACAAATATTTCTTTGACAATTGAAAACCAAACAACTAAACAAATCGAGGAATTGAGTTTTTAAAGAAAAAACAACGTTGAACGGACATTGTCTTGAAAATATGGATGAAATAAGAACAGGTAAATCTATAACTTCGTTTAAATATAGAACATTTCAAAACAATTCTATTGTTTACAGTTCATCAATGTTTGTTTTGTCCGCAAACATTTGGAAGCGCCAGCGAAAAAGATGATCACATTTTACAACATTTTGCCCAAGAAACATGCATCGAATGCGACCAACATTTAATTCGTATCGGTAGTAATTTGTACACTCTACACAATGCCGTAACGTGTATCAAAGTGAACATAAAAACAGAAGAGCCAATTTTCCAAGAGGATCAACATGAAACCATCGACGAAAAAAGAGATGAAAATGGTTTTACCACTTTGGATTCAATTGTGGCCGTTGAAACAAAACCCGATTTAATTGCTTTGAATGAACAACATTTGCTTGTGGATGAGAATAATTTGGTAGAGAATTGCGAATACGAACTCGACTCAATTGATGTATCCGAAGCCGCATCTGAAGCGACAAGTAACAATGATAATAATTCCTTTGAATGTAATATATGCGGGAAAATACTTTCAAGCAGCAAATCATTAAAAAATCACGAATCACTCACACATGGTGCACCCGGTCTTTTCCCATGTCATCTATGTCCGAATGTGACTTTAACGCGAAAGGATTCATTGAGAAAACACATGCAGATGAAACATGATCCGAATCGTGTCAAATTCAAGTGCTATTATTGTCCATCGGTGTTTTTGAAAGAAATCTCTCTGGAAGCGCATCTTTCTAAATGTAAAAGACGACCTGAGAACTTAGAATATGAAGATTTTGACACCACCGTTGAAACCATAGACACTGTTCAAATTAAGGAAGAACACATCGACGATGATTCTGAGAATACAATTTGCAAGGAAACTGTAGAAATAGGAGCAGCACAACAAAATGAAAATAATGATCAAAAAAACGCATCAAATAGCAACCACAACAAATGTGACATATGCCTTAAAACATTTTTTAAACATGGAGTTCGACGACACAAAGTACTCGTGCATGGTGAAACATCCGGGACGCATGAGTGTTCGAAGTGCAAAATAAAATTATTCAGCGCAAAAGGTTTAGCCAGACATGAGCTAAAGTGTACAAAAGTTATTGACGGTATTCTCGAATGTCAATTCTGCAAAATGATATTCGAAACAAAGACAAGTCTTACAAGACATATAACCTGCATACATTCAAAAGTTGAAAAATTTCGCTGTACATTCTGTGGATGCGTTTTTACTGAAAGATCGACTTATGAAAAACATAAATGTAGAAGAGACGGCACGAATCCAACAAAAAGTGCGATGAATCGACAAAACACCATCGGTAAATTTGTGTGTGATAACTGTGGAAAAACAATAGGATCAAAAATAGCGTTGCGAAAACATAAAATTCGCTTTCACAGTGCCGAAGGTACACATGTTTGTGCTTGTACCAAAATGTTTGGTACAGCTGAAGCACTTGCCGAACATAAGGCCATATGTGAATTCAGAAAAAAATCCAGATTTCCATTGATACATAGGGGAAAGACTTTCGAATGTCATTTGTGTCATAGAGTTATTAAAGACATAGTCTCCCTTCGCAGGCACATGCGGCGGATACATTTTCCATTTGAAAAGAGATACAACTGCGAAAAGTGTGGAAAACGTTTCGTACATCCATATGAACTTCGCAATCACAATGAGTCGGTTCACTTAAAAATTCGCAAATCCTTGTGCACAATATGTGGAAAATCCTTTTTGTGCGACCAGGCATTACGGATACATATGAATAAACATACAGGTGAAACTCCGTATAAATGCCAACTCTGTGAGAAAGCATTTTCTAATCCAACAGTACGAGATATGCATATACGGACTCATACGGAAGAAAGAAATTTTAAATGCCCATATGAAGGATGCGACAAACGATTTAAGACTCCAGCTAATGCTCATAAGCATAAGAAGAAAACACATGGATACTTAAAAGAGGAACAATCTAAAGACACATGAAAATGATTGGAATTATTATTCCACTTTTTTGGTCCATAATTTATAGTAGTACATTGATGAAAATAAATAAGAATAAATTATTTGCAAATTTAATTGGCTTTCAATTGTAAACTATATTTTTTTTTCTATAACGAAATTTGTTTTGTTTAAATTACCCTCCAAATACTTTAAATGATTAACATTTCAGAGTAAACATGTTTACTTTAGTACCTCTTTCTGATACTTAAGAAAATACTTATGTAGACAATGACAGTTCATTTGAGTTCAATAATGATGAAAAAACACATATTTTTTGACATTTGAAAACAAAACAAGCAAACAAATAGAAGAATTGAGTTTTTGAAGAAAAAAACAACGTTGAAAAAAAATTATCTTGAAAATATGGATGAAATAATAAGAGGTAAATCTATAATTTCATTTAAATATAGAATATTTCAAAACAATTCTATTATTTACAGTTCATCAATGTTTGTTTTGTCCGCAAACATTTGGAAGCGCCAGCGAAAAAGATGATCACATTCTACAGCATTTTGCCCAAGAAACATGCATCGAATGCGACCAAAATTTGATTCGTATCGGTAATAATTTGTACACTAAGCACAATGCAGTAACGTGTATCAAAGTGAACATCAAAACAGAAGACCCAATTTACCAAGAGGACCAACATGAAACCATCGACGAAAAAATAGATGAACATGGTTTTACAGCGGTCACATCTTTGGATTCAATGTTAGCCGTCGAAATAAAACCCGATTTAATTGCTTTGAATGAACAACTTATGCTTGCCAATGAGAATAGTTTGGTAGAGAATTGCGAATATGAACTCGACTCAACTGATGCATCTGAAGCCGCATCTGAAGCGACAAGTAACAATGATAATAAATGCAATGAATGTAATATATGCGGCAAAATGCTTTCATCCAAAGACGGCTTGAAAAAACACATATCAATCACACACAGCGCTCCTGGCCATTTTCCGTGTGAAATATGTCCGAATTTGGTTTTCACGCGAAAGGATTCATTGCGAAAGCACAATCAAATGAAACATGATCCAAATACCGTTAAATTCAAGTGTAATTTTTGCCAGAATGTATTTTTGCATGAATTATCACTAGAGAAACATCTTCCGAAATGTAAAAAACGTATTAAGAAGACAAGATTCGCTCTAAATCAAGAATATACGCTTGAAAATCAATTGTACGGAGCCAGCGTTTTTCCTACTGAACAAATGTCTCATTCAAATCAATTAGCAGAGCCAACGGGTGAATCGACAAGTCAGGATGATAGTGATTTATGCAAGTGTAATATATGCGGCAAAATACTTTCAAACATCAGATCGCTAAAAGTACACGAAACGCTTACGCATAGTGCCCCCGGCCATTTTCCATGTGAAATATGTCCAAATATGATATTCACGCGAAAGGACTCATTGCGAAAGCATATGCAAATGAAACATGATCCGAATTGTGTCAAATACAAGTGTAACTTTTGCTCTTCGGTGTTTTTGAAAGAAATATCTCTCGAATCGCATCTTTTTAAATGTAATAAAAGAATGAAGCGTATGGAAGGTGAGTTATCTACCGTAATTTCTGAAGATATGTGCACTGTTCAAATTAAGGAGGAAGACACCGGCGATTATTCAGAGAATACAATCTGCACGCCGAGCATAGAAATTGGATCAATAACACAAAACGAACATTCTAGTGTGACGAATCCAAATGGCAACGACAACGAATGTGACATATGCCTTAAAACATTTTTCGACAAAAACGGAGTTCAACAACATAAAAATCGCGTGCACAGTGTTTGTGCTTGTACGAAAATTTTTGCCACAGCTGAAGCCCTTGCCGAACATAAGGCCATATGTGAGTTCAAAAAGAGATCCAGAGTTCCATTGATATATTTAGGCAAAACTTTTGAATGTCATTTGTGTCATAGAGTTATTAAAGACATAGTCTCCCTTCGCAAACACATGCTGCGAAAACATTTTCCATGTGAAAAGAAACACAACTGCGAAAAGTGTGGAAAACGTTTCTTACATCTATATGAACTTCGCAATCACAATGAGTCGGTTCACTTAAAAATTCGAAAATATTTGTGCACATCATGTGGAAAATCCTTTTTGTGCGACCAGGCACTACGGATACATATGAATAAACATACAGGAGAAACTCCATATAAATGTCCACTTTGTGAGAAAGCATTTTCTAATCCAACAGTACGAAATATGCATATACGGACTCATACGGAAGAAAGAAATTTTAAATGCCCATATGAAGGATGCGACAAACGATTTAAGACTCCAGCCAATGTTTATAAGCATAAGAAAAAAATGCATGGCTATAAGAAAAAGGAACAATCTAAAGACACATGAAAATTTCACTTTTTTAGTTCATAATTTATAGTAGTAGTACATTGATGAAAATAAATAAGAATAAATTATTTGCAAATTTAAATCAATGTTTTTTTATAACAAAAATGTATTTGTTTAAATAGCCCTAAAAATACTTGAAAGGATTAAAATTTCTCAGTAAACATGTAAGAGATAACTTATACTCAAGAAAATACTTATGTAGACAATGACAGTTCACTTCAGTTCAGTAATGATTTAAAATAAAAACAAATATTTCTTTGACATTTGAAAACAAAACAACCAAACAAATAGAAGAATTCAGTTTTTGAAGAAAAAACAACGTTGAACGAAGAAAATCTTGATAATATGGATGAGATTAGAACAGGTAAATCTATAACTTCATTTAAATATAGAACATTTCAGAACAATTGTATTGTTTACAGTTCATCAATGTTTGTTTTGTCCGCAAACATTTGACAGTGCCAGCGAAAAAGGTGATCATATTCTACAGCATTTTGCCCAAGAAACATGTATCGAATGCGACCAACATTTAATTCGTATCGGTAGTAATTTGTACACTCTACACAATGCCGTAACGTGTATCAAAGTGAACATCAAAACAGAAGACCCAATTTTCCAAGAGGATCAATATGAAACCATCGACGAAAAAATAGATGGAAAGGGTTTTACAGCTGTCACATCTTTGGATTCAATTGTTGCCATCGAAACAAAACCCGATCCAATTGCCTTGAATGAACAACTTATGCCTGTCGATGAGAATAATTTGGTAGAAAATTGTGAATATGAACTCGACTCAATTGATGCATCTGAAGCCGCATCTGAAGCGACAAGTAACAATGATAATAAATGCAATGAATGTAATATATGCGGCAAAATGCTTTCATCCAAAGACGGCTTGAAAAAACACGTAATAATCACACCAGCGCCATTTTCCGTGGGAAATATGTCCAAATGTGACTTTAACGCGAAAGGATTCATTGCGAAAGCACAATCAAATGAAACATGATCCAAATACCGTTAAATTCAAGTGTAATTTTTGCCAGAATGTATTTTTGCATGAATTATCACTAGAGAAACATCTTCCGAAATGTAAAAAACGTATTAAGAAAACAAAACTCGCTTTAAATCAACAATTTACGCTTGAAAATTCTACGGACCCAGCGTTTTTCCTACTGAACAAATGTCTCATTCAAATCAATTGGCGGGGCCAATGGGTGAATTAACAAGTCAGGATGATAGTGATTTATGCAAGTGTTATATATGCGGCAAAATACTTTCAAAAATCAGATCGCTAAGGAAACTGTTACCAGTTACTGTGATATTTGTGATCGGACATTCTTTGATATTTACACAGCTCGACGGCACAAACGCAACGTTCATGGGACAACTCAAACATATTATTGTACTAGCTGTACTGAACTATTCTTAACGCCTGGTGATTTAATCAAACACAAGCGGAATTGTATAAAAGAGGACATTGTCAAATCATTCGAATGTCATTTGTGTAGAAAAGTCGTGAAAGATTGGAATTCCATAAAAAGACACGTACGAATTTGTCATTCGCCAAGTGAGAAACGATTTCGTTGCGACTCGTGTGGACAACGGTTTCATACAAACGTTACACGGCGTATTCACAATGAATCCGTGCACTTAAAAGTTCGCAATTTTCTTTGTACAATATGCGCAAGAACATTTTATTGCCGACAGGAGCTACGGGTACACACATATCGACACGATGGCGAAAAACCTTATGAATGCAAGAGTGTGCATCCGGAGTGTGACAAGGCATTTACTACAGCAAAAGAACTGAATTTACATTTACGAAGTCATTCGGATGAAAAACTTTACGTATGTACACTTGATGGGTGCGAAAAGCGATTTAAAACAAGGCCCAATCTTCTAAAACATAAGAAAAAAATGCACGGATTTTTAAAAAGGGGGCCCAATTACCGAGAATCCGAATTCTTCTAATTATTTTTGTAGCAAAATTAAATATACTTGCATCATTTACAAAAAAAATGATGAAAATTGAAAAAAAAAAAAAAAAAAAAAATTTGAATTTTTGTTCTTTTTTGAATAAAATCTGCTTTAAATAATTAAATACTCCGAATGTACTTTGACTAAGTTGATATTGACAGATCAACTATTTGACATTTGAAAACATCAAGCATTTTTAGTAAATATTATTTACAAACTAATCAGAGTGCTGAGATCTGTTTGGGATTAATGAAAGATTGAAATAAAACAAATTAAAGTTATGATGGACGAAATTGTAGTTGGTAAGTTATAGACATATCTTTTATCTAAATTGAACAAAATCTAATAAAAAAGGTGCCTGTTTTCAGTCCATCAATGTTCGTTTTGTTCCCAAACATTTGGTAGTGCCGGTGCAAAAGATGATCACATTTTGCAACATTTTGCTCAAGAAACATGCAGAGATTGTGATGAAAATTTGATTCAAATCGGGAGTAGCTTATACATTCCACACAATGCCGTAACATGTGTCAAAAGGAATTTTAAAACAGAAGAACACATTTTTCAAGGAGATCAACGCGACACCATCCACGAAAATAGTCAATGTTTGTTTTGTCCGCAAACATTTGGCAGTGCCAGTGAAAAAGATGATCACATTTTACAACATTTTGCCAAAGAAACCTGCAGAGATTGCGATGAAAATTTGATTCGAATCGGAAGTAACTTATACACACTGCACAATGCCGTAACGTGTATCAAAGTGAGCATCAAAACAGAAGATCCAATTTTTCAAGGGGATCAACATTACACCATCCACGAAAGTAGCGATAAAAATAGTTGCGGTGCTGTCACATCTTTCGATTCAATGTTGGCTGTTGAAACAAAACTCGATCCAAGTGTTTTGAATGAACAAATTATGCTTGAAAATAGAAATGACTTGGCACAGAATGAATATTTTGAATATCAATCGGATGATGGTGTTGAATCACCAAGTCACTTAACTGATATGGATGAATCTGTAGATAAAAGTGATGCTGCTGATGTACCCAGTGTTCAGCTAAAAGAGGAACATATCATAGACGATGGTACGATTAGTAAGGAATTGAGGTTAATTGAGCCAACAGCAATACGTCAACCGTCCATTAACATTGAAACCAATCAAAATCAAAATGATGCGCCAAATTGTAAGATCAAAAGAAAAAGACCTTCCAAAATGTTTCCATGTCGTAATGATAATTGTAAAGAAATATTTTTCACCAATCCCGATTTGACCAAACATCAGAAACAATGCACAAAAGAAATCAACGTTGTAATAAAAGGTTATGCTTGTAACATTTGTAAAGAAGTTTTCAAAAGAGAGGCATCATGCAAAAAACACAAGCTGCTTGAGCATACTGTGGGTGTTCGAAATTTTTGGTGTAAAAAATGCAGACGTAACTATACCACTGACAAAACAACGTTCGAAAATCATCTATGCATAAAAAATACATTGGTAAAAGATATCGAGTGTGTTACTTGCGGGAAGATGTACAATTCTCTGTTGGCATTTCAACGTCATCAAATCCGTGTCCACTCCGATTCAAGAACATTCACTTGCATTTGTAGCAAAAATTTCAACACGGCCGAAGAAATGGCCGACCACAATGTCATGTGTGAGTTTTATAAACCAGGCAGTTTGACGGAATTCGGTACAAAGTTTGAATGTCTTTGGTGTCACAAGACATATATACGAAAGACGATACTAAAAATGCATGTACGCAAGAAACATCTTCCGGATGGGAGAAGATTCAAATGTGATTTGTGTGATTTAATTTTCATTTCAAATGTTTTGCTCAAAAAACACTACAATTCGACGCACTTGGGCAACCTCAAAACATGTCCAATATGTGGAAAAGGTTTCGGAAACAAGACACAGTTAAGATACCATACATTTTGGCACAAGGGTTTAAAACCATTCCAATGTCGTTTTGAAGGCTGCAACCAATCATTTTCTGATCCACCATCGCGACAATATCATATGCGATCACATAAGAAAGGAAACAAACAGTCCAAAACTTCGACCAGTTTATAAGGACTATCAATTGAAATACACCTCGGAATACTTAAAATGTAAGTAAAACGAAAGTACTTAATTGGTTGACGTTTTCTATATAAAATTATTTATTTGACATTTCAGCATATATTTTATTTAGTTATAATACAAACACAGTGAAAGAACGCAGATCTATTTGTGAATTGACAAAAATTCTTAAAAATTAATAATTTTATGCTAGTATGGATGAAATTATAACAGGTTAGTCCTTAAATTTCTTTAAAAAAATACATTTTTTTAAAATAAACATATTGTTTACAGTTCATCAATGTTTGTTTTGTCCGCAAACTTTTGGAAGTGCCAGTGCAAAAGATAATCACATTTTGCAGCATTTTGCGCAAGAAACCTGCAGAGATTGTGACCAAAATTTGATTCGAATCGGCAGTAATTTGTACACTCTACACAATGCCGTAACATGTATTAAAGTTGATTTCAAATCAGAAGAACCAGTTGAAGAATGTCAACAGGTAACCAAACAATTCGATGAAATTGACTCTATACCCAATGATACGACATTGAATCCATTGTTTGTAGAAGATATTGAAACAAAGCCCGATATAAATGCCTTGCATGAACAATTTATGTTGATGGATGCAAACAATTTGGCAGAAAGTTGCGATACTGATCTGAAACAACATGAAAATATTGAACCAATGCCACATTCAAATCAAGTGGACGACTCACTTGGTGCATCTGAATCGAAAAGCAACCAAAGTAGTGAGTCCAATGACTGCGATATCTGCGGAAAAGTCTTCAAGAACAAATCATTTCTAAAAAAACACAAATCCATAACACACAGTGCACCCGGCCATTTTCATTGTGAACCATGTCAAATAGTTTTTACACGAAAAGACTCGCTCCGTAAACATAATCGCGTTAAACATGATCCGAGCTATGTGACATACAAATGTGCCTATTGTCGTCATGCTGTATTCACCCAAATATCATCACTGGAAAAACATCTTCCCAAATGCAAAAAACGAACGGAGAAATTAGAGAGTGAAGGTGGTGCTGGTACTTCAAAGGACAATGAGAATATTGGAAATGAACTTATCGATGTTAATTTAATAAAAAACGAGGATGATATTTCTACAAAAGATCTGCAAAATAATCAACCATCATCATTCACCGCCATTCAAAATAGTAATGATGCTCTTCCGATCAACATCAATGAAGCGATATATGTTAAGAAAAAACCAACTGAAAACGACAACAAATGTGATGTATGCTTTAAGATGTTCTTCGACAAAAATAATGTCCGGCGACATAAAATGTCTGTTCATGGCGTATCATCTGGATCGTACCCGTGCACTAGTTGTAAAGAAGTGTTCATAACCGCCAGCGATTTGATCGATCACAAAACGAAATGTAAAAAAGAAACGAACGACAATGCTGGTCATGAATGTACTATATGCAAAATGTTATTTTCACAAAAACAAGGCCTTTCACGTCATATGCAGCTAGAGCATGATCCAAACGTTGAAAAGTTTCGGTGTAAATTATGCAGCCGTGTTTATACCGATAAATCGAAATTCGATAATCATCCATGTGGAAAAAGTAGAAAGTCAGCCCCCAGGAATCGTCAAAATAGCTCACAAAATATTGTATGTGATATTTGTGGAAGAACATTGAGCGGAAAAATACCATTCCGAAATCACCAAATCAGATTTCACAGTCCAGCCGGAACGAATGTCTGTGTCTGTAGAAAGATTTTTAGCACAGCTGAAGCGCTTGACGAACATCGGGCCATATGTGAATTTAAGAAAATTAGCCGATTTCCACATATACATTTGGGCAAAACATTCCAATGTCATTTATGCCAGAAAGTTGTTAAAGAAATAGACACGTTGAAACGACATATGCGACGAACACACCTGCCAAATGAAAACTTAAAATGTAAAACGTGTGGAATGATCTGTCAGACCAATACTGAACTTCGAAATCATTATGAGACAATGCACTTGAAAATTCTGGACCATCTATGTAGTTTGTGTGGAAGGGGATTTAAATCAAAACAATCGCTAAGGTATCACATGTATTGGCACACAGGAAATAAATATTTCCGCTGTAAATTTGAAGGTTGCGAAGAAGCATTCTATCATCCAGTGAGACGACTGGTACACATGCGAAATCATACTGGAAAGAAAACTTACTTCTGCGATGTCGATGGATGTAATAAACAATTAACGACCAAAACTGGTATCTACGAACATAAGAAAAAAATGCATTTGCTTTTAAAGAAATGAGATTTTCGAATAATATGTCTTAAAAAATGCATATTTGGTAGCAAAGCATTAATAAAAATGAATAAAAATTTATTATTTGAATGTTGTTTTGTTTTGTTTAAACTATCCTCGAAGTACTTGAAAAGATTTTACAGTAAATATGTTATCTATAACTGATACTCAAGAAAATACTTATGTAGATGATGACAGTTCACGCAAGCCCAGTAATTATAAGCAACAGATATTTGTTTTACATTTGAAAACAAAACAACGGAACAAATCGAACAACTGTAACATGTACGAAAGTGAAATTTAAATCAATACACCCCAGAACACTTAATGTAAGTAACGCGAAAGTACTTAGTTGGTTGACGTTTTCTATATAAAATTATTTATTTGACATTTCAGCATATATTTTATTTAGTTATAATACGAACACAGTGAAAGAACGCAGATCTATTTGTGAATTGACAAAAATTCTTAAAAATTAATAATTTTATGCTAGTATGGATGAAATTAGAACAGGTTAGTCCTTAACATTCTTTAAAAAAAATACATTTTTTTTTAAATAAATATATTGTTTACAGTTCATCAATGTTTGTTTTGTCCGCAAACATTTGGAAGTGCCAGTGAAAAAGATGATCACATTTTGCAGCATTTTGCGCAAGAAACCTGCAGAGATTGTGACCAAAACTTGATTCGAATTGGCAGTAATTTGTACACTCTACACAATGCCGTAACATGTATTAAAGTTGATTTCAAATCAGAAGAACCAGTTGAAGAATGTCAACAGTTAACCAAACAATTCGATGAAATTGACTCTATACCCAATGATACGACATTGAATCCATTGTTTATAAAAGAAATTGAAACAAAGCCCGATATAAATGCCTTGAATGAACAATTAATCTTGATGGATGCAAACAATTTGGCAGAAAGTTGCGGTACTGATCTCAAACAACATGAAAACATTGAACCAATGCCATATTCGAATCACTCACTTGGTGCATCTGAATCGAAAAGCAACCAAAATATTGAGTCCAATGACTGCGATATCTGCGGAAAAGTCTTCAAGAACCAATCATTTCTAAAAAGACACAAATCCATAACACACAGTGCACCTGGCCATTTTCAATGTGAACCATGTCAAATAGTTTTTACACGAAAAGACTCGCTTCGAAAACATAACCGCATTAAACATGATCCGAGCTATGTGACATACAAATGTGCCTATTGTCATGCTGTATTCTCCCAAATATCCTCACTGGAAAAACATCTTCCCAAATGCAAAAAACGAACGGAGAAATTAGAGAGTGAAGGTGGTGCTGGTACTTCAAAGGACAGTGAAAATATTGGAAATGAACTTATCGATGTTGATTTAATAAAAAACGAGGATGACATTTCCACAAAAGACCTGCAAAATAATCAACCATCATCATTCACCGCCATTCAAAACAGTAATGATGCTCTTCCGATCAACATCAATGAAGCGATTTATGTTAAGAAAAAACCAACTGAAAACGACAACAAATGTGATGTATGCTTTAAGATGTTCTTCGACAAAAATAATGTCCGGCGACACAAAATGTCCGTTCATGGCCTATCATCTGGACCGTATCCGTGCACTAGTTGTAAAGAGGTGTTCATAACCGCCAGCGATTTGATCGATCACAAAACGAAATGTAAAAAAGAAACGAACGACAATGCTGGTCATGAATGTCCTATATGCAAAATGTTATTTTCACAAAAATATAGCCTTTTACGTCATATGCAGCTAGAGCATGATCCAAACGTTGAAAAGTTTCGCTGTAAATTATGCAGCCGTGTTTATACCGATAAATCGAAATTCGAAAATCATCCATGTGGAAAAAGTAGAAAATCAACCCCCAGGAATCGTCAGAATAGCTCACAGAATATTGTATGTGATATTTGTGGAAGAACATTGAGCGGAATATCATTTCGAAATCATCAAATCAGGTTTCACAGTCCAGCCGGAACGAATGTCTGTATCTGTAGAAAGATTTTTAGCACAGCTGAAGCGCTTGACGAACATCGTGTCATATGTGAATTTAAGAAAATTAGCCGATTTCCACATATACATTTGGGCAAAACATTCCAATGTCATTTATGCCAGAAAGTTGTTAAAGAAATAGACACGTTGAAACGACATATGCGACGAACACACCTGCCAAATGAAAACTTAAAATGTAAAACGTGTGGAATGATCTGTCAGACAAATTCTGAACTTCGAAATCATTATGAAGCAATGCACTTGAAAATTCTGGACCATCTATGTAGTTTGTGTGGAAGGGGATTTAAATCAAAACAATCGCTAAGGTATCACATGTATTGGCACACAGGAAATAAATATTTTCGCTGTAAATTTGAGGGTTGCGAAGAAGCATTCTATCATCCAATGAAGCGACTGGTACACATGCAAAATCATGCTGCAAAGAAAACTTACTACTGCGATGTCGATGGATGTAATAAACAATTAAACTCCAAAAATGGTATCAAAATACATAAGAAAAAAGTACATTTGCTTGAGAAGAAATGAGATTTTCAAATGTTTTATCTTAAAATAAAAAAAGTTTATTTTTTATTTGGTTGATATTCATGAAAATAAATAGGAATAAATCATTTTGAGAATTTAATTGAATGTTGTTTTTTAATTTTTATTCATTTTTGTCTTGTTTTTGAAACTTCAAAAGATTCTAGAATAAACATATAGACTTTGGCCACTTCAGTTTAGAAATTATAAACAATAGATATTTCTTTGGTCTTTGAAAACATAAGGGAAATATATGAGCCAACTAAAAGTGTCGCGGGATCTTTTTGGGATTAATGCATTTTTGAAACTAATAAATAATACTTTTTTAAACTTCGCAATTTGAAAATTAATTTAAAATGCCCAAATGAACTGTCATGCGTTTGCTGCATGCTATAAGTTGGTAAGATTCCAAAGAAAGAAAAATAACGAGAAACGAGAAAAAAGTTAGACAAAATACTGAAGGGCATTTAAAATATGGCCGGCAATTATGGAATAAATTGTCCAAAGAGACACAATTATTGCAAAGTGGAACATTTCTAACCATGTTGGCGATAAATTTGAGGC
The DNA here is from genome assembly GCF_009176525.2 of Contarinia nasturtii. NCBI lineage: Eukaryota > Metazoa > Arthropoda > Insecta > Diptera > Cecidomyiidae > Contarinia > Contarinia nasturtii. Next base: position 1,655,481 of record NW_022198383.1, on the reverse strand, counting down.
ACCCAAAAATTGCCTTAGATATTTCAAGTTCCAACGAAATATCACATTTTACACCAGTGTGTTTTCGGCTCATTGCACTAGCCGATTGTGACCATTTTGCAGAGGCAACAAAATTCATAGAAGATCAGAAAAAATATTTTTCAAATTTTCACATATGCACCAGCGTGCTTCCATTCCATTCACTTTGGTTGATTTAAATTATTTGTCTATTTGTCTGTAATTCATTTTCAGGTAGAAAAGATTAGAGAAAGTTTAAAGAAGTATCCAGCAACGGAAGACAGCGTTAATTTTTCTAAATTATTGGATACCATTCCATTTTATAAATGGAAAGATGTAATATTAGAATTCTTTTAATTAAACATATATTTAATTTTTTACATTTTCAGAGCATCGATCAAATACTTTGCTTTCCTATTGATCCAAACACAACAATATTAATCCCCAAACTATAGAAATCTTAAAATAAAAAAAAATCGATGAATCACTTGTTATTCAAAATTTTATTAGAAAATAAAAAATGAAGAATTATTGGATTAATTTGTTTCCATTTTATTCAAGAAGTTCTTTCCTTCCAGTTTTTCGAATCGACAAAAAGCATTAAAATTAAATTGTGAACTTGAGCTAATATTTCCGATATTTGAGTCACATTAACGTTTATACCCATTTGATGTGCATCACACAGTAAATCTTAACAACAATCCATCGACGTGAACTCGATGAGTGCTGTGTGCACTTGTGCACAGCGCACATGTATATATGTTATTTTGGATATACATTGCGTAAATAGTAAGACGAAGAATATTTCAATATTGGCGATTACATCACTATTCGGATATTATGAATACATGTGTCTAGCAAACATGTTTTCTTACCTCAGTGCATTGTCTGGAACATTACCAGCCAGATGCCATAGAACGATGTTCATTATGAGTGAATATGTTCTAGAAATGCCAACAACATAACCAAATGCGTCATAGAAAATACCGAACATTATTGTTGCCACAAATTCGATTGAAATCACACCATAGAATATTATATTGGATATTTGTCTCGACGAACATGATTTGCCCCGAGATTTTTTCGATGGTATCCCAATTGCTTCATAATATCGTTTGGTCAGACGTTTCGAGAAAATCCAAATCATTGGCATTTGACACATTACAATTTGAGTGATTCCATAGAGAAATGTCATTGGTGATGGAAAAATGCCGCCATCCAAATAGATTCCCCAAGCAAATGCAATGCCATAATGACCATCAATTATTTCGCATACCATCCAGGGGCCAACGGCAAGATAAATACAGTAAACAATAATGGGCCAGAAAATTCGATTTACTGATGTTAATATGGAGTATTGTTGTACTATTGACATTGAGTATCGGCTATTTCCACGCTTTTGTCGCAACAAACCCACTGAAATGTAAAGAAAAATGAATCAATCACCGGAAATTATAATTTGTGTAATAAAATTTGCACACCTTTGATCAGGTCATGCCAAATTCTTAATAAAATGAGTGGCAATACAAACAACGTCAATGAAACCCAAAAGATTGTTTGGAGTAAGAACGGCAACTCTGTTTTCAGTATGAATTCTGCCATCATATCAAATTTAAGCGTTTGTTTTCGGTCTAATCTAAAAGGTTGCATCACTCGTTGTTCACGGTCATCGTTATCAACGACGATGGCACTTATATAGTGCAATCCATCTTGATAGCGCAGCGGATCCCATTCAACGACAAACAGATTATCATTAACCTGTTTGCAGCTCTTTCCAAACTCATTGTCAATTATAATTTGACAATTTTTGATGCCCGATGGCGAAAAGGCCATGATACGAATATGCGTTGATTCTAATGGAATAGTTGAATTACTTCATCTGTTTTAAAAGAAAAGAAAAACTGAAAAATATCACCTCACCGATTTGTATTTTGTCTTCGTTTCGATGCGGAATTTGAAAAAGTGAATGCTTTGGATTCGTTATTAAAATCACCGGCCACACACCATGTTTAACGTCAACAAACGAAAATAAACCATTATCGATTGCAGCCACACGATATGTTCGGCATTTTTTCCAATCGGCAACCTCAAGTTCAAGATATCGATTTTCCTGCAATGCATACATGCGAGGAATCAATCCGAGAAACGTATGCAAATGACCGCACATATATGTCAAACTTGTGTCCACTTCACTAATTATTTGTTTTATCGAACGATTTTCATTGTTTTTTGTTGCAATGCATGATGTTGGATAATGTCCAAACCAAATTGTGTAATTTGCCCTTTTTGATTCGTTCACCAAGTGTTCAATTTTTTCGGTTTCATTTTGTGTTAAAACTCCCACAAAATTGAATGGCAATTTTGGTCCTGGTACCATATTCACATCAATCGCTATGAACGCATACAATTCCCCAGCGGAAGTGTCGATGAGTTTCATAAATGAACTTTGGTGCTTGCCACCTTGAACTGAGTAACGTTTGAAATGCGATATATTCGACATGCTCAACGGTATATTGAAATTATCTGTAAAAACAAAATGACGATAAAAAACATTCCCATCCGTTAATGTTATTCACATTTCTTACCATGATTGCCCCGCATATCCATCCAAATTGTTTTATTTCGAACATTTGCAGTTGTGATAATTTCATTGTAAATTTTCCATTCATCCTCGTACTGCCGTGAATGATGAAACAGCCCATATTCGGCATTTGTCAAATCTCCGGAAGCCAACACAACGCGCGGTTTAATTGTGTCCAATGTTTCGTGAGCAAATTGACGAAAATCATCGATGCGCTGTTTATCTTTAAAGATACTGATGTGTATGTCGGAAATCTGAGCGTGTGACAAAGATCGAAATGATTTTTATTGGTAAATGCAAATCAAATAAAGAGCTAAAAAGACCAAAACATACTTGAAGGAACCAAAATATTCGATCCGCCTTATCATCTAAGCGTGGAGTTTTGAGTTTGACACTTTTTTCCGTTTTCGTAAATTTTCTGTTTTCAAATTTGTTAAAATTGTTGGTAGACTGCGTCACAAACATAAACACCGATAAGATGCCAACGAAAATAATTAACACGAATGTTGACCTCATCGTCGGATGATTTTCAGGTGCTACAATTTACACTTCAGGTGATGAAATTTATTTTAAGATATTATTGTTCGCTCATATATCTAAGTTCCAATGTGTCGGTTAGGCAAAGCATATTAGGCACGCATGATGATGGTACTGTGGACGGTTGCGTAAGTATACGCACAGTATCGTCGCTATGTGTTAGGCAAAACCAACACGTTGCTGAGTAGTCTTCTTCAAACTCTCGATTTGACATTGACTATTTAAGAATGAATAAATTACTTATTTTGTCAATTCACTCTACGTATACACGGTAGAGGTACTATCTATTGTGATACTACACCTGCTTTGAATTTATACAAAACTCATTGGATACTTATTAGTTGTTCTGAAAAATTTTCAAAGCTTTTTTCAAGAGTTCATCATTCAACACTTTGTTTCATTACAAATAACTATTGAACGGTTTAAACACAAATATCTGTTTTTATTAATTGTTCACTTTGTATAAAACTAATTTCATTGTAATATTTTTTATGTCGCTCTAGTAACGATTATTTTCAATTGCCAACACAATACAACACGAATCAAATAGTAATTTGGAATAGAAAAAAGCAGAAATTACGTGGTTGATTGTCATACTTGCGTGCAGAACTAATTCAAGCTCAAATGCTTACCGCAATATTTTGATTGAATTTGTATTGTTTTCAGAGTATAAAATCATAACACAACACGCAAGTAAGATATCAGAAAAACGATTAGTTAGCTCATTAGGGTCCGCTTTTGAAATCGTATTGATACAAAGAATATAAAAGTAATCGTGCTCTCTGTCCGCAACGATTTTATGCTCTGACTAATTATTGCTCATTTTTCTTTCCGCTTCTTCATCTCACCGTGGTATATCCAATTCTGTCGTTTGTTGTAAATCAGGTTTTGGTACACGCAACACATGTGCGTAACACTACGCACACCACATCTTTTCGACATATTTGGATGGTGTAGCGTGTATTTTTATACATCTTCAAAATAGATCCGCTAGACTCACATCTTTTACTATGAGTTGAGATGAAAATACACTTTTTATTAATTAAATAAATATGTATTTTTTTTTAAATATCAATGATTGTTTTTATTTGCGAGAATATTTCCAAAATAATATATATTAAGGGATACAGTTTACTGTAATGATAGTTCACCTATGACACAGTGAATAAAATCAATACATTCAAGTTCATTTCTATATAAAAAAAGACTATTCTACGTCCTTGTCTTAAGTTTCCGTGTCATTAGAAGTGCGGCTCTGCTGTATGCAAGTCGTTTGATTTTGGCGGGAAATAACATAGAAAGAATTATTTTAAACAAATTTCGTGTTTTTTTTTTAATTGCTTGTATTAATATTTTATTTTGAAATATCCCTTTGAATTGTAATGTTATAAAATGGACTTTACTCGGTCGAAAAAGTGTTGTTTTAATTTCTTTTCTCACAAATTAAACGAGATTTCAATTTTCAGTTGGTCATAATATTTATTTAACGGTAGCACAAACTAACAAACTAAACAATATGTATTTGTCCATGGTTCTGTGTTTAATCTGTGGTGTGTCTTTGTCTCTCTTCATTATTTTTCAATCTTCAAAGCTTCGATTGATTTACTCTATTTCTATTTCGTTTGGCCAAAATGCAACATTTTTAAATGTTTCTCAAAATTACTCACTCTCCAATATCTTTCATAGTAGCATTTGATTCTACTAACACAAAATGGACATTCGACACTGCATTTGATAATTCCGTTTTCTCGTCGGTACTCAAATACTTGTGCTACATCTAGTGCAATGTCGAATGAATGTTTGCTGGCAAAATTCGTGATTTTTCTCACTAGTGCTTCCGATAGTGTCGCTTTTTCATCTTCAAATGACATCATGTCTGGCATTGGTTCTGGAATTTTTTTCGGTCTACAGTCTTTAAGTTCTTGTGGCAAATTCAAAATAACCGCTTTGTGACCCGGTTTCAATTTAAACACTGACTTCTGAGCAATCACACTCTCGTATAATGTGCCTCTTAGGATATGCTTGTTTTCGTTGATGTAATCTTCGATTAATTTAATCGATTGCGCATTGATTTTTGACAATGAATACTCCGAATCAAAACCGGCTTCGTAAACTATGCTATCTAAACCGCGCGGTAATAGTTTTCCAATAATTTTTTGCAATTTTTTAAAAGAAGACTTTTTGTTCATGGTGGGCTCTATCATTTGTTTTCGTTTTGGCGCTCCATTTATAGTGTGATTATTCTTCAATTGCTGTTTATTAACTTGGACGTTGCTCGAATTCGGTTGTGTGTATTTTTTGCTATCATTTTCAATGGAAGCCGCGCTTTGTATTCTTGGAGTGATGTCAACATGGGATTTTGTGGCTACTTGGGTCATTGGAAATAACATATTAGTTTCGTTCTCCATAAGCGTACTCTCTTGCTCGTATTGATCAAATGGCTCTGGTTTGATGTGTAACTCTTCCATGCACACTGATTCTTCGATGGCAAATCGACCCCGATTGCCGTTATCGTTAGTCAACTTCAGTGGATTTTCAATTTGTTGCTCGGTTTGATTGAAATAACACTGCGTCTCTTCGGTTTTTATGTCAGTTCTGACGCAAGTAACGGCATTGTGAATGGTATATAAATTTCCGCCGATTCGAAGTAGTTTGTGACCACAGTCCATACACGTTTCTTGTGCAAAATGATCCAAAACATGATCGTCTTTTTCGATGGCAGTGTCGAATGTTTTTGGACAAAATAGACATTGATGAACTGAAAAAATGGAGATTAACCAACGCATCCACATTAATTTGATTTGATTGAAAACCTACCTGTGATAATTGCAGTCATAATGTTGTCTGATGTCTTGTTACAGCGAAAATAACTTTTCAGATTCCAATTTTATGGTAAATTTTGCTTTTTATTCAAATGCGCTTCTATTTCAAGTGTCAAACTTTGATTGTTTACACATTCACAGAGAAATGTCAAACTTTCAATCAAAGTACTTAACGTTACCAAATTTACTTAAAAAAAAGTGAAACCAATTCTTTGAAGACTTTTATCAGTTTATTCAATACTATGCAAATATTGGAAAATGAAGCATAGCTTCTTACAAATTAAACAATTGTTTTCCATTTTTGTCTGCCTTTAAGTTTATGACTGATTCGTTTGTGCTGCCCAAGTGATCGCTTGGCATTAAAGATCTTGTGGCATAAATCACATTTATATTTACCAATTTTGTTGTTATCCTGTTGATTGAATTTCACTAGACATTCCTGTTTGTGAATCGCAAGTTCAATTTCGTTTGAAAAAATCTTCGTGCACAACCGACAAAAGATTGTGCCTTTTTTGCTGTGCTTTCGAATCTTATGACCTTCCAATGCCGGTTTGTTCATCAATTTATTGCATATATCACAAGCAACCTGATTGTTTTTCTTATACTCGGGATTATGAATCCAATTGATGTGTTGGCGAATTGAAACTTTTGTATTAAATACTTTTTTACAAATATCACATTTAAATTCAAGCACACAATTTTGCTTGTGACACATGAGCTCTTTTTCATTCGCAACTATTTTGCTACAAATGTGACATGCATATGTTTTTGATACTTTATGCAATCGTTTGTGTTCTTCTATTGTGGCTTTGGTTTGTAATTCATGACAAATTTCACATGCAATTTTTCTGTTTTCGTTATGAATCCAATTTATATGTTGCCGAATGGAGGGTCTTGAGCCAAAAGTTTTGTTGCAAAGTGGACACGAAAATTTGCCAAGTTGCCGAAGTTTTCTGTTATGCTTTTTCAGCTCACATTCCGGCTTGTGTTTCGATAGCTCCATTTTATTCGAAAAAATTCGATTACATATTTTACAAAGCAAACATCCCGGCCGCACAACCTTATGCTTGAAATAAGAGTGAGTATTGAGACGTTGCGGTGAATGGAAAATCTTGTTACAATTATCACAATTGTATTCGACCGGATTTTTTCTTCTTGACGAACACACCGTATTGTGGCTGATAAGCCCATCTTTTGTGAATATTTTGCAGCAATACGTACAACCCGATAATTCTGAAAAATGAGGGGAAAGAAACCTTTTCAATTACATCTGCTTACATTTCCTGAATTTGAAACACATACTTACCGGGAGCCCGATGCAACATTTTCTTATGTTGCAACAAATAACTTTTTGCTATCAGTTTTCCACACAAATCACATTGGACACGTTCTTTTTTATTTTGATTCCCTTTGACGTCATTTTGTGTATTGCTTGTGACCGTCTCAATGTTTTCTGAATAATTGTCATGTTCAAGGATACCGTCTGAGTCAATTTCATTCTCAATTCTCTCAGGATGATTATTCAATCCATGTTCCAGCTGATGTAGTACATTCTCTGGTTCGGATGGCTTCAATATAGGCTCTGGTTTGATTGGTAGTTTTCTCATTTCGACAATCGGTGAATTTGAAAGATAATCGATATCGTTAGTCGCGCTAAACTTGTCACTTTGATTTTCAGTTGACTGCATAAATTCATTGCCGCAACGCGACATTGCGATATCTTTCTCTACTTTCACGTCTTGACCTCTGATACAGGTTATCGAATTGTGTAATGTGTATAAACTGCCACCGATTCGAAGCAGTTTCTGATCGCAATCTCTGCATGTTTCTTGGGCAAAATGTTCTAAGGTATGGTCGTCTTTTTCAGTGGCCGTGCCAAATGTTTTTGCACAGAACAAGCATTGATGAACTTAGAAAAGTAAAATTCATGAGTTTATTTCTTGATTTGAATTAACAACAACTATCTTACCTGTGTTGATTATGGCCATGATAAATATCCTATTTCGTATCGAAAATTATGATTGTGCATCCTTTGTTATTATTTATGTGTTTTCTTTCATTTATGTGTCAAATTTTCTTTATTCGAAAATGTACATGTCAAATTGTCTTAAGTATTTACTTCTGTAACTCACCTTATAAAGAGTGGGTTTCGGATTTTTTCGGTTAATAAAACCAAATCTGATAGTGGCACCGGAGTTCCCTCAGCTATTTTTCAAGTGCCGCACCTGAATACAAGGAAAGTGGCCTCGGTACATATAACTATGTAATAAAAGATGAACAAAGTCTTCATTGAATCAATTATTTGTGGGATTTATTTCGTACCTCGATTCAAAAATCAAACTTAATCTCTAAAAACGAAATCATCGATTTGGATAATGGTAAATTTGTGGATGATATCGATGGAAAAATAATTCGGGAATATCGTTAAAAATGCGATATCTTGAATATGGTCGATTGATGTGATCGGATGCGTCATAAATCATTGGTGTTGGTCGTCGATGTTTCAGTTGTATTTTTGACTCTTGCAGGAATGAAATGGCCATATTTCGTAGATAGACACATGTTTGTGAAATTTTCTGCAATGTTTTCAGATCCGCACGAAAATAACCAAATAGTGCAGACAATACCTCCTTTGGCATTCCGTGTAATGCAGCATTTGGATAGGCACTTTCATACATCACCATATTTCGTAATGGCGCAATAAGCATTTGCTTAACATGTTCATTCAGTTTTCGAACATTTGTGAAGTACTTTTGTGGATTTTCTTCGATAAGATTGATGTCGTAGCTTTCATTCGCTGGAATGAATTCATTCACAGACAATACAATGCTACTCCATTGATTGGATTCACCCAATGAAAGGTTTACACACAAAACACCTCCACCGAATATCTTTCGAATGATCAGTGGCATCTCTTTGTCCGAATGACCCAACAAATTCAATTTAAATTCGTAATTTTGTTCCGTTGTGGCCTCTGCACATTTTCGATGTTGTTCCACTATTTCATCGGCGGCAAGAATGCATGAATAATCTGGAACTTGAGCAATAAAACTAAAGCCCCAATGCGTTCGGATGGTGGAACGTTGTTCGCTTCGTAGAGTAAGCGGCACAAATCCTGATTCAAGAAATAAATAGTAGACTACTGCGATTAAGAGCTCACTAGGCGACTTGACGTCTTTCTGAATCAAATTGCCAAGCAGACGATGCAATGACAATGGTAACCTGTTGATTTCACACATTTCTTCCAGTAACATGTAATAGTTGTTGGTTTTTGGCGTCTCGGGTGGACAAACTGAAATTGGTAGAGAATATAAGTTTTGATAAAAAAAACGTGAGATCATTAATGATTGGAGTAAGAATAATTTTTATTTAACATAGAAATTTTTCCGTACACCGCATCAAACTTACATTCATTCTCTTTTTCAGTGGTTTTATACGATGTATGTGATTGCATGTCTTCGTTTGTTTGAATATTCTCCATTTTCACGTTTTTTTCATTGAAAAATTCAATTTGAAATGAATCACATGAAAATTATGAATTAATTTGAAATTCTTTAGTGTTGAAATGTAAGAGTGATTTTCTTATGTCATGTTATTTTTATTTGTTTATATTTTAAAACGTCAAATTCATTTCTCAGCTGGATTTGAAGTGTGTTAAGTACTAAGTAAAGGGAAATAGTATTTAGATTCGTTGTTTTGAATTTTATTTTATTAAACTTACGAACTGTATGTTTTTATTCTAATGAATGAAAACTAAATCGATTTAACTGAAATTATGTCAAACGAAATCCGGCTTTTATTTATCTAATAGCCTGTAGACAATTGAAAATAACACATTGAGTCTTGAATCAGAATTCCCCAGCTTGTTCTGGGCTCTGTGGAAACCGTTATCGATGATCGATTTTTATTTAAAATTTAATGAAAAACCATGAATTGAATTTCATAAATGGTTTGATATTGTATGCGCGATAAACGCTTCTTAGAAAGATGAATTCATACGACAACATGAGTGACATTGTTTGCTGAGTGATTTGAATCTGAAAATAAGATCGTTGACAGTTGAACGAAGTGCATTTAAATTATATTTCATTCGTAGGCCCTTTACATATTTTTTTCTTTTATTTTTGGCTTATTATGTGCGATTCGTTTATATATAGAAGGACTAAACGATTTAAGGTCTATGGCTTTTGTATATAAAGCTCATGGTAAGTAGTGGACTCCGTTAAGTATGATTCTGAATTGTGTCAGTAGTTAATTTCACAATATTACTAATATTGTGTTGGTCAGTTAAGGTCAAAGTAGAGGTCAATGATCTTCAAAAATCTCTTTTTATGCGTAAGTCATTTTTCTGTAGAATTTTATTAAAATGCAGTTGACGATGATTAGAGCCTGCAAAAATTGTTAAAATAGTCGAATTTTCAAAGTGATCTTCACTTTGAAAAAATATTCCAAAAAATTAAGAATTTCATTTTGCTTAATTTTACTTGAATTCATTTTCATTTTTGAGGATGCAATATTAACAAAAAGTTGTATTTTTTCTGTGGCCACAGACTATGGTACTCGTTGAAAAAAATGTTGTATTTCACAAGGTTGATCAAAATTTAATCAGAAACTAATGTGAACAAACTCCCTCACACATACGCACAATCTGTCTTTTGACAAGTTTTTGGTAGTCATCCTTCAATTCTTCAGTTTTTATTTTCGCCATCGTGGCGATTTAAAAAGTGTGGCCATATTTCGCATATGTTTCTACGTGCTACAATAAAGATCCATGCAATGAATGTGCTCAATTAATGCCTATCAAACACAGTGAGTGAAAACATCTTCCGTAGATCAGTATTCGTTTGAGTGTTTGGCATTTTTAATTTTTTGCCATGTCTCGAAAGGTGCCATTCATAGAGAGAAATATCTTTTAATTAAGTTTTTATAGGAATTTGGATTGATTCATAAAGGTGATAATAATAGTGCAGTGGTGACGTATACATATGATATGTTTTTGATTAGTTTATGAATGGAATATTGTGCTTGAAACTAAAATTATTTGCCTTGACGACAAATGTTAAATAGAAAGAGCATCACTGAATTGCATTTGGCTGCATAAGTAACATTGTAGACAGTATGATTGAGTTCATTCTGAAAATAAAAGATTTGAGGTTTGAATAAAATTCTAGTGTGGATAAAGTTACGTAAATGACGAGTATTTAAAAAAAGATTCTGCATTGCGTGAGTAGAGAGGAGACCATTTTCGTTTTTCACTACTACTGCTCAAAAAAGGTCAATGTTAAAGACAATTAAGCTGTTTTTTTTTTCAATATAAGTGTTGCTGTGGATGGCACAGTACGTGATTCATTTACAAAAACATCCAAATTATGTGGATCTCTTTTTTCATTTTTTTAACAATATTGTCGTGAAGATGAAAAGTCTCTGTAATAAATAAAGCTTAAATACACCGCAACAAATTATCCAGCGGTTTTCCGAATATTTCTTCCTGAAATGCAAATTTTTTTTAATCACCGCAAATAAACACACCCGCATCTAAATGATATTTGACATATGTGTGATATTCGCGGCCATCGTTTTGCATATGGCAATTTTCGCGGTCATTCAGACATAATTTGCCGCCAATTTAGACAGAAGAAAAAATTTCTTTTCTTATGCGAATGTCAATTTTTTCTGCATCAGAGAAACTTTGGTACATTCACAAATAAATATAAACTAAAATGGTGCAACTTTTTGGGATCGTTTTTATTTTTATCTTTAAATTACATTGTGTGTGGAATAAATAGTTTTAATGGGTTTTGTTTTGTTGTGGCTGACTTGTGTTGAATGGTTTCAAGCGTCTCATTTTTCTGGTTGGATGATGCATTAAACCCGTATGATCCGTATTGGTTTCAGTCGAATTTCCTCCGAACATTTCTTTCAATTTTTCGCGATAGTAGATCATAAAAAACAGGAACATAGTTACAATTATGAGACCCGTTACTGGGCTTATTTTTGGGATTTTTAACTCCCACATTTCATGCGTTTTCTTTACAATTATTAAGAAAGACAATTGATGACAATTCTTCGATCTGTACGGTCCAGTGGTCTGATTGACACTAACGAAGAAATCACGACCGCATATACCTAACAATTAAGTCCTTATATCATACGATATTGAATTCATATGTGTGTGTGTGCGATCATATGTCATAACCCGCACGACGTCTATTGACAATTAATTAAATTAATAATCAATCGCATAATTGCGCATAATTGTTGTACATAAATAATTGATGTCTGCTGTTTTATTCACCTGCGAATTACTAACATAATTTTATGGTAAATATAACATGAATCAATATGTTATAACAGTGTTATATTTTACCATACTTGCCTTGATTTTCCGAAAGTGCCAAGCGCTTCTAAATTAAGTTCTTAAAATTGAAAACAAATATTTTGTTGTGAATGTCTTTTATTTTATTTTTTGACCATGATTTTTACATTTAATGCATTAAATAAAGTTGCTCAAATTCAAATGAGCATCAGATTGTTTTTTTTTTTTTGATAATATTTTACAGCTTTAATAAACAGGTGGCTGAGGTAAGTACATATTGACCATGGTGGCGATGCAGCAGTAACGTTTAGATGTTTGCATGAATCAGACTAATGTGAAATTGTGCTTAAAATAACTCATTACAAGTGGTTTGATTTTGTCTGCACTATAAATACTAAATAGAAGAGAGAAGCAAGAGAGAGAGAGAGCGTCACACGTGCTTTACTATGTTAGTGTGGCCGTCAAATTGTTAATTTTTTCTCAGTTTTTGGACAGGATGAGCCCGATTGCGTCTCAAAAATTACCCAACAAAGCAGTTTTCCAAAAAAAAAAATTAGCAACCTCTTCATTTTTTCTTGAATTTTTGCCAAATGCTTGGTCTTCCATTATAATAAACAAATTTATGCAACATGCATAGCATATACTCCACTGAACAAGTAACAACAGTAAACGTGACCTAGTCGTATGGTTACTACTCTACATATGCAAATCCATTCTATTCTTTTTATATTTTTTATGTTCACTGTAGTGGAATATATTCTCCGACTATAATTTTTTTTTTAAATTTATCTACAATACTCATATAAAAACAAATGTCGGTGTACACGTCCATTTAACGTTAAAG
>NW_022198383.1:1623090-1637384 GCF_009176525.2 Contarinia nasturtii | reverse complement strand
CTTTAACGTTAAATGGACGTGTACACCGACATTTGTTTTTATATGAGATATATGGATGCACAACAGCCATGATAAAATATTGTATCAATGATTTTTATTTTCGTATTCAATTAATTTAGCTGCTATTATTCATAAAGAAATAAAGTATTTAATCGATTGCCTCTTTTAAATTATAAATTTATACCGAAAAACAATTTATATTTCAAATGTCAAGAATATGTGTATTCCAGTGTGGTAAAGTATGCATTTAAGTAGATTATTTTTCTTTTTTTATTATTGGAATATTATTGGGGAGGGTAACGTTTTTGTTCACTTGTATACCATTAACTGTTCCCGTATGGATTTCAATGAGATAGTATATTTGTGATGTTTTGTTTATTTTCCTTGACTCAAAATGCAATAACAAAGAGGAGTGACGTGTATCCGCGCCTCTCGTTATTCACAGATAATGCTCGTGCTTGTATTTATATCGCGCAATGTCGAAACCGATCGTTTAATGAACCGAATACAAAGAGTCATGAAACAAAACAATAACAAAAACACAATATAAGATACAAAGCTAATATTTTATATAAAGGATCGTTCATTCGTTCGTTTGTATGATTATCATCTCCCTTCAATGCTTTTTTCTCTCATTCTCTCTCAATTATATGAGAACGACTTGATATTCATATATTTTATAACTGCAAATAGTCTGCCTTCATTTGTCAGTTGACCATAAAGTTTGCGTACACGGCACACACTCGTTTGCTGCTGATAAATAACATATAAACAAATTTCATTAATCAGTGATTTTGACTATTAGCACAATTTATGTTCAACTTATGAGATCAGTTCGACTGTGAGTGTGTAACAAATCACAGTGAGATTATTAATAGCTCAAAAATATTTTAATTTTGATTTTTTTGCTTTACATTCAACGCTATTTACAACAAATAAGGTGAGTTGAAAATTGCAAATAGAGTTTTCGTCGAATGTAAAGTTTTTTTGTGTTTCAAATCATCGCATATGTGCAGTTGGAGAACAAAGAGATTGATTTTAAATTGTTAAATGAAAAAAAAATATATCAGAAAATTCCACAGACTCATAAAGGTCTCTTCATTCATTGAATAACATTTTGCGTGCTATAATCAATTAAACTTTGAAAAATTCTCCGATAAACTTTAGCTTAACGAATCTGTTTATTGCATGCAATCAGAGTCATATAGATAACGATGCTCTAGATTATATAACATTGTCATGATCTTGACTGTGACATATTCCGTTTTATATTTGTTCGTCTTAATTAGATGTCGTTCAAAGTGGAAAAAGTTCCATCAACACGAACAATTGTCGGTACAAGAGCGCATTGGGATGAGCTTACCCAATCGTTGTACTATAACGATGTTGAGGGTACAATTTTCCGTTATGATTACAAGGAAAATAAAGTTTATTCGGCAACAGTTGATGGTGAGAAGGTGGTTGGTTTCATAATTCCAGTTGCGAATGCAACAAAAACCAGTGCCAAAGATGAATATGCACTTGGACTTGGTCGCCGAGTTGGCATTGTGCATTGGGATGGGGTATCAAACCGAGCACTTCTCGGTCCAATCGCTTTTGAAGTTGAAGGTGATAAGCAGAATAATCGCTTCAATGCCGCCAAAGCTTGCCCCCTGGGTCGGTAAGTTCGACAGCATAGCAATAATTATTCAGCAGTTCTTATATTCTAATCATAAATGTCTCTTCAGTTTCTATGGTGGAACAATGCGTTCGGAAAAATGTGGTGACATTTTCCAAGTTGCAGCAGGTTCGTTGTATAAATATATCAAAGGCGACGGTGTTTATGAATTAACGGACGGTGTCTTTGTGTCGAATGGTTTGGCTTGGGATGAAACAACAAATAAAATGTATTACATCGACACCGGAAAATTTGATGTCAAAGAATACGATTGGGATCGTAAAACCGGTGACATCTGTGAGTTCTTTATATTCGGTTTCAACAAAGAAGAGGTTTTATACTATTTTTCAATCCGCTTTTTTCAGCCAACGAACGTGTTGTAATCGACTTTAGCGATAATGGGAAAAATGCCGGCTTCCTTCCCGATGGACTCACAATTGATACGGAGGGAAATTTATATATTACCAATTTTGGCGGATCGAATGTGGTCAAAGTTGAACCGAAGTAAGAACGATTCTATCTTATCTTTGCATAGTTAAAATTTAAAAACTTGTTAACCTTGGATAAATGGACCACTTTTTGTTTATTCTCACATAGAACGGGAAAAATCTTAATGGAAATACCAATTCCGGCTAAGCAAGTGTCATCGATAACGTTTGGTGGTCCAAATTTAGATATTCTATACGTAACAACAGCAAGTTCGGGCGACTCGGATAACGAGTTGGCTGGATATCTATTCAAAATTACCGGTTTGGGTACCAAAGGATTTCCGGGCGTTAGAGTTCGCGTGTAAATTCCAATAAAGAATGTGGAAACAAACTTAATGAAGAAATTTGATAAAATTCTATGAGAAAAACGCAAAAATCAGAAAACTTTATCAATGTTCCGTGTAAGAGACGTTTATTTTCTTTATCTCTGATGAATTCAATTATACATAACAATTTAAGCAAACTATACTTTTTCAAATAATGCCGACTTTGATTACAGAAAGAAACAAAGTTCATAAATTGATAAACTATTGCAATTATTATTCTTTTTCTTGACTTTTTTCGTTTTCTTGTGAAGTAGTAACTTTGAAACACTTGATAATTGTTCAATAAATATTACTTCGAAATAATTCCAACGATGAATTTTGTAGTTATTAATACACAGATAGATAATTATGAACGTGATTTTGAACTATCACGCTTGGTCTTTTCGAAGTTCGAAAGATGTTCGAATTCAAACTACCGATCACATCCTTCAACTTTGCTATTTCAATTGAATGCCAGCTATAAATACACAAATTGAATAAATACGGAAGTTTTCAAAAAATCTTCTATTATTTATTTCGAAAGAATGTAAAAGGAATAACAAAAATAGGTGCCTCGATGATAAGTAAAATATAGTGAGTATGTGGAGGTTACATTTATTGCTTTCTCTAGTGAATTTGAATGAATAAAAAATGACATAAAAATTAGTACAAAAGTAAAGCTAAGCGCTTCAATCCGTTCAATCATTACCATTCACTCATAAACGGATCGCGGCTATGTGATCTCAATGAAGTTGAGCTATTTGAATGTTTTCACCTGTGGATCGTATTTCCATCTAATATGCTCAAAAAGTGCTTTTGTCGCTACAAAAAAAAACCAAAATGCGCTGTTTAAACGGATTTTTTCATTGTATTCACCTTATTCTTTATATTTATGAACAAATTAACTTTGCACACGTCTAAAATTTCACTTCAACACAACTTCATATTTTTGCAACATTGCAACTTTTGATTACCATATTCCGAAAAAAATAGTGCTCATATTACAACAAACGATATTTTCTTGTGCACTGAAAGCAATTTGCACGAAGTTTTCATAGCAGCGGCGCATTTCAATTTTATTTTCGATCGAATAAGTCTTGCGTTGATTTCATTCTATTACAGTGAGTTTTTTGTTTGTGATTATGAAATATTTTTTAAAATACACTGTTTTTATTTTTAAAAAAATCTCCCATCGTACGAATTTCAAATTCCATCCTTTTGTTAATGATCTTTGAATCGAAATTTTACAACTATTTCAAGAAAATATCTAGTTTTCAAAATATTTTATTATTTTTGAAATACATTGTGTTTTTCATTTATTGAATATGAATATTGAGCTATGCTAGTCAATCTGTAATTTAAAATGATTCAAGTAAATAAGTGTTTTTCTATATATATTTTTTACTTCAAGGTGAAAATGAGTTTGTTGACGGTTAGTTCTCTCTGTGGTTTTGATTTGAAAACGGGTGGAATATTTCTTGGAATTTTTGAATTATTTACAACTCTGGTATGGTTGTTAAAAGACATTCGCGATCCAATTTCAATTGACTATGCAATTGATGGTAAGACCTTTATAAAATTAATTTCCTCAACTTTTTTCGCCACTAAATGTCTGTCTTCAACAGTTTTATCACTCCTGACCACGATCTCCTGGTTGTATGGAATTCAGCAGGTAAATAATTCATTCAATCGAACTACGAAATTTATTGGCATTGACGAATATTGACCTAGAATTAAAATTTAGTTTATTTTATCAACTCAGATATGCAGCATGCAATGCAAGAATTTTTTTCAAGTCAATGTATTGAGATATTGCATATTTGAGTGAATATCTTATTTCCATACCAACGAAATCAACTCACACTTTAGATAGATTGATGGTCTAGAATATTTGGATAAAAATATAATACAGCGTCAATGTGCTTTATTCTTTTCTACAGCAAAACACCAAAGCAATGCTGTTTAATATTATTTGGTCTGCAACCAATTGCATCTTCTTCGTTGTTGTACTTATTTTCGCATCACTTGGGGTAATATTTCTTAAAGACATACACGCTGCGCTTATTAGAAGAGCAGATTTTCTAAGTTCTCCCTATGGAGATAATATCGATCAGGATAAATTATACGAAATTATGGATTTGACTATAGCCACCATTTGGATGATCGCCTTACTCATTTTTGGTTTGTATAGGTCAATAAACGTTATTGATATCGTTTTCTAATACAATTTTCTTTTTTTTTATTTGCAGTGATTCAGTGGTATTTCCTTGCTGTCAAATATTCACTTTATAAACTAACGAAGAAAAATAATTTCAAACCAATTACTGATAAATGTCCAATCTGAATTCGGTGCTATTAAACTACGCACAACGAACCGAAAATGATGTCTTCATCATTTATTAGTTATTAATTGAAAATCTCTGTTTATCCCTTAGGAATTACTTAATATTCTTTTCAAAATTAGTTCATAAACTCTTTCAACAAATAAATAGACTCAATTTATAATATCAAACATTTATATGAACGAATAAACAGAATTAGTCTCAGCTCTTCAATATAGTTTTTTATAACTTTGTGAGTGAAATTCCAGTGGCTCTGTTGTTGAATCATCTGTTTACATGTATGTTCTAAGAATCTAGCTATGTCTTTAGTTTAAAACTGTTGTAAACCGTAAATAAGCACTTCAGTCCGGTCAATCATCACCATTCAATTATAAACGGATTGCAGGTATGTGATCTCAATGAGGTTTTTGTTGGAAAAATTCCATCGCATGCATTGCATACGAATTTGTTGACAAAAATGCCATGCACCGCTTGTTTATGCCGCTTCAAAACAATGCTATCAATAAATCGTGCGTTGCACTCATGGATTTTGCAGCGATATGGTCTTTTGCCGGTGTGTATTCGAACGTGTGATTCTCTGGCTGACCGACTCTTAAATTGTTTGCCACAGTTTTCGTACGTGCACACAAATGGCATGTTGCCCGTGTGTTGGTTCTCATGCACCTTGAGTTGATGTTTTGTTCTAAACGCTGTGCCACATGAGCTGCACACAAAATTTTTAATATTTAAATGAATGCATTCCAGATGGCTTTTCAGCATCCATCTTTCAAAAAATTTCTTGCCACACACTTCACATTTGAATGTTTTCACCTGTGGATCATGTTTCCATCGAATATGCTCGATAGTTCGTCGTTTTGTCTTAAATTTCGCTTTACAAATGTAACATTCGAACGAAATATCTTCTAAGGCTGGACCGTCATTTCGCCGTTTTAAAATACATTCGATTTTATGTTTTGTCAATTGATAGGCGCTAGAAAATACACGGGCACAAACTTTGCAAAATATTGACCCACGTGAACTGTGAACAATTATTTTATGTCGACGCAATGTACTTTGATTACTGAGAATTTTACCACACACATCGCACTCGGACGATTCGTTCTTTTTGTTTCGCTTCACTTGTTTCGGTTTTTCAAGGCAAATTACTTTGTTTTCAGTGTGTAATTTGGTGGACGATTCGCTTGAGTTATGAGGGGAGTTTTGAACGCTTTGCACCGGTGCAACTGCAATTGATTCATCAATTACATTTGGTTGCTCATTTTCCTCAATCGGTTCGATTTTAATGTACACTTCTTCAACGCAACATGTTGGTGACATCGATGAACCTGATGTTGAGCTATTTTCATCGAAATTTTGGATATTTTCAAACCCGATACGTTGATTAACGTCTGGAATCGATTCGGAGTTTCCCACTGAATTCGAACCTTTCTTGACACATGTTATAGCATTATGCAAAATGTACACATTTCCACCAAATCGAATCATATTCTGGTCACATTCTTTACAGGTTTCTTGAACAATATGCCCTAAAATATGCTCATCTTTTGCAGCAGCACTTGCCAATATTTTTGGACAAAATACACATTGATGAACTGAAATTCGAAATATTCTCTCTTATGTTTGTTGTTTTTATTTAAAAAAAAACGTATAATAATATTTTTACCTGTCTTCACTTCATTCATTTTATAATAGAACTTTTTACAATAACTTGACGATCGATTGCACTATGCAAACAAACTGTCTTCAAGAATAAAGAGTTTATGACTGTCAACTATTTGCTATGTTCTCACTGCCAAATGCACAACGGCATTCGTTTTATGGATTTGAACGGAAAGAGAACTCGATAGGAACGAAGAACAACAATATATGGAAAGAGAATAAAATAATAAGTTGTGCATTTTTTTCTAGATGGGGGAAATTATCAATAAAGCGTTTTATTTATGATTTATTATATGATATATTGATTGATCAAAAAGAAAATGATAATCTCTTTTACGCAATATAAATATTTGTACGTAATGTTGCAAGTTCATATAACGTAGATGTTGTAGATCGTATTAATCAAATTATTGGGTGTGAATAGTAGTTTTTGTTTAAATCGTTGTTATTCCAAAATTTGTATCAACCGTATCCGGTTCAGGATCTTTTGATGCAACTTCTAATGTTTCGCCATCTTCCGTGCTTTTCTTCCCGAAAATGGTCCTGGTTGGCCTGGATCAACATACGCTCCTTTACGTTTGGGGTTGTCGTAATAGACCGACTTTTCATCGCCCGTGACAATTCGACTCAAAAAACTATGTTTTTTGTGTTCTTTGAGATGTTCTCTGCATGCTGTGATTCGTGCTTTGAGTTGGTTTTCAGTCAGTTGATGTGGTACCCATTTTCCTAGCTTTCGAATCATTCCCATGGTATGTAAACGTCCGGAAATGGTTGCTTGAGTTACATTTAACTCCATTGCGAGTTCTTTTTGGGTTCGGGCCGAGTTTTCATCCAATAATGCTTGCAATTCTGCATCTTCGAACTTTTTTGGCTGACCTGACCGTTCTTGGTCTTCCACGTTGAAATCACCACTTTTGAAGCGTCGAAACCAGTACTCGCATGTTTTAATCGATATTTTATGGTCAGAACCATAAGTTTCCGACCATAATCGATGGCTCTCAGCGGCACTTTTCTTCGAATTAAAGAAGAAAAGTAAAACTTCCCGCAAATGCTGTTTTTTTGGCACATATGCTGACATGATTGTAAGCGAAAAAATTATGTTGTTTACACTTTGACAAAATAACACATTCAGAAAACTAATGTCAAATGATGTGGCTTTCACGTGAATAAAGTTACAGTATGGTCCGATGCGTTACAGTACAAGTTACACCATCTGGTAGAAATCCCTCAAAATTAATTTATACACCCAATATTTTGAAAACATTCAAAGTATTGCATTTTCATTGAACTTTTCAAATAGTGTCTTTTACAGATCCTTAGAAGATATAATAAAAGAAATGATCCCATATTTAAGGATTTTGAGATAGCATACAACAAAAGTCCTCAGCATAAAGCATATGATCGAAATTTTTTGCATGGATATATAATACATAAATATCTGCACTATGACAGGATCTCTGAGCAATTTCGATGTTCCCTTTGTTCTTATGTTTGAAAAACCTTCATTTTTTTTTAAACAATAATTGATTTCGATAGTCAAATTGACTGAAATATTTATTGAACGCATATTCCTATCAATTTTCTTAATAAATTGAATTTATTTGTTTACACTGATACACAAGAGACGGGTACTTAACGATACTTTACGTTTGATTTGAATTACATTTTGACGCTTTTCGTATGCTATTTTCCATTCTGTTTAAAATAAAAATAAAATGCATTCAATACAATATAAAATAAAATTTCTTTAAAAAATTCTAATTTTTCACAACAAAAAATCTTTTTGTTTCGAAAATCTGTGAAATGGTATACTTTGTACCACGCACTTAATTCAATTTATGAGACGCACCCCAAAATGCTATAACACAATGACATTTCATGAAACGCCGGGTATCAACATATTGCTGAGTGTGCTTGTTCTTGTTTTGGCTTCATAATTCCACAAAAGTCAATTTTTTTACGCTCAAAATTGTTTGCAACACATTCGTTGTGATTTTATTAAACAATTTATACACATATCGACTATAAAACAATAAAAAGTCAATCAAAAGCCATTGGGTTCAACATAATTTGGTAATTCATTGATATTGTGAAATTTAAGCGCAACTGTCAGGGTATACTTACTTTAAAAATTACTATTCCATTATTGAAGAATGCTATCCATTCTTTCGATTATTTTTCCATTACACCCATTACATCCATTTCAAAAAATCACAATATCAATATCTATTTAGTATGTAAGAAAGTAGTAAGGGTTTGATCACACATATACACACATAAATTAAAAACAATTTGCAAATGAATTGAACGAAGCTGCGTTAGCAAACACTTTGCTCACAAAAATTGAGATTTGGTAGTAGTAGTAGTTCTGTTCTTCCACAACAGAACGCGATTCTTAACACTACTACCAAATCACAAATTAAAGCAATGTTGTTGCAAATGTGTGACGATTACTTTTATCTTAAACTATACATATTTGATTTTCATTATATGTTTCCATTACTTCCATTACGTTCCATTACATATTGATTAATTCCCATTATTTCCATTCTTTTCTTTGTGATTAACCCTAGGCAACTGTAATGGCAGCACAAATAACTGGTGTGTTGGAGTCATCTCTTCAACAAAAAATTGGCGACAGCAAAATTTTGGTTGTCGGTGCTGGTGGCATTGGTTGTGAAGTGCTGAAAAATTTGGTAATGTCTGGATTTTCCGACATTGAAATCGTAAGTACCTCTAAATACCAATATGATGGTGTACATTTTTTTTTCTACTACCAATCAATTTTTAATTGCAGATCGATTTGGATACAATTGATGTGAGCAATTTGAACCGTCAATTTTTGTTCCACAAAGAGCATGTTGGTAAATCAAAAGCTGAAGTGGCACGAGAAAGTGCTTTGGCATTCAATCCAGATGTCAAAATCAAAGCATACCATGACGACATTATCACGTAAGTATATCATAAACCACAATTTTATGTTCTTGTTGAACATTTACCGTAATATTAGCAACAATACTTGGAACGACGTAGTTTCCATGAATTTTGGCTGGTTCATTTTATTTGATGTAAAAAAAAATACTTAAACGACTTTTTTTAAAAAAAATTTTACTTCGCTTAGTACCAACTATGGCGTCAGTTTCTTCCAAAAGTTCAATTTGGTGTTGAACGCATTGGACAATCGTAAAGCACGCAATCACGTCAATCGAATGTGTTTGACGGCAAATGTTCCGCTCATTGAAAGTGGCACCGCTGGCTATGACGGTCAAGTGGAATTGATTAAAAAAGGATCGACACAATGCTATGAATGTACACCAAAACCAGCACAAAAATCATTCCCAGGCTGCACCATTCGGAATACACCATCCGAGCCCATTCACTGCATCGTTTGGGCAAAACATTTGTACAAGTAAGTCAACGAAAACTTTCCGAATTGGAATTATTTATTTTCTTCTGCTTTAATGTTAATTATTTGCGACATTTAGTCAACTGTTTGGTGAACACAATGAAGATGAAGACGTTGCACCGGACCGGGAGGATCCAGAAGCCGCTGGTGAAAATGCAGGTGCCACTGCACTGGAAAAAGAATCAAAAAGTGATGTAAGTATATTCAAGAATGCGAAATGAGTCAAAATCAGTAAATAAAAAAAATGCTAATGTCCTTCATTGTCATTGAAACATTGAAAACATAGGGTAACGTGGAGCGTGTAAGCACCCGTCAATGGGCTCAAGACACAAACTATGATGCGGAAAAGATTTTCAACAAGCTATTCTATGATGACATCAAATACTTGTTGAGCATGTCCGATTTGTGGAAGGAACGCACCCCACCAGTTCCAATGCGATATGGTGCATTTGGTGATGACGAAAAGTCATCCGATGAATCGAATCTAACGGGAAGCAATCGTGACCAGAAAGTTTGGTCGATTCGTGAATGTCAAAGTGTGTTCGCAACCAGTTTGTCGGATTTGCAAAAGGAATTCACAAAATTGGCGGTCGATGATCATTTGGTTTGGGACAAAGATGATAAGCCAGCCATGGATTTTGTGGCAGCTTGTGCCAATGTTCGCGCCAAGATTTTCAACATTCCGCAAAAGAGCCGGTTTGAAATCAAATGTAAGATTCAATATATAGTCTTCGTTTAGTTCAACTTAATTGTAATATTTTGCTTATTTTTCGTGTTTCATTAGCAATGGCTGGTAATATTATTCCTGCGATTGCCACAACAAATGCAATTACAGCCGGTCTTGTTGTGATGCGTGCATTCAACGTTTTATTGGAACAATATGAACAGTGTCAATCGGTTTATGTTCGTCTACGTTTGAACCCACGCAATCAAATTTTCGTACCCGATCGCCGTAAGTACTGAATATATAAAGGTTATCAACAAAATACTAACAAAACAATGTATTATTTTTTTAGAATTGATGGCACCAAATCCAAAATGCATTGTGTGCTCCGACAAGCCACAGGTTGTTGTGAAAATCGACACAAATCGCATTACGGTGAAACAATTCCGAGATGAAGTTTTGGTAAAAGGTTTGAACATGATCGAACCGGATGTTATAACCGAAGGAAAGGGTTTAGTGCTGATTTCGTCGGAAGAGGGCGAAACAGATTGCAACAATGATAAGAAGTTGTGCGAATTGGAAGTCGTTGAGGGTTGCATTCTAAAGGTTGACGATTTCGTGCAGCAGTACGAATTGACGGTTATCATCTCTCATAAGGATGTAGAGCGTGAAGGCGAATTGTTCGAAATTGTTGCCGATCCCGACTCTTTAATACCAGAAAACCAAACTGAGGAAAAAGAAGAAGTCCCAGAAGACAATGGTGAACCAAAAGCGAAAAAACGCCGCCAGGAACCGCAGGAAGATAGCGATGATGACTTATGTATTATCGAAGATGGTGAAAACAACAAGAATCCGCCGCCAACAACATCATCGGCTGGATCGTCGTCATTCGGCGGTCAAAGTTCACGGGAAATCAGTCAACCGGCCACATCAACTGTTATTGATGACGACGACGATGACGTGTGCTTTGTTGAAGATGAAAAAATGGAAGAAGATGTAGCCGGCCCAAGCACTTCCTCCAAAAATCTCAAGCGCCCGCGCATTGAACAAGAAGATGATGACCTCATCCTAATCGACAGTGATTAGAACAACGCAAAAAGAAGACGGAAATCTTTCAAAAAATCCATTAAAATCTATTACTATTATTCATCAATTTAAGAAGAAAAGAAATACCCCACTACAGAACTCTAACTTTATGTAAAAGCGCAAAAAACGCATATTCTCATGTTCACACAAATATATTGAATAAAAAATAAATTCTCTTTATTTCAATAGTAAAATAATTGGAGTTTTACGAACCGAACATACAACGCACTTGCATGCACGATGTCTTTCGTATCGTTTTGTTTTAATAAGTCTATTATCCAAGCAGCTTTACTAAAGGTTGTATACGAGTTTTCTTCAAAAGTCAGTTTTTTTAATATTCGATAGGCCTAGATACTGAAGACAAATAAGGACTTATTACAAGTGACAAAGAAAGGATCAAATGGCCGGACATTCGTTTGGTTAAAGTAGAATTATATGCAACAATTTAATTTGTGTCGTGTGTAAAGTTGTTAACATATCATCAAACAGAGCTATTATAGGCACAGTGGAAGTGCGGATACTCTTCATGTAAGTACGGCTCTTTTTGTATTCAAGTTCTCCAATACCAACTCTGTCCCAAAAAAAGAAGTCTTTTTGAAGCAAAATCAAAACCGAATTAAATTACATAATTTTTTGTGTGTATTTATTAAAAGTTATTTTGGAATTTCTATACAATTGAAAAAAATCATAATTTCATGAACAAATTCTTTTTCTTAAGCTGTTTCACCGAATATCGTTTAGCTTTTGTTGCTTGAACTGCTTCCTTTCCGTACTTATTAATGAGAGCATAATCCCACAAATCGCTAATTTTACCCTGATCTTTTGATTTTTCGGTTACTTTCAATTCAAATTCTTTACTGTACCCATAACCACTCAAGTCGCTGAGATTCGCATTTGGAAATCCATCCAAATCAACGAATCGAAACATTTCGGCGTGATATCGATTTATTTCGAATATGTCATCCATATCGATTTTTTGAGTTGTTTTGCTTGATATTTCACCATTTCGGTTGTCAGCTGACTTGGATTGATTCAATGAGGTTGATGGTCGCTCCGAGCTATTAGCCAAAATGTTTAAAATACCGCTCATAAATTGAGTGTTTTCTGATTCTGAAACTTCATCACTTTTTTCTAGTTCAAAATTTGATGTCGATGTTGAATTTTTTCTTTCCTTTTTCTTCTTTTTCGATACATTTTCCGTTGCCTGATCATTGGCAGTGCAAACAGTGTCATTATTGGCAATATTACTCTCTTCTTCGTTGGTTTCAACATTTTCAGTTTGACTTTCTGAACACTTTTTACTTTTCTTCTTTTTCTTCTTCTTCATTTTAACGGACACAATTTCACATTCACTGTTTTCATCCGATACGACGATTGACGCCTCTTCATTTTTCGGTTTCTTCTTCTTCTTTTTCTCATTCCTACCTTCCGACGATTGTTCTTCATTTTTTGGGTCTATTTCATCCGATACAACTGTGTCTTTCATTTCTTGATCTTTTTTTCGGCGCTTTTTTGTTGGCAATTCAACCGATGGCTCAACTTCATCTTTTGATTCGCCTGTATTTTCCTGGGTGCGCTTCAATGAATCCATTTTCTTCTTCTGAAAATAGTCTTGAATGGTAGTGTTTGTTTCAATCGTTGTTATTCCAAAATTTGTATCAATCGTATCCGGTTCAGGATCCTTTGATGCAACTTCTAATGTTTCGCCATCTTCCGTGCTTTTCTTCCCGAAAATATTGGCCAAATCTTTTTCACTGTACTTCGACACATCTTTGCCGCGCGTAAATTTTCTGTAGTGAACTCGAACGCTGGATTTTTTTGACATTTCCTCTAATGATTTTCCGCTAATCGTTGATTTAATCGATTTGGACTTTTTACCATTCTTTTCTCCAGATGCAAAACCAAATCCCGTTCGCACATCGCCTTCGTTTTCACTTTCATTTTCAGATACATTTTCTGATTTATCAAATGATTTGAGCAGCGAATTGAAGGCATTCTCATGACCTGTCCATTGATCGTCGCGGTCTTGATATCCCATTCCTTTTTGATCGGTTTTATGCGAAACTCGGATAAAATTCTGTTCGCCATCTTCCTTCATTCCAAGCCCTTTACCCTTGGACCATCC
Source organism: Contarinia nasturtii (assembly GCF_009176525.2). Classification (NCBI taxonomy): domain Eukaryota; kingdom Metazoa; phylum Arthropoda; class Insecta; order Diptera; family Cecidomyiidae; genus Contarinia; species Contarinia nasturtii. Next base: position 1,623,652 of record NW_022198383.1, on the reverse strand, counting down.
CATTTTCTCCAACATCTTTGTCCCAAATCGATTCGCATCTAGAATTATATTCACATAAATTGTATGTATTTTCTGACCATCATTATTTTATTGAGCTTACCTTCGTACAACGGTTTGCCCCGTGGATTTAAAACGTACGATTTTTGCTTCACATTACTATAAAAAGTCATTTTATACGATCTATTCTTAGTTTTCAAGCAGATTTTAACTGAATTTTCAATTAAATCTTATTTTATTTTATTCATTGAAAAGAATATTCAAACTTTGGATACGATTAATCTGGTCGCAACGTGGGTTTTGACGTCTCACGTGTCAAACATGCCTTCATTGTTTATATTTGAATTGACAAATTTATTAAGTAACAAATAAGACAAAGTATTTCTAAAGTAAAACACGCTTGAGTATTGAAAGGGGAATAGCGATTACTTTTTTATTTTGAATTAGTCGATAGTAAATAATGATATTTATAATATCATATAAAAATGTTATGATAAAATCTATATTTGGAAAAAATTACCATTTTTAGCGTTAATTACCACTTTACTGTTTGAAAAGGTCCATA
>NW_022198383.1:1552844-1593090 GCF_009176525.2 Contarinia nasturtii | reverse complement strand
CTCAATGGCAGACACATCACTGAAATAAAATACATGACATATGTAAACTAGCAAATAATTCTAACAAAATTAATAAAGAAAGAACAAAGCAATTATTAGCAAATGAATCGTATTTATTATTTTATAAATAACTTTATCCTTTTCTTGATGAGCACTTATAGATTGCTCTTTTAAAACGAATCAAAACATATTCCCATTTAATTCTAATGAAGCTAATGCAAAAGCATGTAAATCTTTGATCCAATTTGAAAAAAAAGCTTCATTTTAAATTGATGGAAAATGACTTATATCAATCGCATTTTGAAAAATATACACATTTTTAACATGAATAATAAATCAAGAGAGACCATTCTGAAAAAAAATTGATACCAAAATTACCAAAAATTGCATTTTTGTTCAGTAGAGTAAATAAATGTGATTCAGCATAAAAGTTTTGATATTTTCGAACATAAACTGGTGAATTCCTAAAAAAAACTAAATAATCTGGGGTTGTACAATGTACATGTAACGGTTGGAATGATCTTTTTTATAATTTCTACGACTCTATGAAAGAAGGAATGTGCTTTGGCAACAATATCTTCATTGCTCAGATTCTTTTCATAATTTTAATTATCAATGTTGTTTATTAAAAAAATTAAACGTGGAGATGAAATTAAGAGCGCTCGTGTGTATCAATTTATACACAGTGTAATTTGAGTGATAAGATAATTAATTTGAAGTAGACTTTGTATTGTACATCAAAAATTTTATATTATACACGTTTTTACATCTGTCATCATAAAATTATAGACCTGTTTTGACTTTGGTTCTGATGAATGAACTCAATGCTTTTAACACAATAAACATTATCTTTACCTTTTCTTGCCTTTACAATTCGTGCAGTACAAAGTACATTTCTTCTTACAAATTAGTAGGAGTTATCTTCTTTTGGATTTTATTTAAAAGGGCAGCAAATCCCTGACAAAATCACTTTGATAATATCTTTCAAAAGAGTCTGTTAAAAATTCAAAATAGCGAATCAAAATGATTTTCGGAGTTTTCACACTTCTTTTAGTTCTTATACCCGCTCGATGTGCTGTAAGTTGTATTCTTGATAACATTAATATATATATATATTTTTTTTTTCAAATTACATTGTAGATTGTAATTTGGAATTTTTGATCAAGTTGTACAAAACTCACTTTTAAATATATTTACGGTATATTATATTTAAAAAAAAACATTATTTTTCAATTCGTGAGATTTTTTTCTTATGCCTTTTAAAAAATTAGTTCTATTCAGAAAATCAGTGTTTTTTTTCAAAACATATTTTAAACTGTTCTTTTAAAACTTCGTCTTATTTAAACAAAATCATTCTCATTTTAATCAATATACAAATATATTTTTGTGGCTACCAAATTCATTTATTTATTTTCTTTTGCTGTTTTATCCAACATTATTAATTATCTCCGAAAATTAATTTCAATTTACTGCAACCAACAAGCATGAGCTCAAAATTTATGTTTTAATTTATCTCATAATGTAATTGGAAATATGAGAAATAATTCACATCGATCAAATCAATTTATTTCTTTTGAAAAATAGAATTCAAAAACTATCGAGATGAAAACCGACTTCAACTTCAAGGGAATGATGGTGCCAGGTTAGTACAGGCTCGTTTCTAAATAATTTTGATTCAATTTTTATTCTGTTGCGTCACTTGAAGTTCCTTTTCAAAAATACCATTTTATTTTCAATTTATTCTGCAGTATTCACCCCATTCAACAACGATGCCAAACGCACCATCAACTACGATGTCATCGACAAATACTGTCAATACTTGAAGTCCAAAGGTATGCACGGTGTATTCGTCAACAGCATGACTGGTGAGGGTTTGACTTTGACCGTCGAAGAACGTAAAAAGTTGTCGGAAAAATGGTTCGTAGAGTGCAGTAAATACGAATTGAAAGTCGTCGTCAACATTGGTGGTTTGCCATTGCCATATGTGTACGAATTGGCTGAACACGCCGAAAAAATCAAAATTGATGCCGTTATGATTATACCAGACATGTACCACAAACCAAAAACCGCCGAAAACTTGGTATACTACTTGAAAGATGTCAAAAATTACATGCCAACCCGTCCAATCTTCTACTATCACATTCCGAAGACGACTGGAGTCGAAAACAGTAAGTTCTACTCGCAATTGAAAATAGACGAGCATTTATGTATTAATTTGATACATTTTTAACATAAAAATATATATTCTCTTAGTTAACTGGTACGGCTTCTTGCAATTGATGAAAAAAGAAGTTTCAACATTCGCCGGCTTATTCTGGGCTGTTGACCACATTGACCAAGCTATTCACTTGAAAGAAAAGATGCCAGAATACAACTACATCATCGCTATGGGCTCATCAATCATGGGATACATGGCTGAAGGATTCGAAGCAATCTCAATGACTGTCATGAACCTTTACCCAGAATTGGTGAAAGAGGTCTACGACAACATGACCCAATACAAAATGCAAGAAGCCTATGATGCTAGAGAAAAATTGTACAAAACCATCTATGATTTGTTCGCCAAAGAAAATTGCATGGACGACATCTACACAATGAAAAAGGAAATGGACAAATTATATCCATTCAAAATGGGACCAGTCCGCAAACCAAACACATGCTCCATTGAAAGCAGCCATATTCAATGGCAGCCATATCACTGAAATAAAATACTTAACACATGTAAACTAGCAAATAATTCTAACAAAATTAATAAAGAAAGAACATAGCAATTATTTGCAAATGAATCGTATTTATTTATTTTTGTTTGAATATTTTGCTAAACCGAAAACCGTTCAGAAAAGGTGTCATATAATTACCTATTCAATTTTGAATAGGATTTGTCGTTTAGTGGAGCCGTTTGAGGCCCCCTTATCTGTGTAAACCGTGTAGGAGAAACCACATAGTACCGCATGCAAGTTGGTAATGCATGCCAGTGACGTAAACCGCATGGGAGAAACCGTCACTGTTTCCACACAATGGTTTTGATGCGCAGGGACCAACGGCTTTACTTGCCTTCCGAAGCAAGCGTCGAAGATTCAAATATCTTCTGCAAATTTATTTTAAATAAAAATACATGTACCACCGACTCCCGGCACCATGGCATCTCGAGACTGCAACCAGACTGACTAAGCCATGGTGTCGGTTAAATCGTATTTCTTATTTATTAAGAAAAATTATTTGAACAAGTATTATTCTGTGATAAGATTCGAATGCTTGGATTTGTAACAGCCGCATAAAGAAATACTGTAAATAAAATAAAGTATCTGTTAAGTATGTTAAAATTCAAATTGTATTCGGAACGTGCTCTAGATGTTGTAGCGCCATCTGTGCTGTCTTATCAATTTTTGCGAAGCAAAACAATTGATTTTTTTTGCTCATTACTGTTGATAAATCACATACCTTTTTGTGACATTTAAGACGAAATGTACAGAGTATCTGAAAATGGATAAAATACTTCGATATTTATTTATTTTGATAAATCTACAGCACATTGTCAAATTGGTGAGTGGTGACCAGGAACATTTGCAGCCAAAATTCACCAGTAAATGTGACGACTTGTGCACAAATCAAAGTGAAAATGGAACTAAGGTAAGAAAAAGGGCAAACAAGTGTCGCAATATAGACACATACACACCTTATATGACAATGTTGACATTTTTGATTGATTTTTCATCGATTCGCATAAATTCATTTGCAGGAATTTGGCAAAGTGGAATGTTTTCGCGGCTGCCAGTACTTTAACATTGAATTTTTGATGAATGCACGTAATAAAGACAAAATTATTGATCTCAATCAATTGGTCGAACGATGTGGAGCATGTAAGTGTTTACCATGCACCAATGTCTTTGTGTCGAAAGCATCCTTAACTCAAAATGTGTCTTTTCTTTTGCGAAATTGCAGCTTGTAGTGAGGCCTACAATGGTGAAAAATTGAAGAAAGAGCAATGTTTTCGTGGTTGCAATGAAATGATGACGCTACAAGCTAAAGCACCACTAATTAACGGTTGGTTAGTGTATATGGGTGCAACAGATCGTAATATGGTTCTATTACAGCCAGACTTTGACATTCCATCAAAGGAGGATTGGGTTTTATTGGACTCAATGTGGCGTTCAAATGAATATGATTATGATTCACAGTACGGCAATTATGATAAAATCACAACACAAATTGAGACGGTGCCACGGTACATAGGCCGTGAAAATTTCACCATAAACTATTGCATACCGGTTTGGATGTGGATTCTACCACTATTCTTGCTGGTCGCCTTTCTCTATATACACTACAGCAATTATATTTACGGTATGTTCCTCAACGAAGGTCTTCAGCATGAATTCGGATTAATTGGTCCGGGTCAAGTGAACGTTGTGCCAATGAATTTAACTGGTGGCGATGAGAAAAAGTCCTTACGACCGCAGCGTCAAGAATTTGCCGTGGGTACCGATTTTTATTTTTATCCATCGCCAGCAATTCCACCACCAAAGTACAATGATATCGCTGAATCCATTCTAATGGACAGCAGTGACGATGAAGAGGACATTGTCGCAACAACCAACTGCAATAATGCAAACCAAAAGCAAACTGATGTGCATATTATAACAGCCAAAAAGGAGCCCGGCAATAAAGACAAGAAAAACAGCGTGGTCGATATTTAGGTTTAAGTTTAAGTTAAGATAAAAAAAAAAAACACTTTTTTGTGTGTGCAATTTGTATTGTGACATTTCAATGAATTTCAGTTCAATGGCGGGAGATATAAAAGCGACCACATTACGATTCGCGTGCTTTTACTTGGCCGCCGGTCAATTTAGTTAATCTTGTCATTTACAAAGAAAAGCAGAAGACTACTTTTGACTTATCAGTATATATTGGTCATATATTTAGTCGAGAATCTCTCTACTGAGCAAAACAAGCAAATTATACAAAATACTCCATTCAAATGCTGAATTAACCAAACAACTCTTTCAAATGGAATCTGAATGACCTTTTTTTGAGTATTTCTTTGTTTATTTAATAATATTTTTTTAAACAAATCTTTGTGATATATAAAAAATGAATTCAAAATTTTTATTGTTTTTTATCGATTTTTTTTCGGATAATGTTTTTCCCTTATTTTTATTCGGATAGTTTCAATTTGTTGATTTTATTATATTAAAATTTAAAGTCATCGATTTAATTTAAATATAGTTTTTATTCTAACATTTTCTGTTCTCCTTCTTTTCAAAAGAATCTTTTGTTAATAATTTTTATGGTTTATTTTCGTAAGATTTTAGTCATAAGTTCAATAACCATGACTTAGATGTCTTTCTTAGGATTCTGAATGGCAATATATTTACGACATCTCTTTTTTTATAGAAATGAAATAAAAAAATAAGAAGAACATGAGTTTGATTGATGAAACTCCATTGAATCTAATCAATTTAACACACTTGATGGTTGTTCTTTAGTCTACCAATCGAATTTTTTTCTAGTATTACAACTTGTGTGGTGTTTGATGTGTAGCATAATTTAAAAAAAATCCAATAAATTCGAACCATTTTCATCTTTCAGATAAGAACACAGTGTTTTTCTTCATACAAAATAGTCTAGCTGTTCCTTTTTGTGGTTTTTTCTTTTGAATTTTCTAACGATTGATTTTAGTTTATTTTTTCATCCTTTAAATTTAAAATAAAACGAAACTGTAGTAGCAATGTTTAATTTGTATACTGATTCATTTATTCTTATGTTTGAAATTTTTATGTTTAGTCTCAATTAAATTTTTCGATTTTTCATATCAACATGAATAAAACATTTGAAAAATAACAATATTATATGATTTCGCCAAACATGAATCCAAGCGCATTGGCGGCTTTAACTCTAACTGGTATGACTTCATCGTGAAGCAACACTGATATTTTATGGCTTAGATATTCGGCCGAATGCTGTTGCTGGCTCTTGCTAGAGTTCAAGTTGTACAGAAGTCCAACGATACAAGCGGCATTGCCGCGAATTTCCGGCCATTGACTCTTCAAATGCGGTAAACTCGATTCAATGAAATCGGACACATGATCACTCAGGTCTTCACTCTGCAAATGAAAAAAGAAAATGTAATTGTAAATGAAAGAAATCAAGAAAAAATTAAGACAACGCTTCAATTGTTAAATTACTTACGATTAATTTTAAAAATGAGGCTGCAAAATTATCGTACTGCAAGTTGCCGTGTTCCAATATGTGGCTCTGAACCATTTCATTAACCTTGGGTGCATTTATTAAATTCGATATTTTGCGCAGCGTAACTTTCGAAGCCTGAAATTGATATTGTTCAAAAAGCGATAATATTGGTAAAATGTTTGCGTCATACAAAAATGAATGAATTTATGGAATCGAAAGAAACATACCCGCACAATTTGAGCATCAGACTCGCTCAAGTGTAGAAATAGTGTAAAGAAATTTTGAAAAATCTGTTCTCGCAGTGCCTCGGAAACCGGTGTCATTGTTTCAATGGGCGTCTTAGAACGTGTTCCATGATCGGCGGTTTTAATGCGACACAAATCACCGAACAGCATAATTGCCGCTTCACGAATATCGGATGCGGAATTTTCAAAGAATGGCCGAATCCGAATGGCCAACGAAACTTGAAACGATTCCAATTTATCTTTGTGAAGTGCCATCACAATGCGTGACAAACCTTTAAGGCTTTCCAATGGAATATTGATGAAACAATCGGTGTTATTATCATCAATACCTTTAAGCAATGCGGTCAAACTCATCTCTGAATATTTATCAACGTCCTGTTCATTCAGATTGCCAACATATGCCATGCCCCGAATACAAAAACCACGAACCAATGGATTTGGATCGCCTAAAGCTGAATTTAAATGTTGCATTATTATCGTTGTTAGATCACCAGTTGGTTTCAGAGGAACAATTTGTGAGTAAAGACCCACCGCTGCAATGCGTTGGCTATCATACGGGCTGGAAATTTTATCAGCTAAGGCTTCGACAACTTGCGTCATTGCCGTCGATGTGATTGTCAATTGGCAGACCAAAGCACCGGCCATTGGTGTTAAAAGTTCCATAAACTTATTCAAATCGGCACTCGATGCTAAGTGCGGATATACTGTTAGTATTTGAGCCAATTGCTCCATTTCAATGTTCTCCAAATATGCTTTGAATGCATCTAAAACCACCTGGCATGGAAGCATTTTTACCCCCTCTTTGTTTGGTATGAAACCAAACTTGGTTTTGTTATTTGACGTCTTTGCAGTTGGTGATGATGATGGGGATTTTGTCGGCGGTGCTAAATTTGTGTATGTAGCGACGGAAGCAAGGAATAATGCAAAGAGTTCGGGAAAACGTTTTTTCAATTCCTAAAAAAGTAAAAACAAAAATGTTTCAGTTAAGAAGAGAAACGAGTGAAAATTACAAGGATAACTTACTGCCTGAATCTCTTTGCCTTGTACAATCTCCTTCAGTGCACAAAATATAGCAAATGGTTGATGAGTTGCGATATTTTGATTATGTGGACCGGATTTTTCGCCAGAAACTTCATACAAACATGATGAATTTAGAATACCCAAAAAGTGATCAATTATGAAACCGGACAATTCCGATTGTGTTGAAACGCATCGCCAGAACTCAATGATGTTGCTTTGGAATGGTAGATTTGTGGCAAGCATTTCGGTGCAGACTAATTTCGGATGATGTTTCGCCAATGCAACAAGTGCTTTCAAGACACCTGTTTTGGGCTGTGAAGTGTTACAATCGGCAATTGCCTACACATTTTAATAATCAAAAGGAAAATCATTTAATTTAATAATTTTTAAACCGTTGAAATTTCTTCAGTTCAAGTCAGAGCTACAATAGGCACCGCCGTAGCGCCAACACTTTTTTTGTAAGTAATTTGCATTCTGGTGCCAATAACAGCTCTGATTCAAATAACAAATGATATTTACGGCCAATGAGTCCTGAACCAATCCTGGAATTGCATGGAATAGCTCGGATCCTTTCAAACGAATGAAATTTTTCAAAACAACCGCTGACCCAACTGCTGAACTCTGTTCACAATCCTCCAAAGCTTTAAGTAAGGCTTTACTGTTAAAGTAAAAGTTGTTGGATTATTAAAATGTTACGAGATTTTCGAAATTTCGTTCGTCTTACCAAAATTGCACATATTGAAACGTTGATAGTCTTTCTGCAAGAATTTTCGAAATATCTTCGGTGAGATGATAAAGTTGAACAGGATCGTCAGTCACAATGTCCTCTCGAATGACGCCCAGTTCCTTATACCTAAGGGAAGAATCACAAAAGAAAAGAATAAAATTAATTTAAAATAATCGATAAATAATCGAAAAAGAATCAATAATAAGAGCTCATTATACCATTCATCATTTTCAGCAATCGTAAGCGTTTCGTAAATGCACGAAATTTCCAAAATCCGTTTCAAAATATCAACAGCCGTTTGACGTACAGTCGGGTATGTGTCGATACATCTTGGAATCTAATAATAATATTTGATTAAAAAAATATATAATAAATTCATATAATATATAATAATAACAATATATATAATATAAATTACGATTTTTCCAAGCATTGCTCCACTTTGATTGAACTTTGATGGTGCTTCACAGCCAATTTTCACTGAGTGTATGTAGTTCTATGAAGGAAGAAAATAAAACGGTAAATAAAATTGAAAAAAAAAAATGATTGAATTCACGTTACTTACAATCAGTGCGCTATCCATGACATGACTGGCGCAAATGCGAACTTCACTATTTTTATCGCGTAGCCAAAATTCGAGTACACAATGTACATCATCCAATGCGTCTGGTGTTGGGTTTTGTCGAAAGATCACTTTGACCAGATGATTCAACTCCGGCAATGACAAATTCAAGTATTTTGCAATATAAGAGTTTCGTTCGTCCTCTTCGCTGGATTCGAATTTATTTTTGAGTTGTTGAGCGGCTGTGAAGAAGGTACGACACGATGCTTCAAAAAAGATATGCACTTCAAAGTCATCTTGTGGATTGATTTGAATTAGATTTGCTGATAATTTCAAAATGCTTGGATACAATGGTAAATTCTCATAGTTTGCGTCGATTTTCACCAATTGATCAAGAATCACAGACCGACATTTAAACTCTTCACATAAATCACTGTGTTTCAAAATCGTTTCACACAATGTCAACAAAGCGCTTAGAATTTTCTTTTTCATTGTAATATCCTTGGCTTCGGACAACTGCTTTATCAGATAGTTCACAATTTTCTCGTGGATTGTTTTCAATTCCTCATAAACGGCCATGTTTTCGATAATTTTTTCATACGATTCGATGGCCAAAATGTTCACTTTATAAATGTCAGTGTCTTTCGTGTTATCTTTTTTGAATGAGAAAAAACTGGAACTTTGCTTCTTTTGACCTTCACTTTCTATCATTTGCTCGAGTTTCTGAAGTACAATGTTCAAATGAATCTTTGACGTAACACCCAATGCAGTGCATGCATCGCTAAGTTTCGTTTCGAATTCCGCATGGTTTTGTAGTTTTTCCATTTTTTCTTGACGCGCCGTATTTATAATCAATTCCAATTTTGATTCAATCGTTTGATTATCCGTGACATAGCACAATGTGACACCAATCAGCTTCAGCAGCATTCCACGTTCCTCGTTTAACGCTGACACCAAGTGCTCTTTCGGATTGATCACAATCGGATACAAAATCATTTGATCGGCCAATTTATTGGCCAGATTCTCGGGAAACGATGGATCATCATATTCTCGTATGGTATCGGTTACAAATTTGAACACTTTCTCATGGAAATTCGGCTCTTTTATTTGTTTCTTCAACTTTGGTATTTCAGTCGTCCACAGTGGAACGATCAATTTGTTGATGATTTTCGAATAGAATTTTAAGAAATCCAAAATATGTTCGGATCGTTTCGATTGATTTGCATTGCCAAGTAGAATTAAACTTCGTGCCAAAATCGTTTCTGGTGATGGTAAGTAGGTAAGGGTTTTTTCGGGGTTTTCAATTTCTGTGTACGTTAAATCTGCATTCTTTTCAAACAATTTGGATAAGCACATTGCAAACGTTCCCGTTACGTCGGTGTAGTCTATCAATAAATAGAATTGAAGTAGTTCTCGTTTTAAGAGATCACTAACAGTGTACACCGTCGACGCCAAGAGATCAAGCGAATTTTTGCATGCTTGCATGAAATCAGCGTATTCATCGGCTGTACCAAAATCCAAATTCACTTTGCTCAATTGACAACAATGCATAATAATATAACGAATAAATTCGTTGTCTTGTAAAAATGCTTTTTGTGCCAAAACAACGATCGTTTTCAACAAAACCAGTTTCACTTTGATTGTTTTTTCATGCGCCATCATATGCTTCAGTACTTCGGTAATGCTGTCAATTTTCTGTGCGACCAAATCACCTTTTGCATTTGTGACATGCGTAACAACAAGCAACGCTTTGATACGTTCTCTTTCGTTGTTATTTCGCAATTGAACTAATAGCATGTCTAATACTTTTTCCGAGTAAATTGGTAACAATAAATCAAAGCAACGAAGCACTTCATAGTGTCCCTTTGATGTTTGTGGCCGTCCATAATCCGGAATAACGCAAACCAAATCAAATAAATTTGATATTAGTGCGTCGGCTTGTGTGTCAAGCGAATTTCGATCAGCATCAATGCTGGCCTTTAATACTGAAGCCAACAGTTGGGTAATCGCATTACGATCCATCGATCGACGGTAGAAGCCCTGCAACTGCGGTATCACTTTTGGTACTTGCTCAATCAACTTGTCTTGTGGCAACAATGGATATATGAATGAAAGTGCATGCAAAATCTCACTGCACACCTTTGGTTCACGATGCGGTAACCATTGTTGCAATAATACATTGTATGCAATCGCCAATTCAGCATGATAATTGTCATCAACGAAATTTTCATTTTCTGGCTCTTTACGTTCCCTATTCGAGACATGTTCGCTTATTGCTTCGGCTATATGACCAAGAGCTGAAAATATTCAAAAAAAAAGTAATTTTCATATTTTTAGTCAAAATTAGTCGAAATTTCTCCAAAAATAATAAAGAAAATTCCACATGTCCCATTGAAATTTATTATTTTATTCAAAGTTTCTCGAAAAACACTCACCAAAACTGTACGACTGCTTCACATATGGATCATTTGAAATCGAACTCAATGTCGGCAAGATTGTTTCAAGCGTTGGTCGAATAAACTGAAGAATTCCGCATGTATTTGCCGTAGCCAAACTGCCGATGCAATGAAGAACCATAAAGTGACCAACCTGACCCGCTGGCAATTGTTTAAGTAATCCATCCATTACTTTGCTACAATGGAATCGACCAGCTGCTACCAAAATTTCCATACAAGGATTCTGAATATCTGGCTTGTGTTCCGAGGATTTTGTCATTTCACTGACACACAAATCAATCACATTATCTAAACAGGTGGCACTTAGTTGATCGCTATTTTCATTCACAAAACTTTCAATTACCCTGTGACAATAAAATAAAACACACGAAATTTGCGACTTTTAATAGGTCATCAGATTATGACTCACACCGCAAAAACGGCACGAAATATATAATTACTCTTTATCACCTATGACTATACTATGTATTTAAAGTGTATATGCATTGTTTACCTTAATAAAATGGCAATTTGTTGTTCTGGAAGCTTTTGACATTTTTGACGATAACTGCAGATAATTTCAATAGTTTCATTGGGTCGTCTTTTACACATTCGAATCAACGATCGTTCCACCGCACTCTTAACATTTTCATCTTTGTCACTAATCGTATCAAGCAAACTATTCACGGCGCCTGAAATATTTTTAATACGAAATTTCGTTGAATGTTTTACATCGTTATTTGAAGCCATGGCAATTCAGCAGCAATATATCAATACGACTGATTCAAAGCGAGCGGTATAGTTTTAAAATTATCAGTCTAAGCGTATAAGTGTGTGCGTCAATACAATCTAAGTAGTTCTATTTATGAAGGCATTCGAACATGAACTTCAATGATTCATTGAATTGTTAAGGCGCGACTTATTGCACAAGATTTTATATTGCGATAACCAACCAATAACATTCACTCAATCCACAGGCACACACAGCACACTCGCTGTCATATATTATAATGAAAAAAACATCTGCTACGCTTATTACAAATCCATTTACAACATTGAAAACAAAATAGACGAGAAACGTCCTGTGTGTAAGTGCGACGTTACGTGGAACAAGTGATAAAGCAGAAAAAAATGGTCCCATTCACTTTATAAATTTATTTCGATATTATTATTTTTTCTTGCAAATCTTTCTTCTATTTGAACTTGCACTTGGTCAAAAGCACGGTTGTATATTTGTAAAATAGACTGATGTCATTTGAGCGCATTTAAGATAACAAAGCTAAAATTTACCCAAATAATCAATTGATTTGGATCCTCCGCTTAATTTTCTCTCGTCGTTCCCACTCATATTTGCTTCAACACTATTCACAACATTCACAACAGAAATTCACGAACAATATTGTTCTGAAATGCAGAATTGAATAACGGCTCCAAACAATAACAATTTAGTATTAAATCACAATCAAAAACACAACAATCCAAGCAATTTCGTTTGATCCAAACAAATTACGTTCTTCTTTTCCAAATGAGTAACGATGAACGAATAAAGAAACACCAATGTGATGGTATGTGTTTACATTAATGAGTTTTTTTTGGCATATGCACGACCGAAACGTCAGTAAAAATACAATTAGTTACATGCGACAGAGCGAGACAACACCATTGATTCTCAAATGTAAATGTCATTTTTTGAATACCAGCTGATAGCATACGGCACTCATACATACACATACGCACAACAGAAGAGAAACACTTTATCTTTCGCATGTGACAACACCACCATTCACGTTCAAAGGTATCAGGGTGTTATTAATGCAATAAAACCAAATGTGTTTCTGATTTTTTTTGCTGCTTTTTTATAATTTTATTTTTTTTAATTTTTCATTTGTCTTTTTGATAATAATTTTCATTTATAATATAATACATGATGCATTTTTCTTCTCTCTCTCTGTCTGTCTTTCTTCTGTTTTTAACATAAAATAAAACGGTGTTGTTTGTTTCTTTCCAGTTTCTTCTTATTTTTCCATTTCACTAATTTAAACAAAAACATAATGTTTGAATAGTTGAAAATTAAGTAAAAGTAGTTTTGTGGGCGTTGATGTATCTCGCACAACGATGCCGCAAATGAATTCACGCATTTTCGATATAATAATTGATTCATTTTTGTTTAGTTATAAATACATGGTTAATTAATTCATTTTCTAACATTTTTTGTGTGTGTGTAGTTTTTTACGCGTTAGAGATAGAGAAACGGTGAACTAATAAAAACTAAATCAGCACAATATTTAGCAATGATGAAAGTGACGAAATTAAAACAAAGTAGGGACAAACTCATAAGAATTTGTAGTCTTCATTCTTAGTCAAATGCATCTTCTGAAAAACTGTTGACTTCAGTTTGTTCAAGTACTGGATTGCCATTGATCACATATGATATACGAAGTCGCATTCGCAAAGCGCACTGAAAGAAAAAGAGCAAAAAGTCAATAATTATAGGTGAATCACGTACGTTAGTGAACGCAATACAACATCGAACACCATAGATTCTGACATAGGTCGTATAGGTCGAATCGACCGCCCAAGCATTTCAAAGCCCCGTAGCAATTTTATTAATTTTCGGCTGGGACCCTGTATCGATTTTCGGCCATGTCCTGTCCAGACTTACCAGTGCCAGAACCTACGTTGAAGTACAATGAAAAGTCCATACCTTTGACGAACTGGTCAATCGCATCTCTTGTGAAATGGTACCGCCGGGCGGTAAAACCGATCCAGATGGCGATAGCATTTGTAATGTAAAGCTCTTTGGAACAGCCGCTTGGAATAAATACTGTTCGAGTGTGTTTAGTGAATTATTTGTGGCTAACATGATAACACGTAGACATCCATCGCCAACACTTTTGTTAGGCACTAGCGTAATATTCAATCCGTTTTTATCTAAAGCCGTTATTTTTACACTGTCACCGCCATCACCACCACCACCGCCGCTTATTGAGTTATTTGTCGAATTACCGGTGAGGTCATCAAATAAATTATTACTCAGTATATTATTGCCGGTGGTTGGTGACAATGGTGATAGGGTGTTTGGTAGCATTGATAGGATATTAATGCCATTTGTATTATTTAAATTATCATTTGTTGCGACCGTTGTTGTTGTTGCCGATGATGTTGTGATTGCATCACTTCCAAGACCACCGAGCAAATCAAGCAAATCACTGCTGGGCATGGCATTGTTTTGTTTATTATTGCTAGAATATTGTTGCTTTTCGGATGGATTCATGGATGTGGGCGACATCATCGGACTGCTATTTTCACCAAGTAAATCCAGTAAGGCATTCTGCAATGATGGAACAAAAGATGAAAATCATTAAAATATGCAAAAGAGTGATAGAAATGAAAGTAAAGTCGTTTGAGAAGAAATCCTCACTGAATCACTCGGTGCAATTTTGCTATTCAAATTCTCTCCATTGTCATCGCCATTCGTAATGAGTTCTTCACTTTCTTCATTAAATTCTGAATTTTGATTTGAATCTCGCGTTATTTGCATGGGTGGCATTTTTTCTAGTAGGGCTGGACGCAAATTATTGTGCGCCTTGAATAATTGTGAAAATTCCACTGAACGTTGTTGTAAATCAATGTCCAAATGCGATCCAAACCCATCAATTATGCACTTTATTTCACTGTAACACAATAAAATTGTCATTCAATTGGTCATGATAAAATGGTGAGAAATGGGATTGATTAAACTTACTCTTGACCGCTATGCAAGCGAGTGCTAAGTTTTATTAGCGACACCAATATGTATTGCTTTGTCGTAATTGATACTTGAGATGACCACAACAATTTTTGATAGAATTCAATGATATTGGAATCCGTTGGAATATCTGGAAAATATCAAATAGAAATTGTGTTTAGAAACAATCTTCCACACCAGTGAAACAAGTCCTTACCATTAGTTCGTTCTCCATAAACAAACATATCGCCATACTCTCCGATGGCCCACAATGCAACTTGAAGCAATGGTTGCTTGTCCTCGACATTTGGTGCTGAAAGTAATGCGTCCCACAATTGACCGGTAATATATCCTTGATCGCTTGATGAACTGCTCGAAATCAGTTGAATTGTCGACGAAACCACATCATCACGCACAAAATTGCCAACAGCAATCAAAACGCTCAATTGTGTATCAAGATGCCAACGTTTCGTTGGTGCATATCTTTCAGCGGCCAATATTAAACCACTGCTACACGATGCCTTAAATTCTGAATCGGATTTCTCCAGAAATATCAGCAATTCTTTGATCATCGAACGAACATTTTGTGCATTAATCAATGCAAATGACAATTCCATGGCACGGCGTCTTATCGATACATCTGGATCTTTCAAACATTCCAATATCGTTGTACGATGTCGTTGCACAGCCGACGTGTCCGCATGCACCGTTCGCAACAGCGTATTCAATGCAACATAACGGATATTCTTATCACTGTTCAACAAAAATCGACCTAGAATGTTAACAGCCAACACGCGTAGGCCACCTTCCGAACTGAAATACATTCACCGAAAAAGCACTCAATAAAATGTGAAATTTAAAGGTACACACGTTTATGGGCACTTACCGTATGTCCATAATTGACAGCACCGTTTCGTATAGAATGGTGTTACCAACATTTTTGCTCGTTTCTGTATTTGTTGCAACCTGAGCTAAAATATCGTTCATCGCTTCTGATGCATCCGGATCATTGTGTCCCAATATTCTCAACAATCGAAGAATTTTCACCTGCAATCAAGCGGAAAAAATCGATTTGAACATTTTTATAGAGTGAATAAGAACAATGGGAAAAAAGAAATGAAATCAACTGTGACAAGAGGTAAATTGTGTGTAAAAATTGCTCTTTTACCTGCAAAAATGGATCACTAACACCGCTGACATCATGTTCGGGTGAATAGCCGGCCAAAATCAAATTTTTCAAAATTCGCACCAGATTTGGAACAATCTACGATAACGAGAAAAATCAGTTTAAATTGATTCAACATCATCAACAATTATGATTTGATAAATAAAAAGTTAATGGTATTTTCATTGTGATATTTTTTTCACATATTTTGTCAACTCTTACTATTCTAATATATATACACAGCTACGGAAATATTAATTGAGACATGCATTCAAAAGAAAAGCAAAAGTGAATTTTGCACTAAATTGAAGCATACCTCTCGACCTCCGCTATCCTGGTTAGCGATAAGACGAATACGATTTTGAAAAAAAAAACGTTTCGTGTCGTGAATTTACAATTTACGAGGTTGTTTTGTAGTACAATAATACGAAAAAAGATGTACAACACACGGTGTAAGACAAGGTGTTAATGAAAAAGCATTAGTTATTTGTGACAAATAATGAAATATACATATTGTATATGGTGTATGTTAGTTAGTGTTAGCGAGAGAGAATGTGAAATGGAAATGTGACTAACGATTATGTCAAAATGAAATTTCATGTATACCTGTTTGAAATGGTTGAGTGTATCAGGGCTATTTTCACACATTTCGGTTATGAGAGTCACTCCAGTTATCAAAATTCCTGCAAAGAAATTGTCTTAGTTTCAAAATAAAAATCGAATCTTCAATGGACTCCAATACCGTGATTTTTTTCGCTGAGTAAAGATCGGGTGGCAGGCAAAAAGATTTCCATCAAATCAGGCACGCGACGAATAACGCGAAATGCGCATAATGTTGCTTTTTTCCTTATATAAGCGTTTGGTGATTTCATCAAACGTTCCACTTCACTAGCCAAATCACGTGCCATTTCTGGTGATGCAATCGCACCCAATGTACACAAAGCTAATCCAACTACAAACTGTGTTGTACTATTCAAGTCACTGCAGCCATGAAAGAAAACATTTTATAAAATTAGTTAATTTGTCATAATGACCCATAGGAATGATAAGGAGTGAGTCCATACTTTTTCAAACAATTTGTGATTAACAAATGCACATCTTGGCGTTCGTCAAGCAATAGCATTGCACCTAAGTATCCGATTCGTTTGTCGGTGAATCGTGGACTAGCGGTCAATTTGAGACATTCCAACTGTCCAAAATGTGCTGGATAACCTAACATATGAATGTAAAGTAATTTGGCAATGTTTCGACATCGCCATGCTGAGTCCTCTTCACGAAATGTGCTTCGAATGTAGGCGCATTCTTTATTTACAACGGCACGTTCTTCGGCCGCCGTTCGTGCTGCACGAATTTGACGTATTAAATCTCTTAATCGAGTCGGTGTCGGCATTCTCACTACAAAAAACAGAATGGACAAAAAATCGACTCATTAAAATTCATTGTTACAAATCATAAGGCATTCTAGTATAATTGAATAACAAATAGAGCATAGTTAAATAAACACCATTTGAAAAAAACAACAACAACCACAATAACAAAGAGTACGGATAGCGGAATATAAACAAAAGAAAAATGTGTGTTACCCCGTTCGACGGCTTCGTTAATTGCCTGACGGATGGTGGCCATGTTAAATGCTGGATTAAATCTGCAATATGATGTTATTCATGAAAATAGAAATCACAACAAATTATTACAAGAACATGTGCTCGAAAAATGGTGGAAATATTAGATCATTTAGTAAGAGAGACAAAAAAACACCTCGACTAAAATGCTTCAAAAGCATTTTTTCTCATTTTTGCTGTTGTGTTAAAATTTATGCACTCTAAATCGATTTAATCAGTGCACCATATTTTATAAATATGCTGCAGTTTGAAAATGAGACGAACCAATTCCATTGCAGTGTAGCAATGTTTCGATTTTGGTGACACCATTTTCATAGCACATAAATTCGATTTATGGTCGTCGATTCACATGTTTTTTTTTTATCGGTTAGATTGCAATTTCAACACGTACACAACAAAAAGTGGCTAACAATAAATTTATCGATAGTAATTACCCGTGCTCTGAGTTCATGCTTATCTTGATAGTTTTTGTTTTATTATATGTATGAATGTTTTATTTTTAAATGGATAATTTTGCTGTAACACAAATGAATAAGAAAAGACAGAAATTAGGTGGGTTTTGTTGAACCAAGCGCAATCCAAATGGAATGACAAAAAATAAATTTGTTAATTGATCTATTTGCAAGAAATGGAAAAGAAGGCGGAGAGTGTACTAGTATATTTAGAGCAAAAGCCAGTATGAAAGCCGTATTTCATATGGAAAAAGGTGATACATAAAAATCCACATAAAAAGAAGGAAAAAATGTACGACAAAAAAGACTGTATAAATACGGAAAAAATCTATATATATATAAAGTAAATGTCGTCTTTTGGTGAAATGCGTGGGATTCAATTAAATTGTGAACAAACTGGAGTAAACAGATTTTGAATGCAAAACAATTTTAATCAAATGTTCTTTTATCACGAGATATTCATTTATTTTGAATTGCATATCGTCACTTCAAGTTCAATTCAAACTGTCCAATCGTACTGTATGACGAACAAAAAAAAAACGCCGAATTAAACTGATTTGCATATTGACTTTCATATACACAACACACAATATACACATCATCATCAACATCACACAACGGCCATTGTGAATCAATTTTTCGTACACATTTATGCACCTCACACTTGTTTGTACAAACCGCACACATACGTTTCACGTTAATCGAATTGATTGACTATACTATATACGAATTGGTAACATAAACCATACACACCGGATGCCACACAATATCAAATCGGTCAATATCGGGAAAATTTTTGTGTCGCGTGAATTTTTTTTTTTTGAAATCTTCGTCTTTTGACGTATGGAATCAAAATATGTGAGGAGGACAGAGAGGAAAAGTCAGACAATTTGACATTGCCACACGCAAGCAAAAATCAAATTATAACAAATTAAACCGTATTTTCCGTACACCTTTTTTTTCCTTTCTTAAAGACCAATTGCATGAAATGAAAAATATGCAACAAGAAATTCAAAGAACAAAAAATATCTTTTTCTTATTGTACAAGGCAATAGCGCAAAGGTATGTGTATATGGTACCGAAAAAGTGAAATTGAATAGATATAAAGCCACTCGCGTTTTCGTTTTTATTACACAGTGATATGCAAGTTGAAAATCTTTCATCCACTCTTTTGTTTTTATTTTACACTTTGATAGAAAAAATTAAATGGCCGAAAACATTTGAATGAACTCTACTCCTACAATATTCTTGATTGTTTTTTTTTTGACGGATGATTTTCGTTTTACGTTTGCAAACAAAAGTTCAGAATAAAAATTAAATAAAATTTATCAAATGAAAAATGGACGAGTTGACATTTTGACGTTCACTCAAACACTAACTACGCCATACACTGTAAACACTTGTAGTTCAGATTGTATAAATTGTATCTCTTTCCATCTATCTAAATCAAATGAACATCACATCTTATTCTTGCACACAGTTAGTCATGTGCGTGTGTATGTGGATGTATTGTTGGCCCCGTAGTATATATTGTAACGTTGGATGTTTTTTGTTTGGCACATGTCCCTATCGGAAAAAATGGCTGCTTTTGTGGCGATTTGACTCAAGTTTTAGATGAATACTATCGTTATTGAATGTGCTTTTAATATCAATAAAAGTTACATGACATTTTCGCTGGATTTTCCCCAGTATTTCTAATTTAATCAGAGAATTAGCGTTGAAATTGAATTCTGAGTGACTATGGTACAGCAAATGAATGGAAAAAATAAGAATGCCCAAATGAAAATTAGCCAAATTGATTTCGGTGATAACTATGAAACGAGATTGATTTGGAACCGAAATTCGATTCAGTTTTTATTTTTATTTTTTGATTCTATCGAATTTAACAAAATTCACCGCATATTCTTGTGTAAAAGATTTGTTCTACTTTTTGGAGGAAAAATGATCAAGAATAAACAAGTGCCATGGGTAATACACTCCAATTACCAGTAGGCACGTTTCCAAAACAAAAAATATAATTCATTTCAATTCATTTATTTTCAAACATACTATTTTCACGCAACGCACAAGAACATTGGAACATAAATAAATAACATGTATTAGTTATGGTTTTGAATTGGAAGCGATCCGCGTTGATTTATCTATATGGTTTTAAACATTGCACAAGGTCGTTGTTATTGAATAACTGTGCCTAACAAAGTCGTCATCGTTTTCGATGTGTCATTAACACAAAATATCACGACAGTTAGAATAAGGACAACTGACCATTCAATTGACGGAATTATACATAGGCACGATTTTGTATGAAGCCATATGGATTGTATTACTAAAAATCCATATTTGATGTGAATGGTCGTGATTAGTGCTACTCAAAGCAAATAATAAACTTGCATGATTTGTATTTTAATTTATTCATTGAGTGAACTGACTAGCAGACTCTCGTAATTGTATCGTTTACAATGAGTCAAACACCTGTTGGAAATGTTGCACTTAATCTTCAGAGCACATTACACTTGTTGAATGCTAGCCAAACTTTGATTTAACGTAGACAAATTACCACTGTCGCTATGAATTTTATCATGTTTCATCGAAAAGCACTTATATACATACCGGCGGTTATTTTCCGGAGGCAAAACACTCCATTCTGGATCATAATACGGATTCATATTCATGTCTCGACTGGTTTGTACAAAATGCGCACTTGGTTTGGATATGGAAAAGTTCAATTGTGCACGAAACACTTTAAACTTAGCAATTTATGCGATGAACGGAACGTAATTTATTTTTTTGTTCTCCACCCACCGAAAAAGAAAATTGATAAGAAGTGTCGTTACGGTTTACGTGTTAATTGATATGGGTCGCTTGTTGCGTACACGATATTCAAATGAACTCAGGTAAAATGACAATCAGTACCACAAGAATAATGGAAAAAACACTTCCACATGCTTCAATGCAAATAATTTGTTAAAAAAGCGAAATATTTCAGTAATTTTCAAAGCACAAAATTACATCACAAATGACTGGATACAAATGTATCGTTTGAATCTTTCTACGCCATACTTTTAACTGACGAAGAGATAATAATAAGCAGCAGCAATTATTCGACATATATATCGTTCGTTGTATGTATTTGGTACGAATTTAAGCTGAAAAAAACGCACTTTTAATCAGAATTGTAAAGGTATGAGCAACACATCAATAATTATGATGCCACAATTACATACCTGAGGAAAGAGATAAGAATTTTTATCAAACGAATCTGAAAAACAAATGCAAATATAGATAACGAATGAAGAAACGAACCAATGGAATTACAACGTCTGGCGGTCGATAATTATCGACAGAAAGTCTAATTTTCCTTCATTAAACGAAATCACAATAAACGAAATCTATTGATTTTCAGGTAAAATATTGAAATGCACAAAAAAACAATAAATTTGTACAAAAATAGAATAAAGTTTTGAATTGCAGCGCTTTCGCAGCAACTTCACTCGTATAATGTTAGTTTCGGGAATTGTCAACGTGTCAATGGCGCTGAGTGTCTGCCGCGACCACATTATCATCCATACAAAGCGACAACCATTTCTTTTCACTTCAACATCTCGAAGAATACAGTTCTGTACTCGAGAGCAAAATGGTAAATATCTTGAAAAAGTTCATTTTTTTATTCTTTATTTCGTTAAATTTTGCGATTTAAATCGAATACAATTGAATAGCTACAGAAATTAAAGTTTTATTCTTGAATTATTGATATAAAATCCGTAAAAAAGTGCGAATTTGAAACATTGATACGCGACCGCATGGTGAAAAAAGTTTCAATAGCCACATGGCACTATGAAAATATTCAATATATTTTTTTCGTTTCAAAAGCAATTAAACTATTATTTTCGAACACTTTCCAACGTTTTATCACGATTATCGGCATTTTTTAGTGCGATTTTTAGAAAAAAATAATACGAAAACGCGTTTTTTGTACAATTTTTGTAAACATAACCTCAATTTGTGTAATCTAATTATGTTGTCTCTTTTTACAGTCTCACCGTAAATTCTCGGCTCCTCGCCATGGTTCAATGGCATTCTACCCAAAAAAGCGTGCCGCTAGACATCGCGGAAAGGTAAAGGCTTTCCCAAAGGATGATCCATCCAAACCAGTCCATTTGACTGCTTTCCTCGGCTACAAAGCTGGTATGACCCACATTGTGCGTGAGGCTGATCGTCCAGGATCAAGTAAGCATTTTTTAAGTTTTTTTCATTTATTTCGTATTAACAATTGAGAAAAATGTATTTTCTCTTGTCGAAGTTCATATTTTCTATGATGATATCCCTTTATTATAAGTTTATGGTTAGATAACTGAAACTTTGTGTTGAATATTCTAGGGCGGTCTGATTTTCCTACCAAAAAAACCGTTTTTTTTTTTTCATTTATGTTTTGAATCAGTGAATCTTATTGCGTCCATTTTATTGGTAATTTTCAGAGATCAACAAGAAAGAAGTTGTTGAGGCTGTCACCATCATTGAAACACCACCAGTGGTTGTTGTTGGTGCTGTCGGTTATATCGAAACACCATTCGGTTGCCGTTCATTGGTCCAAGTTTGGGCTCAACATTTGTCGGAAGAATGCCGTCGTCGATTCTACAAGAATTGGTAATTTTTTTACTCTTATTGATTTATTTCACCTTCATTTTTTGCTCAAATACATCAATTCCATAAAAAATACATATGAGCCAATAAATAACCATACGAATTCCAAAAGCGCTTCGATCTATATGAAAGAGCGAACATATTTAGTTATGTGAGCCCTTGTTGTGTGAACTCGAATCGATAATTTCGGTTCAATGCGGTTTTAAACACAAGTGGTAAAACATGGCGTGAACATTCATTCTCCTCTCAATCGGCACATTTGTGTGTCGCTATTGATGAGAGCGTTTGTTCTTTGTCTCTGGTACCCGCAGTGACGTAATTCGTATACCAACACACGTCGTTTCCATCTTGATTATTCAGGTACAAGAGCAAGAAGAAGGCATTCACCAAGGCCAGCAAGAAATGGACCGATACATTCGGAAAGAAGAGCATCGAAGCTGACTTCAAGAAAATGATCAAATACTGCAAATACGTTCGTGTCATCGTACACTCGCAGGTAATTAAACATTTAATTAGTTATTTTTTTGATGGCATACACGCGACTAGAAGAAGTTCAGTCGAAGTTTGGCGGGTAACTGCCGAATTTTCGATTGTATACTTTCAAGTGGGCGATTTCAGCACAAAATGCTGGATGATTACCATAACGTCGCAGAACAAACCGCCCTTCGGGAGGCAGTATCAGATATATTCCATATTCTTTTTGGAGCTGCTTAAGCGATTACCATTGAGATAAACCATATTTTGTACAAAACCAATTTATGTTCTAAATTTTGTTTCACTTTTTTCTTTTTCACATTTTTAATTTCAAAAAACTTATCCAAATTGTGTTGTTTTATTTCAATTTAGATCCGTTTGATCAAGCAACGCCAAAAGAAGGCTCATATTATGGAAATCCAATTGAACGGAGGTTCCATTGAAGACAAAGTCAACTGGGTGAAAGAACATTTGGAAAAACCAGTTCCAGTCAACCAAGTCTTTGCCCAAGACGAGATGATCGATACCATTGGTGTAACCAAAGGTAAAGGTTTCAAGGGTGTCACCAGCCGTTGGCACACAAAGAAATTGCCACGCAAGACACACAAGGGTTTGCGTAAGGTCGCTTGTATTGGTGCATGGCATCCAAGTCGTGTATCGTTCACTGTTGCCCGTGCCGGTCAAAAGGGTTACCATCACCGTACCGAAGTCAACAAGAAGATCTACCGTATTGGTGCCGGTATCCACACCAAGGATGGCAAGGTAAACACCTCTTTTTTTACCTTTTTTCCAATTTCAATTTGAACATTTCGAAGATGAGAAAATCATTGAGCCAAATATATTTACAATTTTATGATACAAACATGAAATCTTAAATGATAGGACTGACAAACCAAAAAAAAAAATCAGAATATATTTTGTTTCCCCATGTTCATGTGCAAAATGTACTAATTTGAATATTTTTTTGTATGCATTTGCAGATCGTCAAGAACAACGCTTCCACCCAATACGATTTGTCCGACAAATCAATCACCCCAATGGGTGGTTTCCCTCACTATGGTGAAGTGAACAATGACTTTGTCATGATCAAGGGATGCTGCATTGGTTCACGCAAACGTATCATCACATTGCGTAAATCATTGATTGTCCACACCAAACGTTCGGCATTGGAACAAATCCAATTGAAATTCATCGATACCGCATCAAAAATGGGACACGGTCGTTTCCAAACACCAGCCGACAAATTGGCATTCATGGGACCACTCAAAAAGGATCGTATCCGCGAAGAACAAGCCCAAGCCGCCACTGTTGCAGCCAAGACAGCTTAAATTTGAAAAGAACTATTTACAATATTTCATTGTATTTGTATTACGTCTGAAAATTCCATTATAATAATAAATGGAGTAAAAGACAAAACACATTTTTTTTCTATTTTTGTTGTTGTTATTTTTTATCTTGAGCTCTAGCCAGTATTAGTTGACTTAGCGAGAAACGGAAGCCCGTGATACATCACTGTAAACTGTTGAAATGCACCCAACATTCTCTTTTATCTAATCGCATATTTCACACACAGTTTTAGTGCTATGTGACACTTAAAACAAAATTATACTATTATTGCTGCTATATTGTCGCAATGGTGGAATGTATTCCGTCATTTTACACAGTCGGATATTTTTATGACCCCAAACAATGTAAATATATCGTGAGCGGCACGGAGGTCTGTTTTTACTCGATCACATGCCGATCTTGGAATGTAAGCAGATAAATTTAGTCACTGAAACAGTCATTTTGTTGACAATTCATCTTTTTCACAGAAGAAAGTCGTCACAAATTGTGCAAAGAGACACATTGCGCTTATCATTTTTGGCTTGAATTTATTACTTATTTATGTTTGTTCTCATTCTTTTGAATATTTTGAATTTTGCACGATGCCCAGAGTTTTACGCGACAGTATATTATTCGAATTCAACGCGAGACAATTGTTCTTTTTTTAACGAGACGGTGCAAATTTTTACTGTTCTCGTCACACCTTTTATGGGGCTCGGCTCGCGTTAGTTTGATTATGAGAATAGGTTCAAATTCCGATAGAAAAATTGTCAAAGAAAACATCTTGTGATCCAATCATTATAATATAGGGCTGTAGTCTGATAACAGATCCATAAATTGTGGTTCACATTTTTTATTTTCAAATGCGCGTCATATGAGTTCGCTAGTCATAAAGCTATGATTATTTTCGATAAAAAAAAATTGTATTTCCTTAACGATTTTCGGACGTTAAGAAATATACGATTTCCAGTGACCATTTACCGAATCAAAGACATACCTTTATCGTAAATTAAATCTCACATCACCGCTCAATTGCGCAAAAACATAAGCGGAACTAAATTACGGTTTATAGAGACTTAAAGCCATGATTTAAAAAAAATTCTTGGAAGACTCTTAACTTTATAATCCAATTTAATTCAAATGCAAATTGAAATTCTCTTTGGAAAATCTCACATTTTAGTTTGAAAATTTGTAAATTGAATCACAGAATGTCCCAAAGAATTCCAAATGAAATGGTCGATGTGAAAGAATCAAAGTCCAATAGTGTCAGTGAGTCTACAAAGTGGAACAACCGTGTGCTTTTTTATGTTTTTCTTTATCGTTTTGAAAACTGCATAATCCATCTGTGAATCATTTGAGTGTCGATGAAAATTTAAATATCATCAAAAAAGCATTAAAAGATATTTATGAACGGTCATTTGGTCAAAAAAAAGTATATTATATTAGTCATAAGCGCGATGTGCGGTATACGCATGTTTTAGGTAATTTGGTTGAAAAACGTCTTTTATGACATAGTCTTGAGTCCGGTGCTGGTGATTGTGTCTCTGTGTATGTGTGTTTGTGCAAACATTTGGTGTGTAAGAAGTGTGAATTGTCGGTTCGTCAATGGAACGTGCGTAAAAACCAAAGACGATGACGACGCAAAAGACTTTGGTCAAGAGTGAACATTGAACGCTGCTTACAGTTAAACATACGTATATTGTATGTATCAATGTGGTCAAAATGAACCGATCGACGATGTTTCATTGACTTTGATCTTCTACTTCTTTTTGCGCACCCAAATTCAAATCAAAACATACGGATTCGAAAAGAAAAATCGAAAAATGAAATTCGCTTCCAAAATTCATGTTTCTTTCGTTTGAATTTAGTGCATACACAAGCACATGCGCATACGCCTAATTTCTGTGCATGACACTGAGCACATATGTGCAAATGGTTTTCCTCTTCTTCTTCTTCTTCTTCTTCTACTTGGGTGAAGCGCGTTTCGTTTACTTTTTCCATGTATGTAAGTGCGCGCGTTTGCGTGTGTGTTCATCGGAGATCTGTGTGAGTGTGCGCGCGATTGCGTCTGTATCGAACTCATATATGCCAATATAAGCGTGGAGCGCAATCAAAATCTAAACAGTTGGTACCATTGTGCATAAATGTATTCGGTTAACAACAGAATCTATATGCGTGAATATATCGCATTAAATCGTCGGTGTCACATTTGAGTACACACAGCGAATACACACACACACACACGCGCGCACACATACATTCAAATGCCATAGTGTAGTAAGAAAGAATAAAAGAGAAGGAGAGAGAGAGCAAAGACAAGGAAAAAGGTCTCGAACACTTTTCGAGAAGTACCGAAAGAAAGAAAAGAAAGAAAACCCAATCGGCACGCACACATGTGTGCAATACGTTGAAAAAGATGACCGTTGTTAACTTTCATACACACAATATAGATAAAAACGAAATATAGTAATAAAACCGAAGTTGCAAAGTAGAAGAAGAAGGCAACAACGACAACGACGACGGAAAAAGCACTACGAAATCGAAAAGAAGAAGCAGCGGGTGTTCTTCGTACGCGTTACAACATTACCAGTCGTTGTCACACACTCAAAACATCCACATACGTGAATATATATATCGTATGTACGACAGTCTACTACACAAAATTCTACTTTTTCTTTTCTTTTTTTTATTCGTTTCGAACTTTAAAATTTTGGTTGTTCTTCAAATATCCAAAGTATTTCAATTGTGCTAAATAGTATTTTAAAATCATTGAACATTTAAAAACCATATTTGATTGTGTTTTGTGTAATTTTTGATGGCGAACACAAGCTGAAGAATGACGAAAAAACGAATTGTTGTGTGTGAACAGGCAGCGAAATAGCAGACTGTGTGTATGTTTCTGTGCGATCGGTGTGCAAAATAGAATTTCAAGTTTTCAATGGTGACGGACCACAGAGAGGCCGGAAAGAATGAAGAAACGACACAACCGTAAAACTTAACAAAAAAAAAATAAACGAAAAGAAAACATACCAAGAGAAGAGCTAAAAGAGATATATATGTGAAAACGTAAGACAATCCGCATTGAAAATGTGATGCACAAATGAATACATAATAACAATAAAACAACAAAAACGAGATTTTGCAGAAGGATTTTACGTCCTTCGTGTAATTTTTTTTAAACAAGAAAGACACACACACATACACATATATGTATTGTTTCGTTTCAGTTTAGTGTCGGTCGAAGTGATTTTTGTCCGGTGCAGTTTGTGCACACGTTTTTTTTTGCTTTTCCTCACAATTTCCAACAAAACATTGTTCGTATATGTCTTTATTATGTGTGCAATTTGGCATGTGAATGTGTCGTCGTTTCATTTCTTAAACGAATAACTAAGCAAATGGTTTGCCCATCAGTGAGTGAGAGACATATCGCATAACAAATATTTGATTTAAAATAACGCGTACTGTGTTTAGCCAAGCTCGTGTTTTTACTTCCACACGAAAACAAAAAAAAAACAAGGCTATAGACTTCTGTTTGTTTCGATTTCCATCAGTGCGCTCTCTTTTTTCCATCTCAGTTGTTACATATACATATATTGTATAAGAAAGTGGCTAAATCAATATTAGTTGAATTTTGTTTTACTTTCAAATGCTAGAGTGCCTTAAAATTTCGTCGAGTGCTTGAAATTCGATCGAAATTAAGTGATATTGAGTGAGCGATCAAACAAATTAAAAAAATTCGGTTCGATCAAAGTGTTTTTTCTGTTTGTTATCTGTGTATTATTTGTTAATTGTTTGCAATATTTGACAAGATTCAAGTGATCTTGTTGACATCGAAAAGCAATTTACAGCGCGAGCGCGCCGTTTTTTGTATGTCACATCCATTTACCATAATAGAATCATCAAAGTCAACAACGATCGCCATAACAATTGAACCGCAGCATCAATTGATGACAAAACAATTGATACAGGAACAAGAAACCGTACGGCATCGATCATTTGTTGAAGAAAAATCTCATTCGATTTCTATGCCATAGACGAAAATCAATTGCACAAGCGAACGAAGAAAAAAAAGGAACAAATAAAAACACATCATCCCATTTATTTCGCGGTCGTGATATGCAATAGCGTACAATTGATTTTAATTATAATAGTGTGGCATGTAAGAGTTCGCAAAAAGTATCAGCAACAACAACAACAACAACAGCAAACAATTCAGAAAAAGCAAATCTCAACTCAATTGAAAACAGCTTGGAATCTATATCGAATGTGTGAATTGGTTTTCGAAGTGCAAGTTTTTCTTTGTTTCACACTTATGAATATTCGGGATATATCGGTGCTGTGAATGTGTATCTGCGCTCCATTCTGTTGTGTCGGTCGGTCGAAGTGTGTACACAGTGTATGTTGTATATACAGAGGAAACTATGACAACTGTCATTGCCGTAGCGCAGTCATAGCAAACGTGCTGTACATGTAATAGTTCTTATGTTACTTTTTTTTTTTAAATATTATTGTTGTATAGTTACGACGTTTTTGGTGAAACAATAACATACTGTGGTGCGGCCGAAATACAAGCGCACAAAACACATCATACACATTGACAAACCAATAGTGCCTAATGAAAAAAAGAAATTGTGTGTACTAGAGAGCATCTCGTTCTCTCTATCTACATTCGTGTTTGTGATTATTTTTCTTTTGTTTTTTTGCGCATTGTTTATAATTAAAATAGAATTAAATGCCATTGATGGACGGCTATAACAAAAACAAGGATGAACATTGTTGATAACATACTTTGATACAGAGTGAACATTAAAACTGTAAACAATAAGCACGCAAACGGAGGAGAACGGGACAACGACAGCGAGAGAGGGAAAAATAGACACCCAATGTGACACTGATTAAAATGCATTGAACATTAAATTGAAATAAATAAAAACAAAGTCATACAACATTATTACGATAGAGCAAATTGAATCAACAACACACATCATACAGCAGCCGCAACTACACCGACATGCATACAATTCATGGCATTGCATTTATGACATTTTGATTCGTAGAACCACAACAACAACAACAACGCCAACGAAATTCAAATACACTTCGCATAAAATCGTAAAAAGATTTTTCCATTTAGTGTTTGCCAGTCGGTTTTGGGTGGCGGTGTGTATTATAATGCAATCGTGCACATTGAAAAGGAACGACCGAAACAAAAACAATGAAGAAAATAAAATGGTTTTGAAGCTGTAAGCGAAGAAGTGTGTGTGTACATTTTAATTTTTTTTGTTGTTGTTTAAAAGTTTGTGTGACAAACAACTAACCAACGAAAAATTGGGATGTGTGACTCTTTTTTTTCCCCGGTCGTAACCAGTTTTTCATTTAATTTTGCCGACAAAGCAATAGCCCATAACGAAATTAACGCAAATTGAGTGCAACGAAATTGCATCGAATGGAATATTCCCTCATACAATACAGCATTTATTCTCAGCTAGAAGAAGAATAATACGAAATACACACACAGTCAAGTTAAATTTTTAAATATTTCTTACAAACATGGATCAAATAGACGAAAATCGTCGTAATAGGTAATTGTTTATTTCATTTAAATTGGCTATTTGTTGAGCGAAGGAGACGGAAAGAGAGAGAGAGAGAGCATTGACAATTTGTTTCTTCATTTCTTCCAATTTTAAAGGTTAAGTCAGCTAGAAAGCAGGTTGCGGGACCCATCAAGCGTTTCAAACATTGATTCATTGCTTGACACAGTCACCGCTCTCATGCATGACTTTGATCATGACACAGTCAAACGCATCAAAAACATTGAGACCTACATGAATCGATGTAAGTTATTTATTTTTTTTTTTTTCAATTTTCTTTCATTCGGACAACCTGTTGAATACTGGACTCTCAAGCGCAAAAAAACTCAATTTGAAAATGTTGTTATCTTTGCAGATGGTGCGTTATCGCGTGAAATTCAGTCGTTTCGCATGAATCCAGATGATTTTAATGTGATTAAAGTGATTGGACGGGGCGCATTCGGCGAAGTACAATTGGTGCGCCACAAAGCGACAAAGCAACTTTATGCCATGAAACGTTTATCAAAATTTGAAATGATCAAACGACCGGATTCGGCATTTTTCTGGGAAGAACGTTATATTATGGCCCATGCGAATTCCGAATGGATCGTACAATTACATTTTGCATTTCAAGATAGTAAATATTTATACATGGTGATGGAATACATGCCGGGCGGTGATATCGTTAGTTTGATGTCAATGTATGAAATTCCGGAAAAATGGGCTGTTTTTTATACAATGGAAGTGGTACTTGCCTTGGACACCATACACAATATGGGTTTCATTCATCGCGATGTGAAGCCCGACAATATGCTATTGGATCGATCGGGTCATTTGAAATTGGCCGATTTTGGTACGTGTATGCGAATGGGAGCGGATGGTTTGGTGAGATCAAGCAATGCGGTCGGTACACCCGATTACATAAGTCCCGAGGTGTTACAATCACAAGGTAACGAAGGTGAATACGGTCGCGAATGTGATTGGTGGTCGGTTGGAATATTTTTATACGAAATGATTATCGGCGACACACCATTCTATGCCGATAGTTTGGTTGGTACTTACGGTAAAATTATGGAGCATAAGAAATCGCTTAACTTTCCGCCGGACATTGAAATTAGTGAAAATGCAAAATCGTTGATTCGAGCATTTCTAACCGATAGCGAGGTGCGATTGGGTCGCAATGGAATTGACGAAATCAAGCAGCATCCATTTTTCCAAAATTCCGATTGGACATTTGATAATATTCGTGAATTAGTGCCACCAGTGGTGCCGGAACTGAACAGTGACGATGATACACGCAATTTTGATGAAATTGAACGTGATGAAACGCCCGAAGAATTATTTCCAGTGCCAAAAACATTTGCCGGCAATCATTTACCATTTATCGGTTTCACATACGCAAGTGATTATCAATTGCTTTCAAACGATGTCATCGATTCGACTGCAACGACCAAAATTGTACAACATAATCATCATCATCGGCCATCGAATAGTCATGAAATTTTACGCTTAGAAAAATTGCTCGAACGTGAACGGGCTCACATTGAATCGCTCGAAAAACATGAGAAAAGTCTACGATCTCAGTTGGATAAAGCAACCCAACATGAGCGCGAAATAACCGCTCAAATAACAAACTATGACAAAGAATTGACGATGCTTAAGCACAATTATCGTGATGCACAGCGCAAAGTTGAGAATGAAATTGAACAACGGAAGAAAACGGAAAATCTACTCAACGAAACCAAAAAACGATTGGACGATGAACAAAATAAGCGCACGAAAGAAATGAGCAATAATCAACAGCAAAACGATAAAATTAATATGCTTGAAAAGCAATTGGCTGATTTACATGAAAAAGTCAAAAATGAAAGTGATGGCAATCAAAAACTTAAAAAACAACTCACCGAATTGCGAATGCTGCAAAACGATGCGGAAGAAAAATCAACCGAATTGCAATCGATTATAGCTGGTCTACAAGCACAACGGGATGTATTGCAACAAGAGGTGGCCAATTTACAGACACGCTTGGCACAAGAACGTAGCGCACGCACACAATCCATTGAAAGCGAAAAAGAATTGGAAATTAAAATTGCATCGCTTAATGCAGAACTTGAGCGATACGCTCAACGAGAGCAACAATCAATCCAAGACAATCAAACACTCAATGAACGCATCTCCAATTTGGAAAAGGAAAATGCCACCATCAATTTAGAACTGAAGAACACACATAATCTCTACAGTCAAGAGGTGATAGCGCATCGTGAAACCGAAAAGTCTCGATTGATGAGCAAAGAAGAGGCTAATTTGCAGGAAGTTAAAGGTAAGGCACAACAGACAAGGTTGATTTCGCATTGAAATAATTCTAAAACTGGCACCACTTCATTTATATTCACAGCGTTGCAAACAAAATTGAATGAAGAGAAAATGGCGCGTCAAAAAGCCGATCAAATATCACAGGAGAAAGAACGTCAAATTTCAATGTTATCTGTGGACTATCGTCAAATTCAGCAACGGTTACAGAAACTTGAAGGCGAATTGAGACAGGTAAGCGCAATTTTGAAATATCAATCATTTCAACTGCAACACCGATTTCCAATTGATGATATGAATAATTAATTTTCACAGGAAACTGAAAAGGTGTCCACACTGCACACTCAATTGGATCAAGAGCAAACTAAAAAGAGTACACTATTGTCTGAATTGAGTTTACAAAGTTCCGAGGTGGCGCATCTTAAATCAAAAGAGATGCAATTAGTCAAGGAGATAACACAGCTTCGTGAAACAAAACGTCGTTTTGAAGATGAAATTTCCAAGATAAAAAATGCTCACAACGCAGACATTCTACAAATGAAAGAGCTACAAGATCAACTCGAGGCCGAACAATACTTTTCGCGTTTATATAAAACACAAAGCACCGAATTACGCGAAGAAAATGACGAAAAAGGCCGTGGAATTCAAGAATTGGAAGAAGAACGTGGTTCACTTGTACATCAATTGCAAATCGCATTGGCGAGAGCTGACTCAGAGGCGCTGGCCCGTTCAATTGCCGAAGAAACGGTGGCCGATTTGGAAAAAGAGAAAACAATCAAAGAGCTTGAAATAAAAGATCTGATGTCGAAGCATCGCAATGAATTGTCAACAAAAGAGTCGGCATTGGTTATGTTGCGTGAGGCTGAAGCCGAAGTCATGAAACGGCTCAATTTGAAAATTTCCGAATACGAGGAACTCATGCAACTCAATAATAAATTGAAGGAAGAAGTTGCTCAAAATAAAAGCAATCAAGCCGAAATGGATAGACTCCAAGCCAAACTGAAGAATGAAATCTTATTGAAACAAACTGCCGTTAATAAACTAGCCGAAATCATGAATCGCAAAGATGGCCAAATCAATGCTGGTAAAAATAAAACAAAAGTCAGCTCGGCCGATCTACGGAAGAAAGAGAAAGAGAGTCGACGACTTCAGCAGGAGTTGACACAAGAACGTGATAAGTACAATGAATTGCTGTTGAAATATCAAGACATTCAAACGCAATTAAACGATGAAGTTCATGTAAGTTCAATATTTGTTTGTGTGAACGTTGAGCATTTGACATTTTTTAAATAAAAATAATTTTGATTTGATGATTACAGGCCAAAACGAAACTTCAAATGGAAATTGATTGCAAAGCAACCGAAATCGAGCATTTGCAAATGAAATTGAACGAAACAGCATCGTTATCATCAGCTGATAATGACAATGAAGACAATCAAGAGTCGGTGTTTGAGGGCTGGCTTAGTGTTCCCAACAAACAAAACATCCGTCGACATGGATGGAAACGACAATATGTTGTTGTTTCATCGCGTAAAATTATCTTTTACAATTCAGACGTAGACAAGCAAAATACTTGTGATCCATTGCTTATATTGGATTTAAGGTTAGTTTCATACAAAAAAACCTACATTTACTTATTTCAATACGATTAAAATTCAGTGATTCATATAATCGCAAACTTTAAATTTACATTTTCATATTTATCCGTTGATTTTTGTTCATCATTTGCTTGATGCGAATATTACCTTCGGCAATAATTTAGTTCAGTTTTATTGGTACTGAGTCAATACGACATATCTGTAATTGAACTAATGAAAAAAATGCATTTTCTATTTTGACCATGCAGCAAAGTGTTTCATGTTCGACCCGTAACACAAGGAGATGTTATCAGAGCTGATGCCAAAGAAATTCCTAGAATTTTCCAATTATTGTATGCTGGAGAAGGCGAAGCCCGACGGCCAGACGATCCAAATCAAACGGAACTGGGCACATTAAAGAACGTTGTCGATGAACGAATCGGGATTACAACATTCAAGGGTAAACACAAAATCCTCTGTTTTAAATCATTTTCGTGTAATCTAATTTCTTGAACTTACTTTACTTACTTCGGTTCAATTACAGGCCATGAATTTGTTCAAATTACATATCATATGCCAACCGCATGTGAAGTATGCCCGCGGCCATTGTGGCATGTTTTCAAACCA
Source organism: Contarinia nasturtii (assembly GCF_009176525.2). NCBI lineage: Eukaryota > Metazoa > Arthropoda > Insecta > Diptera > Cecidomyiidae > Contarinia > Contarinia nasturtii. The sequence continues at coordinate 1,558,424 of NW_022198383.1, read as the reverse complement.
CCAGCGGCATATGAATGCAAAAGGTAAGAAACTTTCTCATTTATTAATCCAAATCAAACAAAATTTGCTCATGTTAATGTCAGTACGTATTTAGTATTAACATCGAACAAATTGTTTTGAAAAGAAATGTAATGTTTCTCTTTTCATACACAGATGTCGAAACAAAATCCATAAGGAGCACGTTGACAATAATGACTTGATGGCACCGTGTAAATTACACCATGATCCACATTCAGCGCGTGAAATGTTGTTGCTGGCCACATCAAATGAAGACCAAAAATCATGGGTCAATCGCTTATCGAAGCGCATTCAAAAATCCGGCTACAAAGCAAATTCATTGAATAACAATAATACTGACGGCAATAAGATTTCATCGAGGTAAAATCATACCCGAATACAAATAATGCATAAATGCGAAAATGAGCCACGAATCGGAAAATCGTATGCACGATTTAGTTATAAAATAATAAATGTAGTTATAGACAGAAAGAAAAATCTCCCGCAAACAAATTTTTTTCTCTTGTATAATGGGAAGAAGCGGATCCTTGTCGTATGATACAAGATTATTATAGGAAACGTATTAAATTTCTTCTTTCGCGCACGTACAAAACGAACCACACATGATCGACGATGATTGTTTTGATTGTACTGTTTTGATTTTAAACCGAACACCAAATGTTTTGTACTTAAACTCACAACACATCAAACGCATTCATACGGTATATTCTTCTATTTTCAGTTTTCACATTTATAAATGAATTTATTCGCTCGATTGACTGGAACGATATGGAGGCAGATCAGATCAGTTATCACGACGGAAAAAAAATATGTTATTTTATTTACAATCGTTTAATAATTTTTGTTTTATCAGAGTCAACGAAACTTTTGACTGTGGCGCATATTATTTTTTCTGATATAGCAATGGCCAATGGTTCTCGGTTATTTGATATAACCAATAAAGAATGAGTTTTGATCAATACCCATTGCATCCTGGTGATCAATTCAATAATGTTCAGACCCATTCAATTAGGCCTCGGTCTCGATTTACACTCAAAGAGATTCCTTACACTAAATGATTTCCATGCGTCAAGTTAGAGATAACTTCAGTTAATCTCCAGCCAATTTCGAAAGAAAAAAATCATTTATACATATTGATTTATACGATTCGTATGAATAGAGCAGCTAATGACCGAAGTAGCGAAAGAAAAGAAGAATTTAGAAATGTGAAAATAAAAAAATTAAAAGTAGTTAACAAAAAAAATGATACAGGAAAAAAAGCACACACAATGTAGAAAAAAAGAGTTACTTGTCATGTAAATAGCGGAATAAATAAGTGGATTTATTTAAACAAATGTTTATGTTTTGTAAGCACAATAAAGTATTGGTTCGTTACAAAGATCCAGGGATTTGGTACCGCTGCTTTAACAATGCTGCCATTTTTCTTTCTCGATAAATAATTTTAACTCGGCGGTACAAAATGAATACAAGCACTATTACACAGAGAGATACAGCACATGATTTTTATAGACTTAGACGATTATATGAAATGCATCCTCAGAAATTTCGTTCCTAATCACACAGACACACACACACACACACGTACATCGCACAATTATTGTGTTTTAATTTGAGCCTCTTAAAACGGTGCTACCACATCGCAAATATCGTGTATTTTCATCTTTTTTTTATTGCTCAATTTTTTTAATTGTTTGAAATTGAACTATTTTTAATCGACAGTTAATTATTTTGTTAAACACAAAAATCCAAATATATTTCGCTGTCAATATATCGGTTGAATTCAATGAATTAAAAGATGAATAAAAAGAAGAAATGAATTAACACAAAATTAAAACCGAGGTATATCATTAGTTGCCATAAGTTAGCGAATTTTATTTCAATTTAATTTACTGTTTTAATTATTTAATCAAATGATATCATAATCAACACATTGGAATTATTAAACTGTAACAACACAAGAAAGTGAATGTAAAACAATTTGAAGACTTGTTAATGTGGCCTTTCTCTCTCTCTTAATTTTTTTTCTCTATTATACGTGAAAAATGAAACGTTATCTTCAATTCATATCGATGTATCAAGCATGAGTGGTTTTTAAATGGCAAAATTTAAGAAAAACCATTGAAAAATAGAAAAAAAATGACGAAATTTTATGTAAAAATCGGAACAATTTATTATGTAAATAAAAATGAATGAATTTATTGAATTTAGACACAATTTGGTATTTAAAGAAAAAAAAAATTAAGAATGATTTCTTAAGAAATTAATAATGCACTCTATTCACGCGTGATTACATTCATTTGTTTTCAAAATTTATATTGAGCTAAAACAAAAACAAAATTCAAACAATTTTTATGTAAAAACGATTTTTAGGACATAAGAGATACCGGATAACACATTCCTAATCACGTTCTTCTTTCACTGAAACTAGTTTTTGTTTGAATGATCGAAAGTCGATGAGAAGAGTATTAATTTTAATTTTGATATTTTATGACAAACCTACAGAAACTAAATATACCACTATCTTATGTATGTAATAAACAAAACACTGACTGTCTTTCATTGTTTTTTAAGCAAATTTTTCGTTCGGAAATACTTACTGTACAGGTAAAAATGAAGTATAAGCAACGATGGGAATTACAGTACCGATCTTTCGCTATCACCAACTGAACTGATGCTGATTATATCAATGTCATGTGTTTGTTGCTCAGGCGCCGGAGTAACGATGTTTTCCGACCTTAAGAGGCGAATTCTCGAAAACAAACGTATTGTTGAATAAAAAATGATCTCGATAAAGCTAATTAGTGAAAAACCCAAAAACAGTCCCAACACACAGCCACAAATTCCCAAGAAATCATCAAAAGTTAATATTTCATTCCTTTGGTTTGTCTTCAATACTTTGTTTTTAAATATAATAAATAGTAAAATATAATATACTACAAAAAAAAAGAAATGAAAATGGTTATATGCATTATTAAAGAGTTTTGTTTCCATTTCAATGATATTACATTCGATGAGATGTAAAAGCGAGCGAGTATTATAAAAACCAATGAACAATCTTCAGCTGAATAATTCTCTTCTTGTATCACCATTTTTTCCTACCAAAATTGGAACGTTTTTATAAACATTTTTAAGCCACAATTTACTCGCTTCATCTCCCTTTTAGATTTCTTACTTTTTTCTAAATGCGTTCGATTTGTACAGCGGAGTATCGTTCCTGGCTCGTGTGACATATGCTTTGTATTTAATGATTGTCATTAAAATCAATTAATGGTGATTAGTGTTATCAAAACAAAACCAAAAGTTAACACAAAAGCTATATGTGAAAGGGTGAGAATTGAAGTAATATTCATTCGTTCATATGCAATTCTTCAAAACTTTAAGTCAAATAGTTCACTTAAGTATATAACCATCTATTAGTAAGGTAGTGTCTATATTTTTTCTTCGACTTAATTTTAAAAAAGTTCGGCTCGCTTGGTCACAGAACAACTGTGAATTAAAAATAGTTTTTTGTTCCAGTTTTGTATGACCAGCTCCACTCGAATTTATTTTATAAATAGTTTCATTTGGCTGAATGTGAGTGGGGGCTGGTATAAAGTTTTGAGTCATTTCTTTGAAAGTTGAAAACAATTTTTGTTCCACAATTTTCTAAAAAAAGAAATGGAGATTCATACTAGATAGAATAGCCTTTTGAATATAATTTTCTTTCGATTTGTTCACTAATGATGAAGAGAACACTTCAATACCTCAAGTGTACGGGTACTACTAACTTTCAATTGCGCAGTAGATTAGATTGAATTTTGAAATGCAAATCGCTCACTTCCTGTTTTTGATTTATTACTTTTTATTGATTTTTCTTGTTTTTGACTAGGTTTTTCAATTTAATAAATTGATTTTAATAAATTAAAATTATACACGGCATTGAGCTAGTTTCCAACTCGATCCCAATTTCTAAATTAATTTTTTGTGTTATTGGTTACCAAAGTTTGCGTGATTGCTTGAAATTATGTGCTGCGTAACATGTCTGAAATCAGATTGGATTTCCATCGCATCCCTAGGCATTTTCTCATTTTAAATTTTGGGACCGAATAAAGGCCGCTGACCACAAAACGATTCACAATTGCCTTTGATGACTGTTCGATGAGGGCATTTAGGGTCAAAGACATTATTTTGCATAATAGCTAAAAAAATTTACGATGGACTCAAGTATCGTGACTTACATCACTTCAGCGTGACTGCTAATACTTCGAAACTTTTTAACTACTTCATTTAATGGACCCTGCGTTGTGTGATATGATTGTATTTTAATAAGCGTGAATTTCATTTTAACGATATTCTTCAAAATGTGGGCTTTTGAAATGATATAAATAATGTAAAATACATCAGCAATTATTAGTACATGTCAAACATTACGATAAAAAAATATTAAATTAAAAAAGTTTCATTAATAAAAGAAAGTAAAAAATGCTGAAGTTGCTTACAATTCTTTTTGCACTTGTTGTCTTCAACGTGAAATCGGAAAATTTATCTGAATCATACCCTGAAATACCAGATGTTGACAATTTGTCAGATTTGTCACCCGGTGAAGCGGATATCCTCAAGATTTCAAGCGCACTCAAAGATTTAGAAGAAAATTCGACTAATGGTACCACTACTATTGGTGCAGTTGGAAAGATATTTTGCAAAACTTTCAACGTTCCATTCAACGTAGACGTCCTGCCAGCCGAAATAACGAATAAAACTCTGGATCTTAGCACGGTTTCGAGTGCACTAACAGAAAAACATGCAAAGAAAGGATCTGAAAACGGCAGCTTCTTTGATTTCATATTATCTCCATTTAATATGTTCAATCCCGATGAAGATAAGGAAGACGATCCAAATCTTATTTTTAAAAAACTCAACAAATTGAAAGAGAAAGGTAACGTTAAATTAGGTGAAGTTGGCGAAGTGTTTGCAGATGTATACCATTTACCATATTCGGTAGAGGACTACCCAAAAGATATTCAAAATTTGAGCGTAAATGTTGATGACTTTATCAGAGGCTTGAAAACCAATGATGCTACGCCAGAAACGACTATTGCAAATGCAACTACGCAAAATTAAAGCCTTAATTTACTTTAAGTATTGCAAGATAAGAAGATACTGTTATGGAATGAATTTTGAATTTGAATAAATATGTAACATTTTTCCGACTCAGAACAGATATTGAGGGTCAAGGATATTATTTTCAAAGCGGGTAGTTTACGCAATGTAACTTTTTGGGAGATACTCAAATATCGTGACTTACTTCATATTCTTCGTGATTGACAATATTTCGTGTTTCGAAAATTTTAAATTACCCAATTGGATGCTAGAGTGGTTCGATTTTGACATTTTTTCAAGCTTCAAAAATCGTACCCCTATTACCTCCGTAGGAAGGTCATAGAAACATGACTATAACATCGAATTCGAAAAAAAATGATTTTTGGTGATGCGCGGCTCCAGGCGGTTTCTTAAAAAAAATCAAATTTTTATGAATTTTGATGAATTTTGAGCACTTTGAAAATTCAACAAAAAATGGTCCCC
>NW_022198383.1:1552398-1552744 GCF_009176525.2 Contarinia nasturtii | reverse complement strand
ACTACCCAAAAGATATTCAAAATTTGAGCGTAAATGTTGATGACTTTATCAGAGGCTTGAAAACCAATGATGATACGCCAGAAACGACTATCGCCAATGCAACTACGCAAAATTAAAGCCTTAATTCACTTTAAGTATTGCAAGATAAGAAGATACCGTTATGCAATGAATTTTGAATTTAAATAAATAACAGGCGGGCTGAAAAGTTCGTATCGTTTCTAAGAAAGGGCGCTACCATAACGAAATCCATTATGTTTCTGGAAAGTACCATCCTTTCAAGGCATACATACGAAATTTGTGCCATATCCGTCCACTGAGTCAGAAATTATAGCACTTGAAAGAACAT
>NW_022198383.1:1531245-1542398 GCF_009176525.2 Contarinia nasturtii | reverse complement strand
CATGAAAATGTCGTTAAATCTTGAAATAAATTTTATGACTGACGTCACAAAAAATAAAATGTGTTTTTGATAATTAAAGAGGTATTCAATATTACATCTTGGTTTATTTAAACCATTTTTTTGTCAAAATTGAGGTAAATGTTCTCCATTTCACATAGCCTTGAAATTTTTTACATCTAGTGGAATCTTCTCAATTTTTCTTTTTCAACTTTCATTTTCATTCTCTTTACTTAAATATTTTATGATATTTAACGTGAGTAAAAAACAGTAAAATATTTTCATCTTGACATAACGAATAATGCGTATTATAAGTTAAAAATATCAATTGTTTATGACACTGTAAGTATATACAAGAAATTCAAATTGCAAACTTTGCAGTTTGGAATTTGTGGCCGGGCATTTGGATGGGATCATTAATGTATTTTGATCGAAGAAGATTCGTTGGTTAACACAGATTTCGGCAATCAGACGTAATAATAAATCATAAAAATCAGACAATTGACGCAGTAAAAGACATTATATTTGTTCTTTTATAACCGAAAAAAAAGCGTATATATACTTCTTCAGCTACGTAAAGTGTCTAGTACGTGATAAATTAATGAAAGTATTCATACAAAAACATTTTAATCAAAATATTAGAAAATATCTTTTAAATCTTGAAAAAAAAAAACAGTGAAAAATCATTTTCATTTTCTGTGAAAACTTAAAAAAACCAAAAAATTAAATAAAAAATCGGCAAAAAACAAGTTTTATTCAAAGTTTAAAAGAAAAATGCCTGCCTTAGGAGAACACACCGAGATTCCAATGGACATGGAAAACCCTCAATACAATTATAAAAAATTACCCGATGAAATTGTGATCTCTGGTTTCTCCGGACGGTTACCAGAAAGTTCAAATATCCAAGAATTCAAAGAGAATTTATTCAATGGAGTTGACATGGTAAATGATGATCCTCGTCGTTGGCCAAATGGTTTGTACGATTTACCAACACGAATTGGTAAAATGAAGGATGAAGATATGGAAAGTTTCGATCAACAATATTTCGGTGTGCATCAAAAACAAGCCGAATGCATGGACCCACAAATAAGAATGTTGCTCGAATTAACACACGAAGCGATCATTGATGCCGGTGTCAATCCGAATGAATTGCGTGGCAGCCGTACTGGTGTGTACGTTGGTGTTCAAAGCGCCGAAGTTGAACAGTATTGGTGCGGAAATCCCGATCCGGCTAATGGTTATGGTGTAACTGGTTGCGCTCGGGCTATGTGTGCCAATCGAATTTCGTACAGTTTTGATTTCAAAGGACCAAGTTGTGCGATTGATACCGCTTGCTCAAGCTCATTTTATGCATTGTCACTAGCGTTCTCCCATTTAAAATCTGGCGAATGTGATTCTGCTATTGTGGCCGGAACTGGTCTTATTCTAAGGCCAACGATGTCATTGCAGTTCAAACACTTGGGTATGTTGGGCGCCGATGGAAAATGCAAATCATTCGACGAAAGTGGAGCTGGTTATGTACGATCTGATGGTTGTGTGGTTATCTTTTTGCAAAAGGAAAGCCAAGCTCGTCGTATTTATGCATCAATTTTGAATGTTCGCACAAATACCGATGGTTTCAAAGAGGAGGGCATCACATTTCCCATTGGTAACATGCAAACTCGATTGATGCGTGAAACTTACAACGAAATTGGATTGCATCCGAATGATGTTGTGTATGTTGAAGCACATGGCACTGGTACAAAAGTCGGTGACACACAAGAAGTGAATTCAATCACTGACTTTTTCTGCAAAAATCGTAAAACGCCATTGCTCATGGGCGCTGTAAAATCAAATATGGGACATGCTGAATCAGCTTCTGGTGTATGTTCGATTGCTAAAGTTCTTTTGGCAATGGAAACCGGTATTATTCCGGGGAACTTGCACTATAAATCACCAAATCCCGATTTACAAGGTATTATTGATGGCCGCCTTAAAGTTGTCGACCGAAACACAGCATGGAGCGGTGGAATCGCCGCATTGAATTCATTCGGTTTTGGTGGCACTAATGGCCATCTCATCCTTCGATCGAATACAAAACGAAAAGTATTAACACCAAGAAATACAATTCCACGTTTGGCTGTACTCTCCGGTCGTACCAGTGATGCTGTCGACTTGCTTCTGGATGAAATTGAAAAAAACAAAACTGACGATGAATTCATCGGATTAGTCAATAAAATCCACTCAAAGAACATTCCATTGCATTACTCACGTGGTTATGCTGTTGTTGATTGTGACATTACGACCGTTCGCGAAGTGAATGAATTGGTCGACGACAAACGCCCGGTCTGGTATATTTACTCTGGACTTGGATCTCAATGGAGTGGCATGGCTAAGGATTTGATGCATTTGGAAGTGTTCCGTAACAGCATCAATCGTTGTGCAGATGCTTTGCGTCCAGAGGGCTTTGATTTGGTTAAAGTTCTCATGGAAAGTGATGAATCGGCATTCGATGATATTTTGAATTCATTCGTTTCGATAGCTGCTATTCAAGTTGCTCTCACCGATGTCTTAACCCACTTGGAAATCACACCGAATGGAATCATCGGACATTCGACCGGTGAATTAGGTAAAAATAATCACAACTCTTAATAATAGCTATTTATTAACCGAATTATTTGCGTTTAGGTTGTGCTTATGCGGACGGTTGCTTTACACCAGAACAAACCGTTTTGGCTGCATATTGGAGAGGACGTAGCATATTGGAAACAAACTTGAAAAAGGGTATGATGGCTTCGATTGGTTTAACTTGGGAAGAAACAAAGGTAAGACTTTTTATTCAATTTTTGAGAAAAATGATTTTCAATGGAATTCTGTTTTTGTTTATCATAGGCACGTGCTCCAGCCGATATCGTTGCCGCATGTCATAACAGCACTAGCAATGTCACCATTTCAGGATCACCAGAATCGATCATAAAATTCCTCGATGAACTCAAAAAAGATGGTGTATTTGCTAAGGAGGTCAACTCATCAGGCTATGCCTTCCACAGCAAATACATTGCTGATGCTGGACCAAAAATGAATAAATCATTAAAACGTATCATTCCAAATCCAAAGCCCCGTTCGTCTCGTTGGATCAGTACCAGTTTACGTGAAGAAGATTGGACATCAGCCATGGCTCAAAAAAGCTCATCGGACTATCACGTAAACAACTTTTTGTCTCCAGTTTTGTTCCACGAAGCCCTTCAAAAGATTCCAAAAAATGCTATCTGCATCGAAATAGCCCCAACTGGTTTATTGCAAGCCATTTTGAGGAGATCATTGGACAGCGAAACCATCAAGTTGAGCTTGATCAAAAGCGGACACGAAAATAATCTTTGTTTCTTCTTGCAAAACATCGGAAAGTAGGTTGATTCCATAGATGTGAAAATATATAGTATTTTTTTTCTGTAGAGATTTAAGGGATAAAAAAAATCAAACAAACATATTTTATGATGATTCTTTTTTATTTAATTCAGATTATATGCCGCTGGTGCTCAACCACAGGTCTTGAAATTGTATGCCCCTCTTTCATACCCAGTTGGTCGTGGAACAGCTATGTTAAATTCGACAGTTGGATGGGATCACTCACAGCGCTTTATTGTTCCAAAACTCGGAAATCGTAAGTTCAGAATTAAAAAAAAATCCACAAGAAAATTGACAAAATAAAAGAAGTTGATCATTTGAAAATGTCTCTTTTCTCAGTAACCTCCGGTGAAACAATTATTGAGGTAAACCTTTCCAAAGACGAAGACACATATTTGGCTGGTCATGCAATAGATGGTCGTATTTTGTTCCCAGCTACTGGTTATATGACATTGGCGTGGCGTACATTCGCAAAAATAAAGAACAGCATGTTCGAACAGACACCAGTTGTTTTCGAAGATGTTGTTTTCCACCGTGCTACCATTTTGCGAAAGGACGGCTCCGTCAAACTCGGCATCAAATTCTTCGATGGAACCAATCGTTTTGAAATTTGTGAAGGAGGTTCATTGGCTGTATCTGGTAAAATCTATGTACCCGAAGATATTGAATCCGAGGAATTGCCATTGGAGCCACTTGAACAAGACAAATCAGGTCTGACATTGAAACTCAACGATGTCTACAAGGAGTTGCATATTCGTGGTTACGATTATAGTGGTGAATTCTGTGGCATCAAGGAATCCAATTCGAAAGCCACTACTGGTAAATTGCAATGGCAAAACAATTGGGTCACTTTCATCGATACCATGTTGCAATTTATTATTATGGGCAAAAATGACCGTGAAATTTACTTGCCAACACGTATAGAACGTGCTGTTTTTAATCCAAGCAAACACTTGGAAATGGTCGAACATTTCAAACAAAACAAAGCTGATGTTCCAGTTTATATGTACAAAGATCTCAATGTCGTTAAATCGGGCGGCGTTGAATTGCGCGGATTGAAGGCTTCATTGGCACCTCGACGTCCAGGCACACAATCACCAATCTTAGAACAATATATGTATGTACCATTCCAAAATGCAAATGAAGATTTATCAAAGAACGCCGAACGTGCACGTTTCCATGCCATTTCTGTTTCAACTCGTGTGGCAGCTGAAAACAGTGGCGGTGCATTGAGAATTAAAGTGGCTGAAGTTATTGAAAATAAAACAGCCGAAAATTCCCTTTCACAAACCATTCAAACCATCATGCAATCTGAGCCAAGGTTTAGTAGTGAGGTCATTATTGTAACCAATCAACCAACTGAACCGTATATACAAGCCGTCGGAGAATCGGGCATTCGTGTTGTTTTCAAAGATCCAAGCACTGGTCCAGTTGAATCAAACTGTCATCTAGTCATTGCTTACGATGTTGTTCCACGTTCTAACGCTAAAACTGTTATTGATAATCTTAAATCATCAATCCGTGAAGGTGGTTTCATTTTGCTCGAAGAAAATGTTGTCGGTTATGACGAGGCCACTGCAAACAAATTATTCAACAGTTTAAATTTAGCAATTATCTCGGTTCAACGTGCTAACGACAAATACTTTATTTTATTGCGTCCAATCGTCGATTTGGCCACTCGAAACAAGACCGTCATCAAGATCACCGAAAAGAATTACTCATACCTTGGACAATTGCAAACAGCTTTGGCGAATGCTGAAAGAGATAACACTTATGTGTACATTGTTGGACACGGTGAAGAACTATTGGGCGCCGTTGGTTTTATGAACTGCCTCAAATATGAAAACGGTGGAAAATTTGCTCGTTTGATATTCGTACAAGATGCAAAGGTTGAGCAGTTTTCATTCACCAGCAAAATGTATGCCAATCAATTGAGCAAAGATTTGATCATCAATGTGTATAAGAATGGCGGTTGGGGAACATTCAGACATTTGAAATTGGATGAAGTTTCGAAAGTCCCCGTCGAGCATGCTTACGTGAATGCTTTGATCAAGGGAGATTTATCAAGCTTATCATGGATTGAAAGCCCATTGACACATCAAATGATTGATCCGTTAGATAAAAAAAATGAATTGTGCTCCGTTTACTATGCACCAATCAATTTCCGTGACGTTATGTTGAGCACAGGAAGATTGGCGGCCGATGCCCTGCCAGGTGATTTACCGACTCAGGATTGTGTATTGGGCATGGAATTTGCTGGACGTGACTCAAACGGAAAACGTAAGATTTTTTTCATTTTCACCAATAAAAATAAATAATAACATATATATTAATAATGAGATACACATGTTTCCAATATCAGGTATAATGGCCATGGTTCAAGCAAAAGCACTTGCAACAACTTGTGTTGCTCAACGAAATATGATGTGGGAAATTCCCGACAACTGGAGCATGGAAGAAGCGTCAACTGTTCCGTGTGTTTATTCAACGGTCTATTATGCTTTGGTCGTCCGCGGTCAAATGAAAAAGGGCGAATCGATTTTAATTCATGCTGGTAGCGGTGGAGTGGGACAAGCAGCAATCAATGTTGCTCTACATCATGGATTGACCGTTTACACAACAGTTGGTAGCAAAGAGAAGCGTGAATTCTTGAAAAAGACCTTCCCTCAATTGAGTGATGCTCACATTGGTAACTCGCGTGACACATCATTCGAACAATTTATCATGCGTGCCACCAAAGGGAAGGGAGTTGACTTGGTTTTAAATTCACTTGCCGACAATATGCTGCAAGCTTCAATACGGTGCTTGGGTCTCGATGGACGTTTCTTGGAAATCGGAAAAGTTGATATGCACAACAATTCGCCGCTAGGAATGTCTGTGTTCTTGAAGAACACATCATTTCATGGTATTTTATTGGATAGAATTATGGCTAGTGATGACAAAGAAAAGGAGTTAGTTGTCACTTTGGTTGCTGAAGGTATTAAAAATGGCGCCGTTCGTCCACTGCCAACAACCATTTTCAATGAAAATCAAGTGGAACAAGCGTTCCGTTTTATGGCCAGTGGTAAACACATTGGAAAAGTTGTGGTGAAAGTGCGCGATGAAGAATCACGCGAAGTTCAAAAGCCAACCTCAAAACTAATTGCTGCAATTCCACGTACGTATTTCTATAGTGATAAAACCTATGTCATTGTTGGTGGTTTGGGCGGCATCGGCTTAGAATTAGTCAATTGGATGATAGCACGTGGTGCATCAAAATTCGTAGTAACATCACGTAGCGGCGTTAAAAGTGGTTATCAATCATTAATGATACGTCGTTGGACCGAAAAGGGTGTTAACGTTTTAGTTGATACAAATGATGTGACAACATTGGCGGGTGCACAAAATTTACTCAATGCAGCCACTAAATTGGGACAAATTGGTGGTATTTTCAATCTTGCTGGTATTTTGCGTGTTAACTTGTTTGAAAAGCAAACAGAAGATGATTTCAAAGCAGTTGGTATGCCCAAAGTAAATGGAACCAAATGTTTGGATGCTGTTTCACGCAAACTATGTCCCAAATTGGATTATTTTGTTTGCTTTTCGACGATATCAAGTGGACGTGGTATTGATGGACAAACAAATTATGGGTTGGCCAATTCTGGTATGGATCGTATTTGTGAAAGTCGTCAAATGGCCGGATTACCTGGAAAGGCCATCCAGTGGGGTGCTGTCGGTGATACTGGGATGTTCATCCAAAATACGGGCGATAATGATGCTGTAATCATAGGCACCATTCCTCAGCGTATGGTCTCGGTTTTAAAAACCTTGGATATATTTATGCGCCAACCTCATGCTGTACTTTCCTCATTGGTTATCTCTGGAAAGAATAAAAATGAAAGTGGAAATTTGTCGTTGGTCGATTGTGTTGCCAACATCTTGGAAATAAAAGATTTGAAAAGTGTATCAGATCAAACAACATTTTCCACTTTGGGCATGGACTCATTAATAAGTGCCGAAATTAGACAAGCATTGGAACGGGATTATAATATTACATTGAACGCTGCAGAAGTTCTACAACTAACTTTCGGCAAACTCAAAGAAATGGCCGACCATAAATAAGTTAATGAAAGTGATGTTCAAGTGTAAAATTAATTTTTTTAAATTGAAATTTGAAACGTATTCTATAAAGCTTTTTCAAAATTGTCTTTCATTGCTATTCATAAATTGAAACATCTGTTGAATCATTTAGACAATTTTTAATAAACTCGTTAATAAAAAGAAAGTCCGTGGTTTAATTTTTTTTGGCAAAGTTATTGTCTGATAGATTCCGTGACCAATCACTAGAAACATATTTGCACTGGGTCAAACATGTGACATAAAGGCGCTAAACATGTTGGATGTTTACTAAAACCATTAATTTTTATTGTTTTTACTTCATTTGTATTTTTAATGGGAACTTTTTTATATTATCTTATCGCATCTATTTTTGGTGTAAATTCGAAACGATTAAAAATGTACTTGGGGTCATAATATTTTCGGCGTAGCATATGTGTCTGTGTACTACTTGAGATTACAATGCATGCGACTTACATAACTTATGCAACAAACCGAAGTAATCGGTCTTTGTTTTTGTTTCCATTGCTTTGTTGTTGTAACGTATTTCATGTATATTTGTAATACCATGCTGCACGTGCACGTATGTCCAATGTATGTGTATATGGTGAACATATTGCAACTTATGTTGTCAACGGATTCCACAATCGACCAACATCGAGTTCAAGTTGGCGCTGGATATTAAGAATGTTTGTTATTTTACGGAATTTTTTTTTCACTATCAAGTACATTTTAAATTTGATTTGTTTCAGAAAATAAATAAATATTGAAGCAGGTGAATACATGTTTTTTAACTTATGTAATATTTCATTCATATTCAATTTTTGCTTTGAGATTCAATTATTTATAGGTTGATATTCATAATTGCCGTTAACCATTTTACAAAGACTGGCTATTTTCATTGGGCTATTAGGACTTCGAGTGCAATAACCACTTAACTAACAAAATACAATATATATTAAAATAAAATAAAAAAAACATGTGATCTACTATCTCGGAAAGTTTATTGTCAACGAGTTTATTGTACTATTCTTAAATCGATACTTATGAATTATATAATATAAATAATCGAATATCCCTATCGTGTTTTATTCGAATCTAGCTGGTTGAACACCTCCACCAATTGTGTATACATGAAACTTTTGCATTGCTCTTTTGAACTTTTTCCCAAACATTTTCCATTCTATTTCGGAATAATCTCTTGATTTCTTATAAAAAATTGAACTGATATTATACTTGCAATATTCATTCGGTTTGACGCCAAATGAGATAATTTCGTTAGTATTACAATATGCTTTTTTTCTATTCCGAGACTACAGTTTCCGGTTGTCGTTTATCTTTTGACCCGAAGAAGGAAATTCAATAATTGTTAAAGAGTACTTGTAATTGAATGGATTCTGCGCCTTTGTGACCATAATCTCCACAGTCATGCTTAAGCTACAAAATTATGAAACATTTCACGGTTTAAATATCAAACAAAGTGATAATTTAAAAATTATGATATTTGCAAAATGAAATTTGAACACTTTATAACTGTTTGGAGGTTCTTATTTTAATTAGACAATGATGCTTCACAATCACGCGATATTTCTTATTCGAAAAAAGCTTAAAATTAACTCTATCATGCAATACTCTGAAATTCGCTTCTGCTAAACATGAAATTTTTATGATAAAAGTCATTTTGTCTCGTCTAGTCATGAATTTGCATTTTATTTTGCGTGTTAATTGGTTTTCATTCGGAAAGCATCTAGTTTGTCATGCAGAAGATTCATTTTCAAACAAACTCATCGTTTCCAACATATGCATTTAGTGAAGTCATTTTTGAAGAAATTTTTCACATTTTAAACTTCGCCGGACCACAGATTTAATAATTAGACGCACTTCTTATCAATATTTCGTGATATCTTTTTATAAATGCGGCGTTGATATTTATATGCGCCTTTTCATTGAAAAACTGTTCAAAATTCTATCACGATAAAAAGCAGAAACATCGACTAGGGGGAGGGCACGAAATAGAAATTAAAACTTATTAGAAGCTATTAGAATACAATAAACGATTCACGATTCCAAGTGTACAATCAAGCAAATTTAAAATAAAACTAAGTACAGATTGTAACACCTCATCTTCCCCTGGATCATAATAAATAATAAAATATCGTGATAGCTGAATAATTTTCCATCTATTAAAATGCGGGCGTTTTGCAGTGATCGCCCGAGGAAATCAGAAGAATACGTCTATTATTTGACTCATTAATGTTGTTTTTAATGGAAGTGCAAATGAAATGATTATGATGAGCTATAATTAACAATTCTGCACCAAGCAACAATTAGTTATCCTCACTAGAAGACATTTTACGTATAAAACCGATTGACTTATAAACAATTTGCTTCATTTGAATACAAAACGTAGAGGCAAGACAATGTATCAATAAATGTGTTAAGATCGTGTAAAATACTGTTTGAAACGAAACAAAATGTATCTGTTTGTTCTAATATTAATTTCGATATCATTCAGCCATGCTGATCCTGTTGTAAGTATATGGTACATTCTGCATTATGGATAGTGTTCATTTTTTGGTTTTTCGCCACAGATGGATATGATTCAAGCTGAGAATTATCCAGCAGAAAAACATACAGTACAAACAAAAGACGGTTATATTCTAAGTGTGTATCGAATCCCCAACGTGAATGCAAGACGAGACAATCAAAAAGTTATTTTACTAATGCACGGTACGATCGATATCGCTTAAGAAGTGAAAAAAAATATTGGGCTGTCGTGGGCTTGTTTGACACTATTATGATTGTGTGAACGAATTTCTTTTTTCTAATTATAAAAAATGTAGGATTAACTAGTGCGGCGCCAGTATTTTTAGCACTGGGACGCAACATCTCATCTGCTTATAAGTTTGCTGACGCAGGTACAAGTGGACTGTCCAAGTCCAAACACAATTTTCAATTGTTATAAATGTATAAAATGTTTTTTAATTCTTTTTATTTAGGATTCGATGTTTGGATTGGTTTGTAAAATTGACTCACCAAAATAACGTATTTAATGTTCAAAAAACCGATGTGATATTGAATATTCTATTTACAAGTGTTATTTTAAATAATTAGAGACTTATAATGGAAAAAAGGTATTGTTTTATTAATATTTTCCAATAGGAAATGCAAGAGGCAACACATTTTCCAGACGTCATATAACTAAGCATCCAAATGATCCAACATTTTGGAATTTTAGCTGGCACGAGATTGGTGTTTTTGATATACCCGCAATGATTGATTATATTTTGGAACAAACGAATAAAACAAAACTCTCGTATGTGGGTCATTCCCAGGGTGTTACAGGTACAAAGTTGCATTTTAAATAATATTTCTTTCATTTACCTTCATTTAACATAAAATTAATTGATCTTCAGTGTTTTACGTTATGCTTTCTGAACTGCCACAATATAATGACAAAATTGCCATTGGTAAGTTGTATTTTGTGTAACCTTTTTTCCCTTTTCCTTTATTCAACTTAAAATTGACTGAACTTCAGCTCATTTAATGACTACTCCCGTTCTTCTGAAATACAATCATCCACTCGTTCCAAGATCAATGGAAAGTGTAAATGCGGTGGCAGTAAGTTCACATTTATTTGTTTTATTTATAGTATTGATTTGATGCAGTAAAAAATC
>NW_022198383.1:1442531-1531235 GCF_009176525.2 Contarinia nasturtii | reverse complement strand
AAAAAATCATTTTAGGCATGGTTGCGAACCAATGGGATCTATGAATTGTTTTCACATTCAAGCCCCTATATCGATATGTTCGAAATTGCAAGTCGATTCTGTATGAGTCAGACTGGAAGGGATATATGCCGAAGTGTTGTATACATCTTGTTTGGCCCATCAAATCTTTACAAAGATGATTTGTTGGCAAAAATCATCAATCATATACCGGCCGGTTCGAGTTATAAACAATTTATTCATTATGTACAAATTGCTGTGGCGCGTAAGTTAAAATATACTCTATTTTAAAATGGGATAAATGGGAAATCGTTTTTAAACTTAGATCGTTTTCAACATTACGATCACGGTATCAAAATGAATTTGAAGATCTACGGCACGCCAAAACCTCCAGAATACAATTTAACCAACGTTCGTGCCAAAGTTCACATTCTTCAAGGAGCTAACGACTTACTAACTCAAACAGAGGTATGTCGAAAATTAAATGTTTCATGTTTCAGCTTCTAATTGAATGCGATTTTGACAGAATGTTCCATTATTGGCAAAAGCCATGGGTTGCTATCCAGTAGCCATTTCACATGTTCCCGGCTTCAATCACATTGATTTTGTTTTTGGATCGAATCTGGATAAAATTCATAAGAAAATATTTAAAATATCAAAGATATTCTATTGAAATGAAATATTATCAATCATTTTATGTTCAACGCGTTGAAAAAATATACCGGCGCATCATTTTTATGGATATTCGTTAACAAATTTTCTCTACTTTTTATTTTATCAATCAATTCTTCTTTGCATGCATCTTACACACTAAAGACCAGGTTTGAATGTCACCGTCAAATAGATATTATACTTTTGTTTTGGAATATAATTATCATTCATTGAACGATGCGTAAAAAGTATTTGTTGCACATTTTGATAAACGAACGGTCGATGGAAGTGAGCAGTAAGAGTATCAAACTTGAAAAATATAAACTATTATCTCACTTTAAAAGAAAATGACATATCTGTCTCCCTGTCAAATCATTGTTTCCTCTCACCGCTATAAATAATTTAACATTTTCATCATCTATTCTATTTTCGGTTGTCATTTGTCTGGAAAGAGAATACTACAAATTCATAAAAAAATCGTACTTGCAATTGGATGAATTCAATTTTCGGGGTCGTCATCGTAAAAGACTGATTTAACTTCTTAATCATGCTTATGCTAAAAATAAATATCATGCCATTTTCTTCTTTGTAAACATTGAGTAAAATGTTAACTTTAAATTTGTCTGATGTGCAAAATGAAATATAAATATTTTTTATTCAACTGAATGGCGGTTCTTGTTTTAATTAGACAATGCACCATAATCACGCAACGTTTTTATTTGGAAAAAGTTTAATCATGATTCTATTATACTTTGAACTTTGATTTTTGACGTGTCTAGTCTCTTCATGTATTCTCATTTTACAATGAATTTGTTTAGGGAATGATTGGTAACAATGCCTATTGAGCTGTAATTGACGTCGTTTACTAATTAGTCCAAAATTACATGCGGATATTTTTTTTGAACATACATTTATTGTACTTTACTTTAAGTGAGCGTTGTACACTATAAAAATTCACTCTACGAAATAGACTACCAATTCTTAAACACTCTCTAGAAAACCCCAATTCTCTTGAAAAACCCAATAGACAAATCTGTTCTTATTATTTCAGTCACAAAATCTTTATTGATCTATGCGAAATACGGTTATATGATTGAAATGAAGTTGCTGAAGAACACTTTCAAAGAATTTGTGTGATTCAAATTATTTAGCACGTTAATATTTCTAAGAAAAATTGATTCACTGAATAAACAAAGATATGGGGTTCAACAAACGAATTCGCATTTCTCTCTTTTTTTTATTTTGCACAAAGAGTAGTCGGAAGAAACTGATGCCATCGAAAACTGCGAAAAAAAATCAATTCTTCATGATTTCGTGTTCAATGTAAATAATATGCATATGATATGCAAATCAAAGTAAAAGTATTCAATCAAATTGTTGTGATAATTGTTTATGTTCACAGAATAAATTTTCCGTAGAAGCGAACAAAATTGTGGATATTTTCATTTGAACAGCAATATCTACATATTTCATGAGAGTAAAATAAATGCGATCAAAATATTATCACGATATTCGACCATAAATAAATTGTAAGAGATCGCATTACCTGAATAATTTTGTTTCTCTTTGTACGGGCATCAATTCGCGGCAAGAAATTAAAACTGGAGATCACTTTGATCATCCGAACAAGCCGCATGTGCTCGAGTAATTCAAAATATAACGTAATTGAAGTCATTATTCTTCTTCATTTGATTAATGAAACTTAAAAGTCCGAACTATAAGTAATTTGTGGTATTCTGTAAAACAACTAATTATTGAACAATCTTATGGAAAACTAATGTATAACCATCTAAAGAACATTATGTCTACGTGATACTAAATGAATATAAAACCAGTTTTTTTGGTGCACGATAAAACTTTGCATTAAAAACATTTATGTGTTTATCACACTGAATAAAAGACGTTGTATTGATAATAATTATTCGAAAAAATTAATTGACATCAAATTCATTCATTTTGGATGGCAAAATACGTCACAAAAGATGAATTTATTAAGCAATTACAGTGCAATTATTGGAAGATTGATCTTTTGAACTCCTTCTTTTCCGCAGAAGAAAAAACCGTTTGTTTACTGCTGAACCACTATCATGACTGTTGTTTACTTTCAAATTTTTTACCGAAATTGAATTTTTTTTTCGTGAAACCTTTGTATCGATATTTTTTGCATGGTCACATTTACTCAATTTGTGATGGACAGGAAGTAGAGTGGTCGTGAATAGATGTTTTACGCACATAGAATGACAAAAGTACACAAACACACGTTACAAAGATACATCGAAAAGAACATTTGCACAAATCACAATAATAATTGCGACGATGAGAGTGCCCATTAATGAATACACAATATCTGTGGTATATAAATGTACGTTGAATTGTTTTGTGGCAATGTCATGGAATGAAATTTGAGCGATAACATGCAATTGTAAGCATTGAAACCAGTTTTTTTGGCCATAGCCGGTTTTTGATTTTTCGGTAAAATGTGTAGTTACTATTTTTCCACGGGCATCTTACAAAATGCGATAGAAGTACAAAACGGTGTGTCAGTCAACTAGTGACATGTAGTATATGAATAACATTATAATATATTAGGTGGTACAAGTACAAGGTTTCGTTTGTCAGTCTTTTCGTATCGCTCGCGCGCCCGACCGTCTTACACACACGAAAAATTATTAAAAAACAGAACTATTTGGAAATCGGACTGCATTTCGACTGGTTGATAAAGTTGATTGTCCATCTGTTATTTGTTTCAGTCGTTTCGTTTCAATGTTCGGTTGCACGTACACTTTTTTAGATCGACTAAAAATAAGCATCTAAATTTACATTGATTGTTTTTGATAATAAAAATAGGTTCGGTGATTTAAATTAGAATAAAATAATTCCATTCTATTTCGGTTGTTTGTGTTTGGCGGTGCAACTATATAAAATCGATTGTTTTGTGAATAAATCGTTGTATTTGAATTCGAAACGCAGAGGCAAAAGGTGTCTATCGATTAAAAAAGAATAACATAAAAGTGTATTTGAAAGAAAATAAAGATGTGGTCAAAGATTTATTTACTTGGAATAATATTCATTTCAATAACACCGTTCATCGATTGTGATTCTGTTGTGAGTATATGAACTCGATCGCATGTGAACCGTTAATATTGTGCAATGCAATGAATTTGAACAAATTTTGCAATATTTCTTTCGCTTCAGATGGATATGATACAATCTGAACATTATCCGGCAGAGAAGCATACACTTCAAACAAAAGACGGCTATATTTTAAGTGTGTATCGGATCCCCAACATGAACGCAAAACGAGACAATAAAAAAGTTATTCTACTGATGCACGGTACGATCGATATCGCTCAATTAATAAATTATTCAAAAAAATCAAGTTTTTGTTAGGGTTTCAAAATGATTTCGAGCCAGTGGAATGGCGCGTGTTAAACTTTCTAAATTGAAAGAATTTCTGCTTTCTAATACAATAAACTGTAGGAATGACTAGCGCAGCACCAGCATTTCTTACATTCGGACGCAATTCATCGGCTGCCTATAAGTTCGCTGATGCAGGTAAGATACAAAAACGATCTCAGTCCAAACAAAACAATTTTCTATTGTTACGAAATTACATGGTTTTTTTTTTTAATTCTTTTCACTTAGGATTCGATGTTTGGATTGGTAATGCCAGAGGAAATACTTATAGCAGACGTCATATAACTAAGCATCCAAATGATCCAACATTTTGGGATTTTAGCTGGCATGAAATTGGTGTTGTTGACATACCGGCAACTATTGATTATATTTTAGAACACACGAACCAAACAAAAATCACATATGTGGGTCATTCGCAAGGTGTTACAGCGTTTTATGTTATGCTCTCTGAACTGCCACAATACAATGACAAAATTGCCATCGGTAGGTTGCAGTTTTATTTGTTTTGTTTCACTTTCACTCATTCTAATTGATTTGGTGTTTTAGCTCATTTGATGACCCCTCCCGTTATTCTCAAACATAATCATCCACTTGTTCCAAGGTCTATGGAGAGTGTCAATGTGATGACGGTACGTTTACACTTTCACTTTAGTAGATCTAATCACATAGCGTGAAAGGAAAAGTATTGAGTTTTATCTTACAAAATTTACAATTTTACACTATTAATTCACGGCCAAATTATAAGAAAAGGCAACGTCATCAGATTTGATATTTTATGATAAAAGTTTATGTTTTCGGTGTCGCATATACTTTATGCCACAAACGTTTCTCAGTTTTAATATGTAAAGTAGTAGTGAAATGGATTAATGTCATTGCAAATTGCAGACATTATATTGAGATATTTTCACGCAGCTAACTCAGCTCAGGAAGCTAACGCCAGACGCTGAAATGGAGTGGAAACAATAGAAGTGATTTTTATAGCGATAGCAGCAATGTAAGTGTTTTTTTAACAATCACTTCAGCGCCTGACGTTAGCTTCTTGATCTGAGTCAGCTGCCTGAAAATATCACAATATAATGTCCGGCAGATTATAATATTCTTGTGAAAAAAAAACATCATTTTGAAATTCGCATTATTATTTTACAACAAAAATAAAAACCGCGAATTTCACATATGCGTTTGAAGTGCAAAAACAATACTTCATTTTTTCAATATTTTACGAGTATTGAAGTAACATGGAGTATTGAAGTTAGATCGCAAGCCCAAGACTGAACGAAGGTTGGCGATTTGCGGCACTGAAATGTTGATATCACTATATAAATAACATGATCTTTATCTTTTCTCCTAAAGGCGTGGCTTAAAACCAATGGCATGCACGAAGTCTTATCACATTCACGTCCATACATGGACATAATTAAAGCAGTTAGCCAATTTTGTATGCGACCAACTGGAAGAGAACTATGCCGAAGTGTTGTATTCATCTTGTTCGGTCCATCTCATCTCTATTTTGACGAATTGTTGGCAACAATCATCAATCATATACCGGCCGGCGCCAGTTACAAACAATTTGTCCATTATTTTCAAATTGCCGCAACACGTAAGTTGAAAAAAAAAGAAATATTATGCTTAATTGATTGTGAGATTAATTTCTTTCGCCTATATTTGTAGGACGTTTTCAACACTATGATCACGGCATTGAAACGAATATGAAAATGTACGGAACTGAACGACCGCCGCCATATAAATTGTCAAATGTTCGTACAAACGTGCATATCATGCACGGTACCAATGATTTTCTCACTCCTTCAGAGGTATTTTCGAATAATTTTATTGGTTTATTTTCTTTTATGATGATTGCAACAATTTGAAACTATTTTTAGAATGTTCCATTGTTAGCAAACGCTATGGGACGCTATCCGGTAGCTATTTCCAAATTTCCTGGTTACAATCACATCGATTTTGCTTACGGGTCTAATCTGGATATGGTTCATCGGAAAATATTCAAAGTACAAAAACTTTTCAATTGATTGTTCATTAATATAAATACTTCAACTCTGTCTCTGTGATAATATTTGTTAAAAATTTGATTTAAAATAGACTATTTGAAAGGAGCTCTCTCTCATTTTAATATTCGAATATAAGTGTTGTATTCATTACAATTGATGTATTTAATGTTAGTATTCAAAAAGGTACAAAATTTTGATAAGAACATTTTGCACAACAGGGAAAGATAAAAAAGGGTCATTATTTATTTAGAGAAATTTAAAGACGATATATTTTTTTATCAAAATGTATTCTTTTTAAGCGATTAATTAAATGTCAAAAAATCTTAGCTATAAGAACTTGTTTTAAGTCTACTATTGTACGTAATAAATTCGGTGAAAATTATTTTCCATTTTTTGTTTCAAATGTCTTTCTACTAATGAACAATTTGGATACGTTCATTCAACATAACATTTACGCACATATTTAAGAGCCAAAAATACCTAATTCTACTATCTAAATTGCAACAAACTTACCATCGTTTAAATAAATGAATATATTTGTTAGTATAGTGTAATTTGAACGATTAATCAAAACGGTTTTCATGATTAATTGTTCTTTAAAAAAAATGGCCATACACCCTAAAAAATAAGTCATATAAAAAGAGATGTCTTTATCTAACATAAAAGCAAATACTCATAATGATCACCCTGTGTTTTGAACATGACAAAATGATACAAGTCAGCATGCACCGGTATAAACAAAACGAACACTCAAACTAATGCTCACAAGCCCAACTATTCACTCATACGCCAAAACTCAATACCACACGATCACAACGCCAACGGCAATATCAACAATAGTATGCCATCGGCTATGTGTGTATGCTGGCGCATTGCCAATTGTATACAGCACAAGCACACAACAGTAGCAAATGTTTACCGTAGCAGTGATTGAATGTGTTGAACGCACACACCCAAGACTCATCGCAAAACTTTTGCTACCGTTTTTTTCGTATTATTTTATTACGCAATAATATAAACTTAAAGAGACACACACAAGCAAATAAACCACGAATCAAGCCAATACACATCGATTATGTGAACAGTAAACCTACATTAATCGAAATATGTGTTTTTGTGTTCATTTATTATGAGTAGTATGCAGTATATTGACTGTCCAATACATTGACATTTGAGTATACACGAATATTGCGACTTCTATTTGAATAAATTCAATCGAAGAGTTGCAAAGTGTTTAGTTTAAAGTCGGTAATCGTACGAAGTTGGTCGTTACAATTATCATTAACATTTTATTCTTCAGTGCAAAACGGTGAAAAATTAACAAGATGCCAATCGGTGAGCTAAACTCTCTATTCTCTATTAGTATTTTTGAAGTTAGTCAAAAGTTATTCGCATGTGTCTGATAATCATTCATTTTCGCATAGAATTTTTTGAAATAAAATTTAGAATAGAAGATCATATTACATTGTAATTAGTTTAAAATTACATAAATATAAATATTGTATTGTTCCTTTGAATAGCGAAAAAACATGAATTTTTGTCAGGCAGGTTAAGGTATTTGTTGAAAATGTTTCTATATTTAGTACAGTTGAGTCAGCAATCGTGTTGTTAATAAAAACAAATAATTGACAGAAAACAACATTTGTCGAAAAGAGTAAGCATCACACTCAAGATATACAAGTGCGTAGTATAAATTGAATTCAAACTGTTAGGAAGATATTTTTTTTTTTCGTGACTCTCACAGCGATGGCATAGGCATTCCGAAAATGACATCATCAAAACATCACAAATGATGTACGCCAAATAAAATAAATTTATTCACATAGCATTTCGTTAGGTCCATTTTTCTTCTTTGTTGTGTGTTAACGTATAGATAATAGGTAGAGAATTCCAGAAAAGAGAACGGATGGATGATGCCATAACGTCATCAGAATGAAAATAAAAAGAAACGAAAATATTAGAAAATATTCCGTTTGCTCGCGTTGATGCTATCATAGCATTAAAAAAAAAATGTAATAACGATATGATGATTCAAACTTTTGTATTATTTTTGCGCAAAGGCACCGCCCAAATGGTTTGAATTTGATTATAAGGTTATTGCTGATCGATGCAATGTTATTGACTGTGCTATTGAATGTCTCATTAGATATGTGATTCATGTGATCCAGTGACCATATAAAATCGTAACTTATACTCTAATACATGCCAAAAATGTGTTTAATTACATAGTTAAATCGTCAATGTATTTGTAATTCACACAAATTCTAGCGAATTGAATCAGCAAACGGCAATAGCAGATGCAGTCATGCGTCGTTTTATTCGAAGTTGCAAATAAGTAACATTAACATTGAACAATTAATTATATTGATTGTTGTGCGAAAAAAATAACAAACATGCGAACGGAGATAGAAAAAAGAAACTAAATGTTTTCAACTGATTACTTATTTTGCACGAAAATAATCAAAATATAGTGATATCATGCGACTTACTTTATTTTGACGAACGCTCCTAAAAATAAAACTTCACCTCACCCAGCACCGCACGGTCTACTTGCTATATTATAGAGTGGTGATGCACATGTGTGAATTATTCAAATTTTATTTATTCGTGTCAAAGGTTAAAAAAATTGATTTGAAATCGAATATATTTGCGCATTGTGACAAATTTTTTCGTTGTTTGTATATTTGTTGGAATATTCGTTTATACATACAAGGAATACAACACCAGTATTTATAGCATTTCAGATTATTTAACGCTCTAATGGAGATAGACAATGCAATCCATTCTTTCGTTGCCATTTGGTACAATGTATCAATGTTTAAAATGCTGAAGACATAAAAAAAATTTATTTTATGTCATGCAAATATCTTTTTTTATTACAATTCATTTATTTTTTAGTTTTCAAATTCAAAGTCAAGAGACAAATAAATTGAATTTCTTCTATTTTTTTCCGGATCGGCAGAATTAAACACTCCTGATGCTCTTGAGTATCATTTCTATCCAATCCGAAATGGATTTTGTCAATTCCGTGTTCGCGCACCAAACGATGCTCACGTGGCGTTGACCGGTGAACCAAATGAGACCCATCCGGTGGTTGAGGTTTTTATCGGTGGATGGCAAAATTCGAAATCGGTCATTCGTTACAATCAAACTAAACCTGAAGTAGCCGAAGCTGACACTCCAAATATTTTAAGTCCAAATGAATTCCGCGGTTTTTGGATTCGTGTTATCGATGGTGTAAGTGTTTATACTACCGATACGGTTGTTGTCATTATTAATGCATTTCATTTATCAGGTGGTAACAGTTGGACGTGAAGGAGAGGCAGCTGCATTCCTTTCGTGGCACAATCCACAACCGTTTTTGGTCAACTACGTGGGCGTTTGTACTGGATGGGGAGCAAATGGATCATGGATTATTGATGGTATTGAGTTAAAAATCTGCATAAACCAAACCAATTTATTTACCGTTCGAAATTATTCATTTCGCAGATCCACAACCACAAGACTTGGGATGGCAAGGCTCACAACAAGTAGCAACCGAGCTTCGTAGTAGTTTTGCAGGTGAATCGACTGGATCACCATGTTGGGTGCCTGCATCAAACGGAGAAGGTTTGTTTGTTTTAAAATATCCATTTTTGTTCGATATGTTATATCTTTTTGTGATCAATTAACAGTGCCTCCAGAAGCGGTTCAAGGCGGTACCGATGGTGAACCACTATTCGTTGCTCGTGCTCGCCATGAAGGCGAGTTGATTCCAGGAAAATTGGTTCCATCGCACAATGTCGCCTACGTTGCCTTTGGCGGTGGAGAGCATCCACATAGCGATTACGAAGTTTTAGTTGGATGTCGTCCAAACTGGATTCAGGTTGAAGGCAACCAAATTCCACCACAAGCTGTACCAGCAGGAGAGACATCCGATGGCGAACCTTTATTCATTGGGCGCGTGCATCACGAAGGATCGGTTACAATTGGAAAAGTTCAACCAAGTCATAACACTTGCTATATCCCATACGGTGGTCAAGAATTGGCATTCCAAGCCTTTGAAATTTTAACCTGCAATTGAATTAATAAAACCAGTGCAATTTAAATGAAAACACAAGCTTCAGCTTAATTTACACGCAATATATAATGCATAAGTAAAATAAATACTTTCCACGCAGTAACGTTTATCTTCTGCCTATAAATATTTTAGAAATTGTCTCTTCACGTTGAAATATTTAATAAAGTAATATACCTTCATGTGTGAAAATGTCAATGATTATGTTCTCCGTTGATTTTATGAATACAATTTGGTTCAAGTCTTGACATCTTTTTAAGCGGATTCCGATTTTGTTGGAGGTGATAATAAAAGTATCAGTTTTAGTAAATTCTATTGATTTTTTTATGGATACTATTCTGTAATTTTTCAAATCAAGTCTTAGCAAAACAGATTTTTGTATTTTTAAATGATTAGCTATTTTACAATGTTTAGTAACAATTTAACACCATGATTACTGTTGCTAGAAAATCCAAAGGCACATTTTTGAAAAACATAATTTGAAGGAGTGAACAATTTAAATGCAAAATTAACTTACTTAAAAAACACCGTCAACATTTTAATGCTTCTTAAACAATTTAATAACAGGTCTGTTAGCCGCTAACTTTGTTTCATTTAATTGGCATGATTTTTCATTGTTTCTATTCAAACACCGAAAAAAGTGGTTTAGATTAATTTTAATGTCCCCATATAAATGTGACCATAGAGAAATTGACATGGCAAGTATATCCGTTCTCATTTAATTGTTTTGCTTTGACTTTAAACGGTTAAAATGGAGTAGTTCATTATTGAATTTAAAATGATTCTAGAAAACCTGGTAACAAATAAATTGCACGAAAGCATGATATTGTAGCAGGTGAAGGTCATTAATTTCCCACACGAACTCAATGGTCGAAAACATGAACAACTATAAACCCTAGTATTTTATTTTCCTTTTTAAACAATATTTTTCCAAATAATTATATCTAATATAGGCGCTTCTTAAAGATCCCAGCTGATGTTTTCAAATTTCGAGATGACTTTATCATAATAATAATGCAATGTGGTTTTTATATGAAAATAGTTTTAATTTTACACACAAATATCTAATACATCTAATCATGACTTTAGAAATGGCATTTTATTTAATCTCATTGGTGCGTGTTGTCATTGTGGTTTCACCTTGTATGCCATGCATGTCTCTTTTATGTACACTTGATGAAAAATCAGCATTTATGTTATTCTCAAATTCACTTAGCATAAGATACTGTTCAACCTAAAAAAATTCAATAAAATCGAATGTTTTTTTAAGCATATTTAAAAGTGGTTCGGTGAGCTCACCTTATTACACGAAGTGATACAATCTCCGATGTAATCAAAATCGTCGAACACATTATCAGGTAGATCCATGTCAGCGATACCTTCTTCAGAGATGCACGTCAGTTCGGGTTTATCGGCACCGGGATCCAATGAAATCATAACATTACCGCTTGCATTCGGTTCAATGATAAATTCTTCGCTAATTTGATTTCCCAACGCATCCGAATGTAATAGCAAATTTCCAACATTAAAATTGTGCACTGGTTCTTCGTTATCTGGTTCTTGTGTAAACGACAGTTTTCTATGTTCAGGGCAATCCTTTAATTTACATATTTTTTTTGATCCGTTCGACCTGCACACCAGGAATATTGTTGCATAATAGAAGAAAAATAAGAAAATCCATTCAAAACAATGTGCAAATACCTTATGTGTCTGTGACGAGAAATGTTTCGTTTGTGAACGTCAACCAAGAAAAGAATCAGACTGCCGCTGAGTAAGAAAAAGAATCCAAATAAATAACCACTTTTATGTGATACGTGACAATTAAGAAATTCCGCTAAATTGACGCCAACAACGATTGGTATCGATTGAGAGCATTGCAGAAAACTCCATGCTTGCGAGAAATTCCTTGCGCGAACACGTTCATACAGATAAACTCTTAATGAATAGTGATAACCGCCACAAAAGAAACCTATATACAAAAAAACGACACGAAACAAGGAGCATTTAATATAAACATTCTCTTAAAATAGCGCGCACACACACACACGAAACAAGGGAATGAACCATTTTACCGTACGTCCAGACAATAATAAAATATCCTTCATAATTGGCTTGTATTTTGGTGAGTGCAAGCAAACAAATTGAGCACATGAACAATGATACTTGACACAAATACTGTCGCCCAATTCGACACTCGGCATTATTTCGTATGACAAGAACACCGAACACAATCGATCCAAGAATGAAACCGAATCCCATATTTACTTGCAACGGCAATGCGGCGCCCATCAATTTATCACTTCTTACTGTCTCCGCCAAATGAAAAATTGGCAGATAAATGCCGAATGCACTTAGGGCCGACGATAATAAAATTATTCGCACAGTTTGACTGCGTAATGTTTTAAAGTCAAAAAATGGTGTACGATTATTTCGACGATTTTTTTCTTTTACTTTACGCTTTTGCGTTTTCAAATGGAGAATTGCACGACGTTGGGGATGATACAATGCAGCCGATCGATAAAATAAACCCAAGAAAAATGTCGAAAACGCACTCAATGTTACGCATTGTAAACCATATCTAAATGTATGAACGATTTTATTAGCGACATAAAATGTGAAATAAAATAAAAAGATATTCACCTCCAACCGATTGCGTCGATGGACTTTTCCAGAAACGTTGACATCACAACCATTCCGAGACCGCTTCCAGCCACTGTTAAAACCTCAACAAATTCCCGCTTCTTTTTGAAGTATTGACCAATCATTATTATTGAACAGTCTCGCGTCATTCCGACACCCACACCGACGATGATGCCTAAAACACATGGATTAGCTGGAATGAACATTGATGACAAACTTTCTGCAAACTCACCGTAGCTGAAGAGCACTTGATGAAATTGGACAGCAAACGATGTAAATAAGCAACCAAGCGAAAGAATCAGTCCCCCGATAATGGCCAACAATCTTGTTGATTTTCTTCGACACAATGTTATTATAACAGGAGATAGTATCAGACTAGATGCTATCGATAACGATCCAGCGATTCCTATATAAATTTGTATGTGAGTCAAGTGCGATATGCGATAAACAGAAGTGGAAATTTTTTTTACCGGCATTCAGAAGACTTTCACGAAATCGATTGATAAACGCTGAAATTATGATTCCCGATGACATGTGTAAACCATGTGCTATACATTGAACAATTACGGTTATCGTAAGTACAATCCATCCCCATCCACCTTTTTTTTTGTTTGGAAGATATAATCGTAAAAGCATTGAATCACAAGTCTATCCGAGATACATGGAGCAAATAACAACTGCTATAAATGTATATAATAGATGAATCGCCTTGTACAATACCTTCAGTGTAATACCACTGTCGTAGGGTCAACAACTGTCGCAAATCAGCAAATAATCTCATATCATATGACTATAACGTATTAGAGAGAAAAAAAACAAAGAATGCATCAGAATATCGTTCGGAAATTGCGTTTGAGATTGAAATACAAAAATCAGCGAAAAAAATTGCGTTTCGGTTGAAATGTAGACCAGAACACCCAAATGGATTTAATTAAAATTGTTCTAGCTAATGGAATGCACAAATTATAATACAAGCTCATTTATAATGTTTACTTCATCATCGTAAGAAAAGAAAATGAGCAAAATGCATTCTTACATTTTCGTATTGTTGATGATGATTGTGATGATGGTAGTTATGGTTATATTTAACTTTATTAAAATGACGCGCTGGTATATTATACTGATGTTCGTTGCACATTGCTGAATCGTAATCGATTTGATCTAATAAACTGCATGAACCGGACCCAGTGTTCGTTGTGGCTGTGATTCCTGATACACCCGAATCATGTCTAAGAGCGATATGCGGCAATGAATGTGATCGTCGTAAATGTTTACACTCACTTGATGTTGAAATCGACATTATTTCTACTTTCGTTCACAGTTCGCTCTTTATTTGTATGAAAATTAAATCTCGGCTTTTACAACACTTGACTTATTTCAATTGAATTTAATTAAAATCACGCATTTATGATGTTTTTTGATAAATTTCTTTGCTTTTGAGATAAATTCATTTGCCGTCGTTTTCCAACATCAAAAAAATTACCAATCGAACGATGTCAATACTTTGCCGAACACTGCTTTTCCTATGTTACTGTAGAAGTACACTGACTAAATTCAAGCACTTCTCTTACGTTTTACTATCTTAATTTGTTTGTTTTCTTTTTTTTCGCTTGTGCTATTGTTCATAATTTTAAATATAGTTACACACAGTCAATCTATGGCTCTTTCACTTAATGTCTTGTTGCTCTTTCACTTTGCTCACTCGATTGTGTTTTATGAATGTAAATTCCGTCTCACTTTGAATTCATTTCGAATTGATTTGATTTTGGAAATTGTAACATGACCGAATATACCGCTTTTGGTTAATACACACCAACCCACCGTCAACAAACATTCGTTTACAATTACAATTTATTATTTTACATATATAGCATATTTAGCTTATGGCCAATTCGAATAGCAACTATAGTCGGTATAAAAAATTTCAAGCGAATGTTTCATACTCGATATTTTTGTAACGTTTCGAACCGAGAAAAAAAAAATTGAGAACCAAATGCGAATTGAAGTTAATCGAAATAAAAAACAAAACCAGCAACATAAATGTCTCGCGTAGGGAAACTCTCGCTTTTAATCCGATCAATTGAATGAACGTAACACACGACCGTTGTACCGAGCCGAGGATTGAAAGAGACGTATGTGTATCGTTCGAAATGAAAACGCGCACAAACCGAAACCAATTCAAGTACATGCAGTTAAACTCAACGGCACACAATGCACTAAAAAAGAGGAGAGAAATAAAATATGTATACTATATAAGTGTACAACAACAACAACAACAAAAAAGAAAGACAAAATTGTTGTTTGTCTTACACATGGTTTACTCACTACAATATTGTTTGTTGCTCTATGGAGTGTCGCACATAGAATCCATCGAATCTTGACTCTCAACATTCTGTGCAAAAAAAAAGAGCATAAAGTACGAATGGTATATTTTGTAGAACGGCTATGTACCACTTATGTACATATCTATGCGCGGTCCAGCATTCCATCTCCGCTTCATTGGACTAGTATGTTGGACGGCATTACAAAATCGGATAGAAGCCAAACACACAAACCATTACACAATACAGATAGCGAGAGCAATGGCTGGGGCGATATGAGCAGCAGCAGCAAGACAAATATGATATTTTGTACTCGTATCATTTTTGTCACATCATTACACATTTTTTATGTATTATTAAACTCTCAAGAGCATCCATGCTCAGCGTTTGGATTTGATCGTTGCTTTCAACATTGGATTTGTTGTTCATGTCGTACTCTGCATCATTTATTTCTATCTTTTTTTTTGCATCGTCAAAATTGTTCATTATATTTGTTATTATGATTTGATCTCATCATTGAATCGAGCATAAGCACGATTGGCCTTGCCGAAGCAAGCTTTTATGCGTTTGGAATATATCGTGTACGTGACCCAAACGATTTAATTTCTTGCATTTCAATAATATGACGTAACAAATATCAAATTACACATTTTCCTCAGATCAACAGGTGTTTCGAGTTTCCATCCACTGTTTCAATGACCAATTATCACAGTTCGGTTTACTTAATGTTTGTTGGGTATTATACAAATGTACCTTTTATTTAAGGTATATAGTACACTTTTAATGAACACTTTTCATTGTAACAATCAATTTAAGTTGATGCATCAAGTAGAGCTATTAATTAAATTTATTCGAGGAGATTTCTGATTAAGGGCTCTTTTTAATGGCAACATTAATCATTATCACTATCACTGCTATCTCTAATTACAATTTTAATTTTAATTTATGATTTTCTCGTTCACTGTTTATTCCAGAAATATTTTCTATGAAATATCCAAGTATTAAATTGGAATCAAAGTTGACGGATGAAAGCATGTTTGATTCAACTTTTACAATAGATAATTTTCGTTGCTGCTTCAATAACTTGCACTCGCATATCCACAATAATAATAACAATAAACACAAAAACGTTCTCCACTCAAATGATACCAATTTCAAGCGATGCGAAACAACATAAGTTGGGAATTGCACATTATATGAAATTGCATGAAATAGAGTAAGCCTGGATTTAGTTTGTTCAATGTGAGTTTTGCGTAGTTTGCTACTGTTCTGTTTATTTCCCAGTTGAACTATTTTTCGCTATTTTAATTTATTTTTCCCCAAGGACTCTCATTACATTCATTTGACGATAAAAAATAATCACAACAATATATGAAACGAAACATTTACAGTTTTAATTGGATTGTCGATAATAATATTTATAATATTAGACTAATGTTGTGGAAAACTAAGGCTGAACAATAATGAAAAATCACCAAACTCTCGTGCTCATTGTGCTTGACTGGTTTATTGTGATGCAGACAGTTTTTGTATGCAGCATTGTGTGTTGAGCTTGATGTTATGGGGTGTTGTTTTCGACATTCATTCGCTTCCACTCTTTTTCATTATATGCTAAGTATGTGTGGGTTTTAGATGTCTTTGACGTAGCTCATTCATCAAAATTTGTTATTTATGGACATGATGCTGGTTTTTATGTATGCGTACACATTATGTACACGCATCATTCGAATCCGTTCACCAGCCGACTTGGTATGTTTGCAAAAAAAGGGGGCATTTTGAGTGTTAAATAAACAAACTTCATATATCATATTGCATTGTATTCCGTTCCGTATCCACTTTTTGTTTGTGCCGAAAAAAGCTCATAAATTCTGTTGTGTGTAAAACAGCAGACTGCTACCAAATAGTTCCAAACCTTTGTCAGAAGACTTTTTCCTCAATATTTTCACTCATTTTGAATAAGTACTCATTTTGAGTAGAATTTTCGAGAATTTTTTTTATTAATAAAAATGTGTATTTTACAATGAAACCTGAACACTATTTGTTCTTATTTCGGTGTGACTTCTTCTTTCCCTTTGATTTTTTCACCTTGGTCTTTTTCACTTTCTTTGTATTTGATTGGTCTGTATTTTTGTTGGATTTTCCTCCGAATTTCTTACCGTCTTTTGGCTCCGAACTGTTTTTGTGATCTTTATCTCCACTCTTATTGAATTTTTTCCGATCTTGCTGAGTGGTATTTTCAAGCTTGCGTCGTTTGGTTTCTTTTTGTTTCATGTGTTTGGGCACAAAGGCACGCTTTCGACCTCCAGCTATGTGCGATGTGTGGAACAATTCTGAATACAATTCCAAACAAAGTATACATTAGTAAAAACAAATTGAGTTGCATAAAAAAATTGATGTGAATGTTGAAGAAAATACCTTCATCTGGCTCTTCGCCAACCTCTTCGCGATAGTAGTCGGCGTCATTATCGACATACTCTTCTTCGTTTACGTGATGCGGATCACGTTTCATCGATCGTTTTTTGTGTTCACTCTTTTCCATCTCTTTTTTCGCAACATTTTCATTTTGGACCTTTTTACGTAGCTCTTTAATTCGTTTTTTCTCTTCCCGCGCTTTCTTTATTTCGGCCAATTCTTCTTCGGTTTTCACAATGGTGCTGTGGTACAAAACCTCTCCGGCCATCAAATCATTCTGAATTTTAACCAATTCGATAGTAAGACGTGGTCCAATCTCGTGCAAACGAATTGCCGACTTATTGTTCTCCAAATTACCGCGTGAATTGAGAGTTTGTGGTAAAACCACTTCATTATTTTCATCATCTTCATATTCGGATTCTGATACATTACCGCTCCTGTAATTATACCAGAGAAAATTCACATTAGATGCGTTTTTAAATGTGAGACGGGAATGCATTAAAACCCTTCTTAAACTTACTGTTCTATAAAATCAGCGATATCTTCGCATTTCGACAAATTGGGCACTTTTCCCAATATAACCTTTTTAACGCTGCGATTCAAGCCAACTGGTACAACACTGACGGCGAAATGGCGCATATCAATTAAATTCGTTACAGAGTTGTACGAAAATAAAACGCATCTCTTGATCGTGGACAAATTCACCGTCGCCAAGTTAATGGTGGGAAATAGGTTTTGAAATGTGCTTGCCATCAGCTTCAAGTGATTTCCTTCGCCCGTAAAATTATTCAAAATGACCTACAATAACATTTATTTCAAAGTTAAATTGGAGACGAATCTTCAACGTTAGAATAATTGAAGTGCTTACCAAAGGTGCATGTTTGAATGCAGTATCGTTAAAATATTGCTTTCTCATCGAGGACAAGACATCGCGTGCCAATGTGAATTGATGAATTTTAAAATTTAGCGTCGGTCCCTTCGGTAAACGGGCAACTTTGAATGACAGTTGATTGACTGACTTATTGAAAATGACCATGTGCGAAACATGGAAAACGCCAGACAAATTAATAAAATCTTTGATTTTATTATTACGACGTTCACGCAATGCGGATGCGGTGAATGGTTCCATCATACGACGAAAATCCATGGTCAAATATGTGATATTTGGAAACGGTAAACCACGATGGATCACAAATGAATGAGGTGCATTTAATGTTTCGGGCGATTCCGATTCATCGAACACATGATTTTTCTTTAAAGCTTTTCCCTTTCGTTTTCCCATGTTTCAAGGCGATAAAATAAAAAAAACTCAATCAAATTCTAATCACTCGGTATTGTAAACCAAAAACACACACGTTCTGATTACAAATGAAACAGTAGGGACGATATAACCTCACATGTCAATCGCACGTTTTGTATGATAAATAAAATGCTGTCGGTTTGAATAAATGTCAAACTCACACTCGTACTTGTCTGTGAACGAGAGGAACGTGTGAAGTGAATTTTCGATAGAGGTTACCATTTGTTTACGGCTATTATTTGTTTGGCGTTGGAGAATCTTATTTTATTTGATATAAGCGATGGAGGAAGCAAGCGTTCCAAATAAATCCAAAGCATGTAAATTGCCACAGAAACGATTTTACCGACAACGTGCACATTCCAATCCAATAGCCGATCACACATTCGACTAGTGAGTTCTTTTGGGAATTTAATTATGGGAAACATTTTTTTATAATATATTCGTATACTTTGCAGCCCTGCACATCCAGATGAATTTGATTGGTCGCAATTGTATCCAAACATTGGAAATAATCAAGTTGAATTTGCCGACGTTGGATGTGGTTATGGAGGATTTCTTGTCACGCTGAGCGAGTTGTTCCCGGATAAATTTGCTATTGGCTTTGAGATTCGAGTTAAGGTGTCAGACTATGTGATGGATAGGATTGATGCGTTACGAAAATTGCATCCAAATCAATATCAAAATATCGCATGCCTCCGAACCAATGCAATGAAATATTTGCCAAACTATTTTAAGAAGGGACAATTATCCAAAATGTGCTTTCTTTATCCTGATCCACATTTTAAGAGATCCAAACACAAATGGCGCATCATAAATACAGCTCTACTCACAGAGTATGCGTATTGTTTACGCGAAGGAGTAAGTTCAATTGCTTAATTCAATATGTTTGGTGTTTGAACACAAGTTTTGTGAGACAAATTTGGGGCCCAGACTGAAGAACGGTCACACAGCCATGCGATGAGTAGCTGTTATTATTTAAATTTATTTTGATCCGAGTTGCTGTTAAATGGTCCTATTGACCCAATGAAATTAAGCTAATCACTGCTAATAGGCGACCTATTTGTCGAGATGTTTAATTTAATGGTGTTAAATGACTATTATATTATTATAGTTATTATCTCATATTCATTATGTAATGGTGGATAAAAGCTTTTTAAATAGCATCAAAACATGCTCTGAGCTCTGAGGATCTAGTTAACATTGTCCATTTGCTTGACGATAAGTAGAAAGAGCTATTCATTGCACGGCTATATGATACACATTAAAAATACATGTTTGCTGTCTTTTCGTGAAATGCACCGCTTACATACTATTTCTAATATCTGCTTATCCTCAATTGCAGGGAATTCTTTACACAATAACCGATGTAAAAGATTTACACGAATGGATGGTGCATCATCTAGAAAAGCACTCTCTCTTCGAACGAATTGTCGGGGACGAATTGGTATGTGAAAAAAACACGACAATTTCTATTTGTTATATTTATTGATTCTTTCATTGCACGTTCATATCAATATAGGATTCAGATCCGGTT
The DNA here is from genome assembly GCF_009176525.2 of Contarinia nasturtii. Lineage (NCBI taxonomy): Eukaryota > Metazoa > Arthropoda > Insecta > Diptera > Cecidomyiidae > Contarinia > Contarinia nasturtii. Next base: position 1,510,900 of record NW_022198383.1, on the reverse strand, counting down.
GTTGAAAAATTGTACGAGACCAGTGAAGAGGGTCAAAAAGTAACACGAAACAAGGGGGATAAGTTTGTAGCTGTTTTTCGACGCATCAAATCATAACTTCTAATACTATTCATTTATTTTTCCGAAAAAAAAAACGGTTTAAAATTTATATTTACATTATAACCGCGAACTAAATAAAGTTCTCTCTTTTGTATTCACACAAATTCAAAAATTTATATTATTTATAGAATTGTAAATCCCTTTCAATGATTATTATCATCGTTTGTTTGTTCGTTATTTGCTTCAGATGAGTTGCTTACATCTGAACTCTCTTGGCTTTGACCTTCACGCAGTTTATCGTTCTCTTCTTTGATCGATTGGCGTATCTCTCGATTCGAGGTCAACAATTCCAGCAATTGCTCACGAATTCGATCAGCTCGCTCTTCAATCATATCCAGGGCTGATTCTAATGAATCCAAATTATCGGCAACATTTGCAATTTCTGTGAATTAACACGCATTTGTATTAGAATCAAAAGAAAAACCAACGAAATACAATCAGTCAGGTAAAAATAAGAGTCAAAGACTTGCCTTCCAAATCATCGTCGTCAATACTATTTTCAGCGTTTGCATCGGGTGTTTTCTTTGTGTTTGTTCCTTTTGGGGCCATTTCACGGCTGTTATTCACAAGCGATTGATAGTCTAAGCAAATTTTTTCCAATTGATCCTTTAGCTCTTGTTCCTGATTTATTTCTTGAATATCACCATGTTCGGCCATTATTTGACAATTCAGTGAGAAAAAATATTCTATAATATTGGTCGTTTGTGTATGTGACCTGTAAATAAATAAATGTCACGTGAAGTATGAAAAAATTAATGACAAAACGAAGAAGAAGAAGAAGTCACAGCCTTTCAGTGCGATTAACATGAAGTTGTGTGCAAATGCATTGATACAAGTTTCTTTTGAGATATTTTTAAAATAATATGAAATATGCTGTTTATTTACTTTCTTTTGTTTGAATATATCAAATGTTTTGCCTTATAAAATAACGTTTTTCCGGAAAGAATAGTAGAGATTATATGGATTTCATTTGTGCCATGAGTTCTTCTAGGCTAGGCCCATCATTGTTGGCATTTGAAGTGGTTGCAGCAACATCTTCTACTACGTCTGGTGCGTCATAGGCTAATTTTAGACCGGCGTTCACATTGATTGATGACGATTTCTCCACTGAACTCGTTCCTTCATCTTCTGATACTAATTCGATTCCATAAATATTATCACTGTGCACAACGGCATCGTCGGCTTTTGCCGTGGCAGTTATTTCCACCTTGGGACGTGCATTGTATTCCTTTTGTCTTTCTTTACAATATCGATCAGTGCACTGCAGATTCGGTTTTAAGCTCATTTTCGGGAAAAAGTCGATCATTGCATTGTAGCCCAAATAATCAGACACTTCACCGAAGTTCAAAAGATATTTAAGTGTATTTTGCACAAGCATTCCAGCGACCATTCCCATGGTAGTGGGTAAAGATGCTGCACACACTCCTTCTCGTTTTAATGTTTTCTCGTCAATGTTGTCAGCAACAACAAGTGGTGGAGCGCATGCAAAACATGCCGTTTCACCCGGTTTCAAAAGTTGAATATGACCCGAAACGGCATTTTCTGATACACCTGATTCAAACCAATTAATATTGAGCTCATTACATGCTGTATTTATGGCCATTCGTGCTTCGAAATTATCGACACAACTTAGCACCAAATCCACCGAACTCTTGCCATCCAAACTACCAGTTTGAATTGCATTCAAAAAGTGATCAAACGAATCGACCGTGGTGATATTGTAGTTATGGGTAAAAATGCGAACGTCCGGATTTATGAATTGTAAAGTTCGAGCGGCTGCGTCGACCTTTGACAAACCAGCTTGATCGGGAGTGAAGAATAAACGATTCATATTGGCCAATTCAACTTTATCGTAATCGAATAAGATGAGTTTTCCAACACCACATCGAGTTAACATGTCAGCTGTTACACTGCCAACACCACCAATTCCAACAACAGCGATACTTTTCTCACGGATACGCTCATAATTTTCGACAATTCCCATGCGTTGCAATGCCATCAAACGACTGTATGGATTCGAATCTTTCACTTCAGCCGACATCTTTTCAATACGTTCGCGTCCGCCCGAGCTCTTATACTTGAGCAACTCATTTTTCAGTTCGGCTATTTGTGATTGTAGTTCTTCAATTGATGCCATCGCAGCGGATATTTACTGTGAATTTAATTAAAATTATGTTATTTGTAAAAGGTTTAATTTTTCTTCCATAATTTTCATAATTCTTAAGTGTAGCTCACTTTTTACGGAATGTTGTTGGATTTTTGTTGTGGATAAAAGTGATATACAACCACTTGCTTTACAATCTGGAAATTGAATCATTAACTTTCATTTTTTTACGTGTCAATATGTGGAATGCTTTCAAAACAAGTCAATTGTTGTCAAAATATTGTTGCAGTTCTGTTCATGGTGTTTGGTGGCGCCAATGTCACTTAGCTCTGTATTCGAGTGAAATTCAAATTTGGCGGTTTTAATTTGAGATTTTTTTTCTTAGAAAAACAGTTCATGGATTTATTTTCTTTTTCTTCAAATTTCAGTTTAGTCAATTATTTTCTATACAATTTGATCTAATCAATAATTTATTGAAATAAAACTAAACAATGATTAGCAAAAAATCACTTTGTTCACTTTTAAAATGCTGTCAGCTTCTATCGCGGCGCTGTAGTCAGTCATGACCAAAACATGAATAACATTTTGCGTCGTTCTGTCATATTTGGCGGTATCATTTGCGACACAAGCTGCATAAGTCATCGTTTGTTTTCAACGACGAACTGTTTCAATCATTCCTCTGACCATTTATATTATTTAAATTGTTTTGTTCAAAGTTTGTATCGATCGAAGACACCGCGATGGGTATTAAGGACCTATATAAAACAATTGCCGACGCAGCACCATCGTCCGTCAAAGAAAATGAAATCAAAAATTATTTCGGTGAGTTTTCAATTGTTTTTCATGATTGTGCGTGTCATTTCATGAAAACCATCCATTGTATTTCCAGGTCGAAAAATCGCAATCGATGCAAGTATGTGCTTGTATCAATTTTTGATTGCTGTACGTTCCGAAGGAGCTCAATTGACATCGATCGATGGTGAAACGACATCACATTTGATGGGAATGTTTTACCGTACGATTCGAATGCTGGATAATGGAATCAAACCGGTCTATGTGTTTGATGGAAAGCCACCAGAATTGAAATCGGGCGAACTAACAAAGCGGGCAGAAAAACGTGAAGAAGCTCAAAAAGCACTGGATAAGGCAACTGAAGATGGAGATGCGGCCGATATGGAAAAGTTCAATCGTCGCTTGGTTCGAGTAACAAAACAGCACAACGCCGAAGCAAAAGAATTGCTCACATTGATGGGCGTACCGTACATTGACGCCCCATCCGAAGCAGAAGCAACGGTAAACAATTGAAAATGTTGATGCATTTCGAATACAATTAATCTTATTCTTTCTTTCGTTCGTTGTCGATAGTGTGCTGCCTTGGTGAAATCTGGAAAGGTCTATGCCACTGCAACTGAGGATATGGACGCTCTGACATTTGGAACAAATATTTTGTTGCGCCATTTGACGTTCAGTGAAGCACGCAAAATGCCAGTTCAAGAATTTTACTACGATAAAATTCTTCAAGAACTCGAATTCACACGTGAACAGGTAAACAGCGTTATTTGATTTGAAATCTCTCTTTCGACATAATCTTAATGATGAACTTTTATTTTAAGTTTGTTGATCTGTGCATTTTACTTGGTTGCGATTATTGTGAGACCATTCGTGGAATTGGCCCGAAAAAGGCATTCGAATTGATTTCAAAGCACAAATGCATTGAGGAAGTCCTTAAAAACATCGATCAAGGCAAGTACATTGTTCCAGACGATTGGAATTACGAGCAAGCGCGTGAATTGTTCATTAATCCCGAAGTTATTGATGCAGACAAAGTCGAGGTAAGTAACCAAGTCCCAAATGATTTGATTGTGAAATTATGCGAACTTAAGCAAAAATACACTGTTTGTATTCAAATCATCATAGCATACCTCGTTATTTTTAACTCAAAACAACTTCACAACTTATTGTTTTGAAATGAATAAATCAATGAAATGATTGTTTACGAATTGTAGATTAAATGGACCGATCCCGATGAAGAAGGTTTGGTGAAATACCTTTGCGGTGATCGACAATTCAACGAAGAACGTATTCGTAGTGGTTGCAAGAAAATTCTAAAGACACGCACAACATCGACACAAGGGCGTTTGGACAGTTTCTTCAAGGTTCTTCCATCGACACCAAACAACAATAAGCGGAAATCTGATACAGCTCAAAAGGGTTCAGCAAGCAAGAAAGCCAAAACCGGTGCCAAAACACCACGACGCGGACCAAAGTAAAAATACGTTCCATTTCTCATTTTCATACCATGTCTTCGTTGTTTACATTATTATTTGAAATTAAGATGAAAATACTGTGTATCTGACATGAATTTATGACATTAAATTACTACTGGATAGTGGATACTAGAATTATATTTGAATAAATCGTAATCGTTAGTCACGGTTCAAATGAATTTGAAATGACCGTGATTTTTTATAAATGTCAAACTCTTATCATGATTAAACGTCAATAACCAGCATATGCAATGTCTTTTATTTACATTTTTTTCATTGATGCTGTTTTGAGCAGGGAAAGCAAAGAAAAAATGTTATGATATATTTGGCGCCAATTTTCTCATAAACCGTGAGTGTTGCACGATGCAAACGAAATGTCATTTAATAAATGTTTGATAATGTTTCACACAAACAACATAAATATGCATTCAAAATTGTTCAAATCCATATGAGTGGCTTCAAAAGATAACAGAAAAAAAACGAGTATTCCGTGTATCGGTCTAAATAAGGAGAAAAAGTTTGCGGAAAACAACATATGTGCACCACACACCTAGTCGCGTGTTGCTGTTTGTACCTTTAAAAAAAATATTGTCATTATGACAAGCGAAAGTGGAAGTTTTCAATTTAAACCAAAGTAAAGAAAATACGCTAAACAGACGGAATAAAGACTGCAATTGCTCTGCATAGTATATGCACATAAATAAATTGACTTGAACGGAAAAATAGTTTAAAACGTTGAATATGGTGATTCGTAAAAAATGTCCGCAAGTCTATTGGTCGCAAACCGATGACGAAATAAGGCTAATAGTTGCTTTACTATTAGATGATATGGTATGTTGTTAGATGATTTTTGATAAATTTATTAAATATGGCGGATTAACATTGAGATGGAAACAATTTGTTGATAACATTTTTTTGTGTCATTGTCATGATTTGGTAGTTACCAAACATTAAGCTGGAAGAAAGGTTTATTTCGTTGGAGGCATACGGATTTGGTGCAGCTGATAATGGACCGCACAAATATTATTTCGAAATAAACCTTTTCGAAGCGATTGATGCAGAGGTAAGTAGTTATATGATGAAATTGTAACATTCCTTCGGCTAATAAAATTCCATCTGAAAATTTCAGTCGATCGATTCATGTGTTATATCAAACGTTGACTCCAAACTCCAAATTATTCTGAAGAAAAGAAATCCGGATATTTGGTGGTCTCGTCTTACAGCTCAACCGCAGAAACAAAATTGGATTCATGTAAATACTTGAGTTTAGCTCGTTGTTTTCGAGAAATTACTCGCTGGATGGATAAATTTTCTGCTATTGAACGTAAACAATTGTTCTCTGTTATTGATTTTTCATGAGATATATTGTTGTCGCAAGTACCGCACTGTAGCCGAAAATTTAGCTGTTGACAGGATGATTCTATTGCATCATAATGGTTAAATCGACAAAGAATAATTTTTGTTTTAAATTTGATTAGATACACGAAGAGACGTGGATATCACGAAACAAAATGGATTTGAATGATGAGGCAGAATATCGTGACATTCGAACAGACTATCCTGGAATCGATGATGTGGTATTTAAAGAGGAGTTTGGTTATCAAAGAGGTTAGTTTTTTTTTACCCCGACATAGCACACTCTGTTAGTTTCATTGCTTTCAATTTATTTTAGCTGATCGAAAGACCATTTACTTGATAATGTACAATTTGTACCAGTTTATCGCATTTTTTTACATCGTACTGGTACTTTTAATAACTGCAAGTCGTGATGGGCTCAGCGCTGTATCAAAATCAACTTACAAAACAGTGGGAGCGGCCATGAGAACGAGTCAGGCACTACAGTACTTGGAATTTCTCAATGCACTGGTTGGTTACACAAAAGGATCGCCACTGTTTCCATTCCTTCAAGTGACCGGACGAAATTTCGTACTGTTTGCTGTAGTGCACGCAGAAGATCGTCTCCAAGAGATGCCAGTTATATTTATGTTATTTCTAGTTTGGTCGTTGGTTGAATTGATAAGATATCCATACTATATAATTGCATTGCTTAAAAAAGATATCGCATTGCTCACTTGGCTGAGATACTCCATTTGGATTGTGTTATATCCGTTGGGCGTTTTTGCAGAAGGAACCATTCTTTTGCGTAGCTTACCACTTTTTGAGGAAACAAAACGTTTTACAATCGAAATGCCGAATAGAATGAACTTCACCTTTGACATGGTCAATTTTATGAAATTTTATATGGTTTGCGTACTGTTGCCAGGTCTTTATTTTGTGATGAAACACATGACGAAACTAAGAGAGAAAAAATTGAAAAAACCAAAAATTCATCACATTAATCATAAACATGATTGACATCATGATTATTTTAGATGTTATTAATTTTCATTATATATAGATTTTGTAACGGTGTGTAACGAAAATGGGAGAAAATGCAATGTTAGATCGAAAAAAAACTTTTATTTAGAACTTTCAAAATCTCAAATTCATTTTTTACAATACTTTTACTCATAATTTAGTAAAAAAAACATGCTATAACGAACGTTGCCTGAGAAAAACCACAGTTTTTTAGTTCAAAATCAAATATTTCCAGAAAATATTTATCAGGCTATTTACTTTTTCATGATATTAAGTCACGTATTCCATATGGATCCTTTTAATATTCATTTTTGCACGATTTGCACCAAAGCCATATAACATAGGACGTGTCGCTGGTGCGTGGTTTACACCAAAATACACGATCAAATACAATTTAAAAAAACTCGTAATGTTTGTCAGTGTGCATCGATCTATATGCATGATATTTATATTTAATCGGCAAATAATAAATGTGTTTAAATGTATTTGAGATTTACAAATTGACGATTAGAAAAATGTTCTAAATGAGCGTACACATTGTTTCTTTTTTCGATCTTTCGATAATACATTTATCTCCCTTTCTATCTCCACACACAGCTAAAATTGTGTATCAACCATACAAAATCAATGCTACATGGTTAGCGAAGTAAAATCAAATGACAGTTAGATATTTGCATCAAATCATATTCACATTTTATAAATAAATTAATGTGGTAAAGACATTTTTCAAATGAAATATTCAATAAAAGAAGAAAACCGAAAAACTTGTATAAAGGAATCAAATTCACAGAAGAAGAAAAAAAACAGTCAGGGCTATATGTGAACGTTTTTCTTGGTCCAAATATTTTCAGGTGGAGTGAAAGGCATCACAGGCAATTATAAAGGTGGCAACAAATATCCGTGTCCAAAAATGTCAACCTTTGAGAGACAAACAAAGTCAACCAAAAAATACTTAGCTTACTTACTCAGCTTTATATTAGTGTGCGAAAGGGCTTTCTTTCAATTTGTACGAAACTCTCACGTTTTTCAGTAAATTTTACACTATCGATCGAGTAGATTTTTGAAAATAAAATTTCCCTGAAAATTTGAACGCAAACTTTCGGAAATGAATGAAAGAAATGCATTTATCGAATGGTATATCATTTTTTATTAACCTGTATAAATACAATTTCTATAGAAATGTAAAATCAATAACTTGTTTTCTTATTGTTTAATAAAAATTGAATATTCTTCTAATGGGGTTAATTGATTGATTGATTGTATTACTTTATGCATGCGTTAGCTTCGACGACCTATCGCAAGTGTAAAACTCTAAGCATTCGACATATATCAGTCGAGGGCTTAAAATAAACTAAAAATAAATTCAAATCTCATTCGTCTAAATGGTGAAATAAGAAAACCTATTCTCAATATAGTGTCAATTTTTTTGTTTGTTTCAATGCAGTGAAATTTTCATTAAATATGTATTAGAAAAATGCAGTTGGATTTTGAAGGCAAAAATACAAGTGTGTGGAAGAATTCCTTTGATTGCTGCTAACTATATATCAATAATAATCTGAACCATTTTGTTTTTTTTTTTGTTCAAATGCAATTTAAATGCATGCTTTAACAGTTTCTTACAAAATTCGATAATTTTCCTCATTTCTCAACCAGTTTTTTTTTTCATTTTTAAGTTCACTTCTATTCAACTATATTTAATATAACTGTAGTATTAATAGTAATCAAACAATGCTGAGTTTCTAATTTCATCATAGCAAGTCGTTTCTAGTTCTTTTTAAATAGCTTATCTTAGGCTATGTTCGGTATTCAAATGTGAAAACACGCGATTTTTATATGTTTACAAAGCATATTCCGTATTCATTTAATGGCAATAATATTTGTGTGTGTTTGTGTGTGATTGAGTGTGAACCTGTGTGGTGTCAGTGTGTAATAATTTATTTTTTTCTCTTGCTGTTTTTCCGTATGTATTAATGCTAATATAGAGTTATAAATATCAAGTATGTTTCGGTTGCATTCGAATTCGTGCGTTTCACATTTATTTTATGTGGTTGTGTTAACAATTGCAATTTGCTTATAGCAAAAAATTCGGGGCTGAGAATAATACAAATAAAGTGGCGAGTAGCGTAAATAGAGTAAAAATAATTAGACATAGTCTATCAACAACCATTGCAGCAAATTTCCAATCACGTGATATTTCGTTATCGGCATCCTCTTGTTTCAGCTATTTTCATGGACAAATTTATTTGATAAAAAAAACAAGAATTTCCAAAAAAATATTCGTTTTATCACCTGATCAGTGATCCAACGCAGCTCCTTCAGTATCATTGCTAATTCATATTCGGACGAACCAAAACATGTTTGCGGATATTGATGATTAATACGAGTATCGGCAATCGTTCCAATACTTTCTTCCGCTTCACCCCTGTATCCGCGGCGACAGAAAGTAAAAAAAACGCAAACCACAAAAAAAGCAATGAAAATGCACATTTTTCAATACCTGTAAACAGTACGATAGTACGTTGGCTGTTGAAGAAATGCTGGGCAACTGTGATTGCATCTAAAATCATCATCGATGTCAAGTACATTCGCCAGTAATGATTTGGATGAGCTGTAAAGTTCGAATCAATCAAAGATGATGATTTCAATTTTATTGAATCATGACCATAAATACCCGTACACCACTTACCGTTCTTTAAGTTCCACGCTCTGTAGTTGTTGTGCTTTTTTATCGAGTTTATCTTCATCTTCCTCGGGGGTGGGACGACTCATTCGCAAAATACATGGAAGCCAATATAAAAATACAACTCGTACCTGAGATAACATAAAATAGGGCAAATGTTCCATGTAAATTGATTGAGTAAGTAATGGATGATGCAGCGAATCTAAGCTTCTTTTTTTTATTATTACTAAAGTACTCAATTAGCGTGCACGATTCAAATTCAACTGCAACTTTGTAAGAAGAAAAACCAAATGTTACGTATTTTTTTTTTGTATAAAAAATATATTGTTCAAAAATTAAATAACATTACTCTGAACTTTTTCTGTAATTAATGAATTGTTTGGAATTTTAGCAAGTAAAAAAAAAAACTTTATACGAAAATATGATGAACACAAAATGAATATAAAAATTATACGAATAAAAATTGTTACGAAAATGGAAAGCGAAAACGACTCGGATAACCTTTTTTTAACCTTTCTATGGAGTTCAACGGTAATACGAAAAATTAATTATGTAATAAAATACCGCATTTTGCAATAAACGAGCTATATTGCAATGTTGTCTGAATCAGCTGAATTTTAACTGTAAAACTATTTCAATCAAAGAGAACTGATTTATTAATAAATTCGGAATAAAATTTGAAACCAAAATCAGACTTAAGTCTGATTAATGAAACAACATCCCAATCGACGGTAATTGACCGTGTACTATTTTTTTCGTTCTGCTTTCAATATATGACAAATTTGGCAGGCTTTTGTTTTTCTCTTTTTTTTCGTTGTTGTTGTTGTTCGGGGGGACGGGGGAATAAACAATGAGCGATAGCGAGGGATCTAGCATTAAAAATCAGAATACATTCATTTATGAAAGCTATTGAGCGCAATACTAATCAACACATTATTCATTACATTACCAGTTAGAAGCGTTTGTAGGTTTGTCAAACAAATATTTTATTAGATGCTAACGATAAAATTGCGATAGAACCCTCAAAGCAAATAGAATTTTTTTTGTTGTGATTATAAATTGTCTAAGACATGAACTCTCTAGTTTTTATGTGAAAGATGTCATTGCCAATTTTTAGGTCATAGAGAATGGGTAGGGCGCGAAACTCATGCAGACAGAAGAGATGTCTTGTTTATTAAAAGCTTTTTTTACGTGAATAGATCGTTTTCATGTTTAATGCTTTTGTGCTCTACATTTACGATTAATGAAAAGAAAACATCACTCTTTTTGTGAGATAAAAAAAAATTGGATGGTAAAATTGTCTTCAAATAATATTTTGAAGTGAGCTCAATGTTTTTTTTTCGGATTTGAAATATTACTGATGTTCTCTGTAATTTTCGAGGGAATTCGGATTGACTAAAATTAAAACGCACTATAATATTTATGTGATTCAGTCTTGTTTGTTTGTATTGAAAAATGGTTTATTAGTTTTACAATAACCAAAAATGCAAATATAGTACGTGCACCATTTATCCCAGAGAAGATGGCGAGAGAAAAAAAGGCAACCACATCGTTTTTGATATTTGTGTGTGCAAGTCAAATCCAATAAATCTGTGCATTTGGAGACCGTGCACTGAATTGTAATCGTAAAATGGGTATTATGATACCATTTTCAGTTAAAAGAAAATACTCTCTCATCGCTTGCAATTCGTTTATGGCAAACTTTATTTAGGTTTATGTGAATTATACAAAAACCATCCATTGCATTGTGCAATTGTGCATACACTCGAAATATAACTATAGACAAGATTAATATATTATGTACGATGCGTGCTACGTCTGTTTTACTAAACTCTGTGACTACTGAATATAAATCAAAAAGAAATGTATTTGCACTGACAAAAAACAAAAAGAAGAAATAACACGACAAAAACAAAACATGTTCAACAAAGAAACGAAAATTATTGGCCAAAAATATAGAGTAGTATTTGTAATAGGTTACAAGAGTGTTACGAATAATATGTATGAGCATTATATGAGGCAAAATGTCAACCAAACATACATAAGATATATTGATATATTATTATTGTTTACGTTTATGCACGGATGCAATTTATAGTGTTTACTGAAATTCTTATTATGGTGTTTATATGCATATCACTCAATGCGTTAAACATTCGTTCAAAATGTGATATAATTGTGTGTGTGAGAGTGTGTTTTGGGTGATAAATTTTAATTTGCAAAGGAAAACCAAACTCAATTAGTACAATACTATTATATATATAGATATAGAGATCGGATTAATAAATATATATATGTATATATCGGCTAAGGTTAGTGAGAGAGTGTGGGTTAGAGTGTGTGTATACAATAAGTGAGTGAGAACAATATACAATCGAAATTAATTATTATTATTATAAAAAGAAGAAATTGTGTAAACTTTTGCTGTTTAGCTTTTTGCTTATAAATCAAACCAAAATGTTTTTAAGTGTTTTTTTTTTGTTAGATTTTTGAATATTATTTACCCAGTCGGACATTTCATGTGTGTCCGCATTGCGGTGATGATAATTCAAAATTAAAATGGTACTAACGACTGACGACGCGACCATAAACATGATGCAATTGAAATATGTACCTGAAATGATTTGAATTACTTGATTTTTTTTTTCTGTTGCTGTAATACATTCATATATTCCACACAAACGAGCCCTGTCAACATTGCTATTTTGCATGTAAACAACACTTATTTCGAAAATTCGACACATTTAAAGTTCAATATTTTTTTTTTTTTTTTTTTTTTCACTTAGAACACGAGAATATGTTAACTTGAAAATAGACAAGAATATGGCTTATGCTATGGCCTATGACACACATATTTCGAATTCATTTCAATGAAATTATTTATGTATGCAATATGGTTATTTCGCATGAAATTGTGCGCACAGGCCTGTGTTTGAATCGCAATTGAGTTTTGTCTTTTGTGTTTCGTTTTTACATAATCAAAAACTCAATCAATTCATATACACATTTAGCAACAGCCCAATTCCCATCAAATGTAAAAACCAAAACCCAACTGTCATTTATGCAAGTCAGTTGTATTTTTATTTTGAGCTTGCCATCACCGATATGGTTTGAAAAATAAACGTCACACAAATTATGTTGGATTATTTGGGCTACGTACAGCTCACACGCGTAGTAGCCGCCGTTCTTTTTTTTTTCGTTGTATTGTACACACTCAATTTCGGTACAACTAAATTAAATGGGGGTAAATTAATCTAAGTCGTGGATGAATGGGAATTTCAACTTGTTTGCCTGTTGCTTTTTTTTGTCATTTAACTTTCAATAGTCATGTTATTGGGGTTAAATTTTCGTGTTGTTTTTGACATTGTCATTGTTAATTATCGCCATTATGTGGTTTTAAAAAAATCTTTTTTTTTATTATTATTTTCGTACTCATTCGACACAAGTTTGTACTTACCAAGCAATGGCACAGCCTATTCATGATGTTTGCATTTTGAACATGAAGACAAAAAAGAGGGAAAATGAGATTTTCTTCTATTTTCTCAAGGAATTTGCATAAATGAATAGAGTTGAAGGTTGCAAATGTTTAATAAAATAGATAAATTTGATGTCAACCAATGGTGAATGCGCACATTTATTATTTATGATATTTAATTAGTGAAAGAAACTTACATCTGAAGTTGCAGGCATAGTTTCTGTTAGCATAGACCGCAGTGAATGGCAAGAAACGAAATTAAAAATTTTTTTGCTTTGAATTTATATGTAGTTTATGTACATACCTGCGACCATATTGAGGAAGACTGTTAGGGATAGGAGGATTGTTACACCTTTATATAAAAGGAGTATGAAGTAAAGAGAAAGTATACGTCAGAATATGTTAGAGCGTTTATGCGAAAGAAAATTGTCAATTACCTAGTGAAAGTTTTTCCCCGCTGTCAGTATTACATCGGACGATGATGCGAAAAAGCCAAAAATCATTATTAAAATTCTTGTAATGTTCAATGCCAAATATATCAAAACAATAAAAAAAAGCTCAACTATAACTCACCTATCAGGCGGTAGTGTAAAACTATTTGAAAAGTAAAATTGTGGCAAATCATTTAATGCATTTTAACAGTAATGTTTAATGTGTTGTTTAATTGATTGTTTGGTTTTTGTTCAAGTGTTTTCTTACCCTAATAAAGCCATTGATGCGATTAGAACGCAAGGCACTATCAAGTTAAAGAAATAGTACAACGTTTTTCGACGAATAATTATCGCAAATGTGATATCGATATAAGGTTCTGGGCAGCAATTATAGTAAATCTCATTACGTTTTCCTGGCACTCCTATGTTGATGTAATAAATTTGCAATTGATTTTTACACTCGGATAACCAAATTGTGTACATACCTAGCAATTCCCATTCGCCATTGGTAACAAAACTGCTTATATCACCGCCTGATTCATCTTGCAATTGTAAGTCCAATTGAAAACCATCATAAGTCCATGAGCCGAATTTCATTTCGCATCGCTGAAAAAGCGCATCGCGCATATCAAATGCGTTTGATCATCAATTGAATGCCACCAGAGAGCGATTCAAAAACAAAAAAAAAACACCACACGACTATCAAACGCACATACCTGATCATCAAATGGAAACCATGTTATATCAATTTTGCAAGTTGATTTGAATATTCCCGGTGGAATATAGACGACACTACCGTTATTGCGTACCACTACATTGGTTGGGTATGTGCCATCAAAGCCTTCATCAGCGCTAAATGCACACAAAAACCAAAATATTTATTGAATAACGAGTGCACAGTGTAATTGCAACGTGTATCGTAATTAGGAACGTTTCAGATTATATCATCAACAACAGCATATTTGTTTATTGCCATTGCGTATTATGGATAAAATGGTTAAACATATGCCATCAATTGCAACAAAAAGCCAATCAAAACGACATGATAAAATGGTTGGGTTTTTGCTTTTAAGTGTGGAAAATGTTAACAACAAAAACCGACTACATTAAATTGCATACACATAACCCATTACATCGGATAATTTTGGGCCAAAGTAAAGCTCTCTCCAACCATTGATCGAATGTTTTTTTTTTTTAGAAAAAACTTTTTCTCTGCCTTTTGTAAATGCATACATTCAGAACATTTCAAAAACAGAACACATTTGAACTGAAAAGATCATATCAGAACTAAACGCCGCAACAACAAAAATAACGGCTAACAGCAGCAGTGACGGCAACGGCGACGACGATATAGCGAGAAATAACTATAATTGCAGTTTTCGCAATATAAAACCAAAATTTAATATGAATGAAGATGAAATGTGTACCAGATGATGCAACTGGCATTTGCAGACAATGTAAAGTAATATGAATATTTGTTATGACCCACCACCACAATATATATTTTCCAACTGTGCGTTTATGACTGAGTGCATATAGAAATGGTACATTTTGTTTGAAAATTGCACATCGCATACAGACTTATAATGCCATAAAGCTTAGTAGCTTTAATTCCATGAAGAAAAAAATAA
Source organism: Contarinia nasturtii (assembly GCF_009176525.2). Classification (NCBI taxonomy): domain Eukaryota; kingdom Metazoa; phylum Arthropoda; class Insecta; order Diptera; family Cecidomyiidae; genus Contarinia; species Contarinia nasturtii. The sequence continues at coordinate 1,495,855 of NW_022198383.1, read as the reverse complement.
ATAAAAGAATTTTCAAATTATCCACACAATACGCTCACAGATGGAATAAAGAGAAGAAGCAGAAGAGAAATCCATTACGAATCTCAACAGATGAAAATGGGAAAAGTAAAAAAAAATATAGGCATTATTTTCTTCAAGTTTATATTTTGTAATATATATATAAAACATGAAGCCAACTCGTTCATTGTGACAGTTAGCTCGTATCTCAAATGGTGAAATGGTGAAATGAGTGAAAAAGTGATGAATATCTAGCCTAAAAAGGAAACCGAACAAAATGCAAGAAATGCGGTGTATATTTACATAAAAGTGAAAACAAGAGAGGTCACGCAAATGTCGCATTTATCTTCTTGTTCTTTCGAATCACTAAAGAGTTGCGAATTGTTGCCGTAAACTGATCTGAATGCTAAAAGTTATTATGGTGCAAAAAAGAAAGTATGGTTATAACACCATTTCTGACTCTTTTCAACCAATATAATTTTATTTGCCACAATAAAGAACATATTTCTATACAATGGACGCGCGCGCTTTTGGTTGCTCTTTGTGGAACTGAAAACAGAATGAAAAAAAAAGAACGGAGAAAAGCACAATGAATACTTTTCCTCTTTTCCATTGCACATTTCATCCGGACAACTTTCAAAGCGAATGCAAAAAAAGTATGTAAAGAGAGAGAGAGAGAGAGAAAAAAAATATACCGAAACATCGTTGTTTACATTTTAACTCACAGGAAAAATGGTATGGGGGCTTCTCTTCATTTTTCACTGTATTGTTATTTATTCAGTATTGCGAAGTAAAAACGAAACATTTCTCATGGATTTTTTCTCTTTTTTTCCGCCTTTGTTCGAACTTTGTAACGGCAATATTCTGTTCTATATCGTGTTGTGTGGGGTAGCAAATGGTTTATTTGGGTTCTATCTTTCTTGTAAATCAATTGGATCTAATGAAAACTACGATTAAGTGGTTGAGACTATAACAAAAACTTTTATGTAAATAAATAATTCGGAAACTCCATAAAAAGTTTAATGGACTTGGATGGCATACATTAAACATAATATTATTGGCTGATCTGTGCTAAAAAAATCTAGCGCGCTATGAAAGTTCTGGCATTTATTTAAAATCCAACGATTTGAGCAATTTGACCAATGTCAAAGGACTCGAGTCAAGTGTGGAACTTGAAATCGTTTAAATGGTTCCACTTCTATCGACATCAGTCACAGTCCTTTTAAAACAATTTCAACACAAATACTATTGATAGAATTGAAAGAAATACCTGTTGTACATTAAAACGTCTATTGAACGGCAGCACATTCGAAAATTCACAAGTTAATTGAATGACAAAATCAATTTACAGTCAATATAGTGAAAAAGTTAATATACCTGGCTTCCAGAGGCGATGCGGTGGTATTCGTAAATCCTTTACACCCCCATATTCGCTCGTATTCCATCGTAAATTCATGTCATTCCATTCCTAAGAATAGATTCGTTGTGTAGCCAGTTTTGTTTTTTTCTCTCGCTCAAATTTTTATTTTATTTAAATAAATGTGATTTTGGATTAAGTGAGATAGATAGTTTACCAGTTTCAGCCATAAATTTGATATGAGAAGTTGATTTTTTTCGTCCTGAAATGAAAATCAAATACCATATAAATAAGCAATATATGAGTGTGATGAGTATTTGATAGGTAATTATAGAATCGAATTAACGAAACAATGTGAAACAACGTTCGGAAACATGAGTGCCAATCAAACAAGTTAATGCGAAAAGCTCGCGGAATGGGTAATATATATTGCAGTGAGCCATACACTCATATACAGATGTGTTGATATGCGCGTGCCTCTGTGTGTGTGTATATATTATTTAATTCTTTGTGCAATATACACATATAGACTATAATAGATAGCATAAAATGTGACTCAATACTTACAACATCGATAATCTGCATGAGTGTCAGTCCAAAGCTCAATTGCAACGGATCCGATTCATTGACGACGGGGCGTTCTAAAACGTTATAGTTGTCTAGTAAAGCGTGTAAAAGTCGTTTTTCATGAGAACCAGATTCACATCCTGCAAGTATATGCAGACAAGATTTATAGCAAACGTTTACGTTTAAATATTTCACATCAGACGTCTATGTGAGTGGAAGTGCTTTGGCTTGTGCAAATGAAAACACCTATGAATATTCTATGATCGGACATACATTCACTGATTCACTGAGGCGCACACACACACACACACCACTAGCACACTCAAACACAACGAGATGTTAAAATTTCATTAAAATAAAGAACAGAAAATCTGCAGCATATTTGTTTGCACAGCATCACATATAGTCCCATTCGCACACATTCATGCAATCGCAAACAGATAGATGAAATGCAATCATCTTTTATTTTCCTTTTGAAGCGTTCTTTTTTTTCTTTCTTTCTTCCAAATTAAATGATTTCAAACATTTATACACAAAGTGAATATCGAGAATGGTACCGCATTGAATTTGCTTGATGCTTTTTTTCCCTTCCTGATTGAATATTCGGTTATTTTCTTTTTCCCTTCAAATTCATTAAAGAACCTCTGTGCGACTTCATAAAAAATCGTTTCCGTTTTCCGGAAATTTGAAGATGAAAAAAAAATGTTCAGTATCATTGGTTTTAAAACATTTACGCGTCTGCTTTTATGATAAATAATATAGCTCCCCCGAACTCGTAACTATGCTTGGATATTTGATTCAGTATTTTTTTTCTTCGGATTTTGTGTGTTATTCAATTGAATAAAAATGGTTATTTATTTTCTTTTACTGCAATTCAAAATGGAACTGTATTATTACGATGATAGCCGAAAATGCTGGTTTTGTTTAAAAAAAAAACATAAAAACGAATGCTTAAATTATGCTGAACGAATGGATCAACATTTTATTTGAACAAAATGGAGAATGAAGGTCTTCAATAAAAAAAAAACAAAGTTAGCTCTAAAATAAGATTGTAAAATGGAAAGAGAAAAAATAATATTGTGAGAACGGTCTTTTCTATTCGGTTTTTTGCATTTTGTTATCTCGGGTGTGTAAATTTACCTGCAAGAAAAGTTAGTAATATTCCAAATCCGAGTATTGGAAGTGTTGGAAAAAAGTTGTATATGTGGTATTTAGACATCTTTGGCATTTTTTTTGTATGTGTAGCCGAGAACGAAGTTCGTGTGTTGTAGTTGTTGGATTGTAACTATATATTGTCTTTTTTTTTTATTTTATGTTGGTGTATGTAGAAAGTATTATGAACGAGCGTGTGTACTTGAAACAATGTTGTTGGAGTAGTAGATGTATTTCGTATTCTTGATTAAAAAAAAGAAAACAAAATGGAAAAAAAAGAAGAATAAAAAAGAACAAATAAATGATATTGTAGGGCATCATTTCCTTGAGCATTTAGATCAAAGTGAAAAATTGGTGATAGTTTTTCATAGATAAAAACCATTGTTGTGAATGTCGATTTGGCCTTTCGATACACGATTGATTGATTTTTCTACTATTATGCTGCGGCATGCTTACAATTTTTACTAAGATGTGTGTACGGTTTTAGAATGCATCCAATTTGCAGAATAATGATTGACAACAATTCAACAAGAGATACGGATACTTTTTTAAATTATTTTATTTGTTTAATTGATGGAACAAATTTTTATAAAAGTATGTATGAATGCAACGAAAAATGGGTTTATTTATACGAAAGATAAGATGCAATTGTATTTGTTGAAGCAGTCAAAAACACAGATATTAGATTGTGACCTCTGTTATCGTATCGATGGCCTCTTAGAACAAGAAATTTGATAGAAAATTGGAAACAAATCTATGTTGAAAAATGAAAGGAAACGTTTTAGAATTAGTGTCTACTAGAAACTTTCGGAAGTGTTTCTACTTTTGATCTGAAATTCATTTAGCAGAAGAGCGCCCCCGTCGTTGAACTCGAAGTTGTCCGGTGGGCTAAGCAATAAATTAGAATAAGTTCAAGACACCAATTATGCGGGTATTTCTTAAGCAAAATCACTTTCATATTACCCCAATTCGGAAAAAAAGGAAGCGAGACATAATGTGGTAATCACAGTTTGGTGAAGCTTTTGATTTATGTAAAATATGTTCAGAACTTACGTGTTGTAAGTTTCAACTGAAACGGAATGTTTTATTACAGGTGAAATGATAAAAAAAAGTAATGGCTATTAAACATTCACTTTCACACAATTTGATATGGAAATTATTTCTTGGGGATTTTCTTTTCGTTCGAATATATCACTTTATAATCGGTGCGGTAAGTATGCAACAATGTGTTTCTTTATTCGAACAAAATTATGTTTCGATTTACGATAGCAAATAATTTTGTGACCGCGCGACTCAAAGGTATTATCGCGTATGAAGTGTTTTTGAAAAATGTGTGGTGTCAACGAGCAGTTAGGCTGCTGAAAACAATCCGATTTGCAATAAGATCGAACTAATGAAGGTGATTAATTATTTAAAGCGAATTCGTGTCGCAATCTAAAAGCTGCGCATCCACATTAAATTGTGCGGTTGCGGAATGATGCTTTCAACAACGGCTTGTTTTTTTATGACAAATATTGCTCGCTGCGAATGAACCAAATGAATTTAGCGAGATCATTAAGTTGATTAATTAATTAAAATGGACAAATAGAAAGAGAAATAGAGTGAGAGAGAGCGTGAGAAAGAGAAAGAGAATTAAGCTTAATGTATAAAACTGATTGAGTATTACAATGCAGGGGAAAGTGAAACACAAAAAGTATTGAAGATAAAGATGAAATTAACTGAAACGAGTGAAGTGAAAATCACATCAATTCAATTTGCAATTTTAGCTTAAATAAAATAGAGATAGATAGAAAGATAGAGAGAGAGAGAGAAAGCAAAATATAAAACAATAAACAAAAACATCACCACCACTCAACGGTATGGTTGCTGTAATGGTACGTGTATGCTTGAAATAATTCGAAACTACAGTCTAATTGTTTAAAAGTTTTAATGAAAATAGAAAATTTGTGTATAGGTAGGTATGTGTGTGTGTGATTGTAAGGATTGTGAGAGTTGTGTATTGTGTTAATGTTAAAATGATTATATGGTGGTATAGTAACAGTGTTAAGTGATTGGTTTTACGAAGAAAAGCTATAATGTTAATTAGCATTGCAGTTAAATACCATCAATACGTTTATATTTTGGGTAATGCATAGTTAAAAATATGTTGTCTGATTGAGAAGAAGCATTCTGGTACATATCAAATTAAAAAAGAACCAACTGTCTATATAGGCTAAGAGAGCTTTTTTTATATGTTTTTTTATTATATATGGATGTATCAGTATTATGAAGTGTTACAAATAAAGTGTATTTAGAAGAAGCGTTACGGAGAATATTCGTTTCATGTTATTCAATAAAATACTATTTATATTTTATCAAAAATTAATAGCAAAGAGGAAGTAACAAAGAAAGAGAAAGAGAGGCAGACTAATGCGGTATATTTAACCAAAGACCTTATACTTCGACTGTGTACTATATATTATAATATATACTGTAAAAAAGACTGAAGCTTGAAAAGGGAAGAAGCATTTTAAATTTACGACAGAAAGATGAAAACAAAAATAAAATGATATTTTTATAATCTTTTCAAACTTTCAACTGTGATTTTCGCATCCAAGGATGTAATTTTTATTACACTAAATATTATCAAATAAAATGAAATGAAGAAAAAAACGAAAAACACACAAAAATGAAACACGAATGGACAAACGAACAAATAGAAAGGAAGAGAAAAAAAACGGTACCGAAATGGTGCCGAGGCGCGCGAGAGAAAATACTGCATAGCAGATTTCATCACAAAAAAAAAAGGCAGATGGAAAATGTGAATATACACCAAAGCTTTTCTAATATGGATATAAAGAATGGAATACGAATACAAATGCGACTAAATAATATATATTTTTCGAATAAAAATCAAATTTAATGTATGAATTTATGAAACGAGACGAGCGTCTCGGATTTAACTCGATGAAAAAAAATCAAGAAGAAATTTAACAAGTAAAACAAATATAACATTTTCAATTTAACATTTGCAACAAACAATAATTATAAGTGATTTCGTGCCGAAGACCAACAATCTAGTGTTTTTTATTTTCTCTCTTGTTCACTTTTGCGGTTGATATTATTGAAAGACAAAAGAAGCATTATATTTGACTAAGACTTACCATCGCTTGCGTTACGCTTAAGTTTTATGCAAAAAATAATAATAGTAATAATAGTTATAATAACAACAACACATTATGTAACCCTTAGTATCTATTCAGTTCTATTACAATTGAGTGAATAACATGATTTTTTTTATATTCTGTTGTTCTGAGGGCACACTGTGAAGTGAATGCGACTTTGCGCTAACACTAACTCTTTTTTTTTCGTTTCGACGATACACACACACACTCTCACACACCGTGCAGACACCGTCTACACACTAGGCTTGTCAGCAACTAACTGAAAATGCAATAACATTATTTTATTCATTGAACCATATTGTATGGTATGGAGCACGCTATCCACTCTTGTCGTGTGTCGCAACATTCAAGCACCACTGCAAGCATCCAGAAAATATAGAAAAATACTGTATTGGCGAGAATATGGCCAACAAAACTGCGCAGGGTTGTTATGCATTCCCATATAAATTTGTGTTTATCTGCTTCGAATGCTGCATAACTTGTTATATCAGTGTGTGCCTTCTGTTTATGCTTTTCTCTCACTCACTTTGGGAATATTTTAACTCTAAGTCCCACACTTGCCACACAGTATGTGCACGAATTGAACAGATATTGTCGTTCCTATTCTGTTCTGTGGTGTTCTAAATATTTGAAATTTGCTGCAGTAATTGTTCACGTACGTGTTAACAATATGGCAAAACACATGTTGAAAGAAGAGAGAAACAAAAAAAATTAAAGCAAGACACACACCAAACCTTACCTTCTATCTTCTTTTGGTGACCAAAACCAAAAATGGAATGTTTCGCTGCGAAAATAAATGTTTGTTAGAAATAGCACAACAAACACACAGTTATTACATCGAAAATAATTAAATCATTATATTTACATTATGTATTGATTGTTTTTATAATTATTCACATGATCGAAATATATTTGAATATATATAAAGAAAATTGACGAAAAAAAACACCCGATCAATGAGATAATAGGTTCTTCCAATGATTAATTCGTTTACAGTTTTTTTTTCTTTTTGTTCCATAGGGGGCCACTAAGTGATAGTAATAATCGATGATAATATAATTAATCTGTTGAATCGGTTAGTTATCATTGTTGTGTTTATTGATTTGTAATAACAAATGAACCGAAATTTTTACTTTCAAAAATGAATAGAACTATTAGTTGTATTTGTTAAGTGAGTTAAATATTGTATAATATATATTTCATCTTTGGCTCTGAGCATATGCCACTCTCACATTTGTGATCATATAAATATGGCTTTTGTCCCTTTATTATTTTTATGTGTTTAGATACTTTAATTCAATTCCATGCTTTGAGACATTGAATGTCTCTGTTTTTTTTTTATTTAAATGTTCTATGAGTAAATATATATATTAATAACAGTTGTTCATTTAAATTCTCTTTTATACTAACGATAAATTGTAAAATATTTCAAAATCACAACACTAATATGGATTTAAATTAGTAATTTATAAGACATTTTCTTATATTTATTTTTTTGTTCACATGATTTTTCACCAAAACCTGAATAAACTCTGACGTGAGCTGAATTCTAATCTGATTATCCATTTTCAATTTAAATGTAAAATCATGAGCTTTTTTTAGACTACAACACAGAATTACAGAAAAAAAAATACATGAGGTATGTTTCTTTCCCATTACATTTCATTAAACGCAAACTTTTATTCAGAGAAAAAAACGAAAATCGAATAAAAAAATGAACTAAACATTTTTTAACTAATTGCCTTTTTTTATTCGATCCGAAAAAAGTTTAATCATATTGAAAGCGATTTCATTTTTTTGTAGCCAGTTTCTCGGTATCGCATAATGCAACGTATTTTTTGTTTTTGCCAAAATCAACATTGGCAAGCGTCTATGTTTAAGTAATCAGTTAATTCGAAACTAATGGTGATATTTTCTTCTTTATCATGTTCTTGTCATACTTTGTCACGTCCTCTATCAGAAGCATTACAAAATTAAACTTTTCTATTTAAATTTAGATATTTGGCAGTTCGACTGTAAACTGGATTACGTTATTCACATTTTCTGAGCACTTGCCAATATATTGGCCGTTACAAACTGTGCGATGAATTTTTTATTCAAAATGTATAGTCTGGCGCAATTTACATTGAAAAGAGATTATAGTCGCGGATGTGCAAATCTATCTTTTAAATGTAAAATCGCTTAAAACGTCAAATCATTGTCGCTTCTGTGAAATGTAAAAATTACAAAACGAAATTCGGTTGAAATTTTAATGGGAATCCGTTTCAAGGTGAAATTTTGACAATAAAAATAAATACGTTGCATTTTAACACCATTTTATATATATCTTTATAGAACAGAAGAATGATAAAATATGTAACGATTAATCTTCCTCGACGCGTTGACAAAATAATACAGTTAAAATGTTAAATAATTAAGGTGTGAGTGTGCATACAAAATAATGTCAACATATGCTTGTTTTTTTCATCGTAAACATCTTGACTGTATTGTATTTTCAACACGTACATTGATATGCTGCATATTTTATAAAATGTTCACATCCATCCATCTATCCATTCTTATGAGCATATTTATGCGAACCGAAAATTCTCTCTTTGTTTGTAGTTTCCGTGATGTTGTAAAACGAAACGTAAATGTACTAAATTATGGAATTTAAAAACGGAAAATGGCGCAATCGTTTGATTGATACCACATACTTTAACAATCTCTGAATCATGACAATAAAGATTTGTCGCGTGAAAAAAGGAGGCAATGGAGGCAAGTGAGTTAAATAAATAAATATATTTTTACCGTCGCGACTATTGTGTATGTTTCTTTTTGTCAACAAAATAAATAATAATAATATCCATTGTGGGTGATATTGATGCAATCAAATATGTCAATTCAACGAATGATTATACCTCAAAATATCAGAATATCGTTTGATGAATAATTTGTTTATGATTGCCATTGTAATGTTGTTGTATTTGTGACACGTAGTCAAATTTATTGCAAACTTACTGAAGTAACTCACTTAATTTGTATTAATCACTGTGATTTTGGTTTGGTACGCTTTCTCCTCTCTCTCAAGTGTTCATTTGTTAACGCATTTTAAACCTTAATTGCTATAAAGTTTCAGTTTCATTTAAAATAGTTCTAAGAATCTAGTGGCATGCCACTAATCTATATTGATAGCACACGTTTTCACCTTTGCTAGACTAGAACTTTTTCATAGTTTTCTTTCCACTTTTGAACCGCTCACAAATCGGTCGTCAAAGCACAACTCAAGGCCCGCTCGAGTTGTGCTTTATTCGAATTTTCTCTTTTCTCTCTCTCTCCCTCTCTATCCGTGTGTTCTCCATTCAAGCTCTGTGTTTTTGTTTATTTTCTTTTATTAGTTTGTTTGTTTTCATTTTTATTCATTTCAAAATAAATTCATTGTAAACTAAAACATTCAAAAGTTAACCAAGTAGTCGAGCGTCACATTGTTACTAAGTTTTCCTCTCGCACTTGTTGATTGAATTTTGAATTGTGTGTATGAAAATGAATATCTATATATATATAACCACGTCTATTGCGACACAAGACCAGTTGAATTGCTTTTGTAGTTTTGTGTATGTGTTTGGTTTTTGGGGCACTGATTGATTGGACGAAGGCAAAAATTATTTTGTAGGGCACAATTACAGCAAATATTATTGTTCTCAATCTGCATCTTAATGTTTAGTTTATCTACGATTTTTTTCATCTCTCTCTATCAGTATTCATTATCTTACGCTAAGACACATTCAATTTTTTTTTGTTCATTTTTTTCTGAATTTGCTTTTAAAATTGATTGTAAAATGATTGTTAAGAAGAAATTGTAAATATATGTTATTTTTTGTTCGTACTCCACTTACTAGTACGTGTCTTTTTTTCCTAAACAAATATTATTTTATGATGTGACTAAGTCAAACACCAAAAAAAATCTACTCTTTTACCACATCACATCACATCACATCAATATTTCAAAGGTTAATAGTGAAGAAGTTTTGTTCAGCATGTGTACAGATTTGTTTCGTTCTCTCTGTCATTTCTCTTTCTTCAATCATAAAGGTGCATAGTAAAACATTTCCCCAGGAAAATATGAAAGGATGCATGCATTTAAGTCATAAATAATGGAGCAGTTGAATCGTTTTAAAGAGGTAAGGATGTGGATTGTTATTACTTCGTTTGTTTATTTACGTACATAATGCTATCCGGTTGAATGCACTAAGATAAAAACCTTCACACTGACACTGACACTGACACTGCAATTCTAACAAATACTATATGATTAGGATGTGAAAAAAAAACAAATTGAACCATACTTGCACTCCCGGCAACCTGGATTGTACATATATATGTGTATGTGTTTTTAATTTCCGTAAAACTTTCAAAACTCTTCATGTTTTTAATTAGATTTGTTGGCATTTTAACGAATTCAGTTTCCATTATTGCATTTTATGCTATTCTTTCGAAATGCGTTAAATTATTTTCATTCATCATTTGGTTGGTTGTGTTTGCTATTATGTGATTCGTCTCAAATCTTTCCGACCTGAACAATTCCATCCATTATATCTAGTTGAAGATTATGAACGCTGCCTCTGTGTTTGGCCAATCTTGCATTGAGTGCATCACTTGTGAAAAAAACAAAGAATGTGAATTGGTTTTTGTTTGCTATTGAGAGACTTTTTAATGAGTTTTTCAACTTACTTTTCACCTGACGAAGCGATGGCAGCGAATGATTCACGCCTGTTTCGACCGAAAAGTGTTTGCGGAACACGAGATATTGTCACAACCGAATGTCGTCGACCAGACGAAGTAGATGCCTGCATTTGATAAATACAACAACATTCCATTATCAGAGACGTTGTACTATAAAATAGTCTATCATAAATTTATTGAATTATACCTGAGATAATTTTGCAAGGAATGCCATTTCACTTGCGGTGGGTGCATTTTCACCACCATCTGAAAGCCGACGTACTTGACTCGCCATTATACCGCTTGTACATTGGATATTTGGTAACGAGTGTTTTCGCGTGTCACGTGGATCTCGAAAGGGTGATAATAGGTACGGATTGTCTGGTGAATCTTTGTCATCGTCAACATCTTCTTCAATCGACTTGGGCGATGTTGGTTCATTACCTTCATTTTCCAATTCTTCCGATTCATCAACCACAATCAATGGCTCATCAACGCTTATTTTGAACGCAGGGGTAAATGATGCACGACGCATTTTTATCGCACTTCTCTGGTACTTCTAAACACAATGAACTTGACTGTTACCCTGATAATATTATTACCCTAGTTTATCAGCTGAAAAATAAAATACACACGTAAAATCTTAGATAAATATATACAAAAGAATGCATGTATTAATTTTTAATGTCATTTTTGCAAATATAATTTGGATCCCTAAAATGGAAACTTATGAAATTATAGTTTAACTTTGAGAAGAAGAAAAAGTTGCTAATAAAACAGCGTCAATTAATATTGTGTCATACATTATGTGTGAAATACTCCAATGAATTGAGCGTAATATCTTTAAGCTTGTAAACATGGAAAGTTTACAAAGTTTACGAAACATACATACATCCCTGTTGTACCAAATATTCTGTGCAATAAATTTTGGAATTTGTCATCTTTCCATTTCTCCATATATGCAATAAAGTGCTATGGATTTTATTTTTAACTCAAACGATAATAATCAGTCAGTATCCGTGTGTGTGTGTGTTTGTGAGAGAGAGTGAGTGTGCATTGTAAGCGAAAATATATTCCACATTCTTCTGTGGAGAAAAGAGAGCGCTATGCATAGTCGTATGCCAGTGAAGAAGATGGGACAGGCGTAGCGATAACTTTGCAAATGATGGATCTATGATTATATTCGTATAAACATTCTACAAACAAATTCAAATTAATCGATAATTTATTTTCAGCAATATTGACTTTTTTGCTGTGGTTTTAAAAATACACTACTCACATCGAACGAATGACGACGTATATGTAAAACGTTGAAAATTGCATGGAAATGTTTATTAATTATTTATCCGACAAAATGATAACTACAGTCAATTTTAAATAGTAACAAAACGCCAAAGCACATTCTAATTGAAATTTCAGGGTTTTAATCCTGTTTGCTTAATGAGCAATTTGGCCAAACGCACACACACATACACAGCTAATGTAGACCTGAAAATGTCGTAAAATGTTTATGTTTTTGATACAGTTAGTCTAATGTAATCAGTCATTTGTAGCCGTTGTAGTTTATGAAAATACAACTGATATTTTATTCATTGTCTTAGAGAAATTCCATTGTTAGTTCGGTATATCCGTATGCACGTTAGTGTCATTTGAAGTTGCAAACAATCTGGAGAACTTTAACCCATTTGCACTTATTATCATCTTTCTGTTTCATCTCAAAGTTGTTTAATTTTACTCAAATGCTACCTCTAGCATACTCAATATGTTGTTAGAAGTTAATTAAGTTGTTATTGTGCAAGAACACTTATGCCATAAGTAGTAACCATAACACACTTGAGGCAGATCTCTCTAATGATAAATTAATGTTATACGATGAAAAACTGTACAAGATGTCGTGAGCTTTTCATCTTTTTTCCTATTGTCCTTTGTTTTTATCCCATCGATTTTTTTTCTTCAAACATACTTTAACATCTCTTCCAATTACTTTTATATCTTGATACTCTTGTCGTGACGTTGTTTTTTTTTCTGTTGCGCTTACATCTTATTCATGTATTCATTCACTAATGATTTCAATCGTTAAAAGTGAACTGAAATAGACGCAGAACAGTTGTTATAGTTTCTTTACCATTTTTTTTATAGAAAACAAAATAATTCGGCGCTATTTGAAAAGTTTCACCCTTTATAAAAGAAATCTGATTCATTTTGCATACTTTTAATGAATTAAAATGTATTAATTTAAACCGAAAAAATCGCCATCCGATCAAAGCGTCAAGCATAAAAGGATGTTCATTCAAAATCACTCTTCAAAATGTACACTTGTTAAAATATATGTATATATATAAAGGTATGTTACACTGCTACATATCTGCACTTACAAATGAATAATTTGGAATGTCTCATAAAAATTCAAGCACAATTTCTATTGCACGAATAATTGAACTCTTCACTTTTGTCGGATTTTTTGTTCAACATTGGATTTCAGCGAATATAATTGTGTTTAATCTAGCAATCATCGATGAACACACAGTGAGATCTGGTACAGAACGAAATGAATAAACACGAATTCAAGGTGAACTGAAAGCATCTGGATGTGACTATGCGATACATTAAATACGAAAAAAATAAAATGTTGCGCTCGTATTGTTTTCTTTACATATATATATAGATAAAATATTTTCTTTTTTCAGCGGATTGTGCTCTTGATCCAGCAGAATACACTTTGCTACCTGTCTGAAAAACAGACGAAGATATACATATGCCTGTAGCCTCTACAATATTCTGGGCTGTCGCGTTATATATGAACATACAAATAATTTGCTACGCGAGTGCTTAAAAGTGGACGCTTTCATCTCTCTCCCCCGTTATATACACATAGATCACACTCGTGTTGTATGTGAATTATATGCGAATGTGTTGAATTCACGTTTTTGATATGCTCACAGATGGGAAAATGCAAAAAGAAAGCGAGACAAACGACATCGAATCGAGAAAAATAATCGGTGGAAAAAGGGAGACACAAGACAGCGGTGTATGCGAGAAAAAAATCGCTCTTCGGATACTGCGCAGAGACCTAGGGGGTGGACACATGGAATATTACTTGAGATATTCACCGAAATTGAAGGTATTCTTGGTATTCTTGGTATTCTTGGTATTCTCAGTTTTAGACGAAATGTCAATGCATTCAGCAACGTCTCACAATGTGCATATATGAATATTATCTTCCAAATATTAAAAAAACTTTTTCAACGCTATGAAGTGTATTATTTCAATTGGTTTAATAAATGCAAAAACAATTTTGATAAAAATGACAGAAAGAAAACAGAAAAAATTAAAATAAATTTCGAAATGGTGAATGTTAAAACGAAATGGAAAAAACTTGAAATCTTTATTACCGATATCAATTTGACATTTGGTAATCACGGTATTCACATTTTTAGTACAAGTAATCTTCAAATAAGTAAGTAACTGTCGTATTTGAAAATAGATAGGTATTATGACAATTCATTGGTATTCATTCATTCTCTATTGTGTCTACCCCCTAGGCAGAGACACATTTTGATTAAATATACACATTTTTCAGTTAGCTGGTTGTCGTCATGAAGCTTTCGAACATGGTAAAAACATAATAGAATATCTTCGCTTATTACTCTGTGTGTGCGTAACTTTGGCATGTCTTTTTTTTTGTACTTTGTTACCTCAATGCAAAGCAGTGTAATCGAATATTTAAACGACGATAAACTCTTCAGGTGCACGACATTAACATGCAAATTCGACATTTCTTTCGGTTTTCAACATTTGCGTTGAATAACAAAGTCAACGTTTCAATAACAGTCAATCACAAGAGGATTTTCGCCATAAAATGAGAAAAATATGGATTAACTATGGGAAATAAAAATGTTTATGTTTTCTTGACCGAATAAACATGACATTTTTTTTCGTCATAGAATTTATGTTAACGATTAAGGCGTAAACATAGTGTGTTGCACATATCTCCATATATTTTTGATGGATTTTTATTAACTTTTGGAGATATGAAAAGAAATCGTTAGTATATAAACGACCGCAAATCCCATGGAAAATGCTCAGTTTAAAAAGAGCGAATAAAAACGAAATAAAATGAAACCGATTTCAACCTTGAACCCTTATCAACAAAAAAAAACTTGGCGCTCTTTTTTCCAAAGGCTCTTATTTGACTACAAAGTTGTATGCTATTTCTCCTTGAATAATATGTATTATATTGTAGACTTTGAGTTTTACTTTATATTTAATACATTTTTAATTCTATTCTTTGTGCACACCGAATGTTATTACTTGCAACAAAGAAAATTGTTAAAATGATGTGTATGTGTGTGTGAGCGGATACTTGCTATGCTGTAAGTACATAGTTTTTTTTCAGCTGTAATGTCTCATTTTCTTTTACAAACGCGTGCTATATCGCTGAAACGTGATTATCAAGTTTTTGCTTGGTGATTATACGTCGTTGCCTCCTATATCAAGAGATTAAAGTCTTATATCTGTCGTCTCGTGAACTAATTAGTAAGTTAATATGCAATCCAATTCGTTCGAATGCGATAAAAATGAATTCAATGAACATATTTACTTAAGTAACAAGTTTATGTATGTTAAGGATATAAATTTTAAATTGACACGGAGACAATATTGCTGTTAAAAAAACACTAAATGAATGAATAAAAAGGAAAACGAGTGGCTTTGTTTTCTTTGTTTGTGTGTGAGAAAAGAGAAGTGTATATTTCGGCTTACTTTATGTTACACCCTTATAAATAAAGCCACATACAATTGTTTTATAATTCATTTAAAGTAAAATTAGACCCATTTCTTCCGGTTTCATATTTGGACACCGCCAATTGAACAAATAATATTGTAAATTTCCATCACCAATACCAAATTTGAGTTCGCGCAAAAATTTCGTATTGTCCATAACATCCAGTGCATTGAACACATCAAAATCGTCTGCCTTTGCGGCGATCAATGCATCATTCATCAGATCGCACCATGGTGTTTTCGTCGATACATTGTAGAATGAGTATGCGGCCCGAATGATTTTATGCGTCGGATGATGCATCACAGTCGATGGCAATGCATAATAGCTAACCAAATCGGTGATTGTACCGGTCTTCGGATCGGCAACCACATATGCCGAAATAATGCCACTTTTTGGTAAAAACCAATGCTTAAATTCATCTTCTGAAAAGATTGGCGTCAATTTGAAACCTTTCAAATAGTTTTCAAGCAATTTAAATGCTTGTGGTACGTCTTTTTTCGTCATTTGACGAAAACCAGGTGTTACTGGAGCGTCCGATAATTTGTACAATTTGATCGTACGTTGCATTGTCATGTTACGCGATAAACTTGAAAATTTTATCTGAAAAAAAAGTCGAAAAGCGAAATTAGAAGAGAAAAACACACGAGAATATTTGATGTATTTTAACCAATTTACCTGAATCAATTTCTTTGGGTTCAGCGATCGATGCCAATAGCGACAAGTGGCGATTGGTTTGGGTAAAACAACGCCGGCAGTGTAAACAGCCTGAAAAATTCCAGTTAAATTGACGCGTCGAGTAATTTCACGAATCAATACCGGCGCAACACGTTTCGATCGAAGTTTTTTATGAACACATAAGAAATTGATTTCGACAATTTTCTCCATTTTATCATAGATACGAATATGACCGGGAATTGCGGAGATAAAACCAACAAGCAAACCGGATTTAACGACACGAACACCAACATGCCAATCTGAAAAAAAAATCGATAAATCAATATCCACGAACAAAATATCGATTTGTTTTGTATCTTACCTGGTCGCCAGCCTGGCGGTTGAAGTGCCCATTTCAAGAATTCCGGTTGATAGTCAAAGCGAAACATTGCATCATCATCTTCCACATAGTTTTCATTCAACAACGTATAAAGTTCGGCCAACACCAATGGATCGTCAAGTTTCATTGTTTCCCATTTGAAGCCATCGGGCAATGCATATGGATCGGCACGAATGTCCGAAACTTCTTTATTCGCTTCGATGGGTTCATTTCGTTCAACCACCTCGTCGAATTTGGGTACCGGTTGCGTTGACCAGAATTTAAACGATTTATGCATTGCCTCTTGAGGCGTTTTTGCTGCATCACGCAATAATGATGGCAACATACTTGGATTCGATTTATATTTGTATGCTTCATCCAATAGGCTTTTTAATTTTGCATCGTCAATTAGGTCGGTGGCTGCACTTGCTGAACCACCAGCTTCGAGAATTTGTTCGGTTGCCTTTTCGATATCCTCGATTGAGGTTTGTTCTGCGTTCAATTCATGATTCTTCACTTTTTGTCGGCGTTCTTTCTTTTTCGATTGGGTGTTGGACTTTGGTGCGGTGGTATCGTTGTTTTTGGATACATTTCCATCTTTTGAGTCACTCATTGGTAATGAATTTTATCGATATTGTAAATAATAAAATTTTTAATAAATGATTGACAATGTAATCAACAAGATTGAATCGATTTAAATTGTGTTAAAGTGTGGCACAGAGAACACTTGACTTTGACAACCGGTCTAATATATATAGTTTTTTTCTTCAACACATTAGCAATCTAACGCACACGAAATATGGTATTACCATCGTCGCTAACGCAATACGTAAATTTGATTTGAAAAACAAATTCAATGAATAATTTAAATAAATGAAAGATTAAAAGAGATCTTGAAATTCTGCAGAGGTAAATAGATCTATTTTATTTATATCACAAAAATTGAAAAATCGCTTGAAAAATGCTAAACTTAAAAAATCGAAGTAGTTTAAATGAGTTTAACGCATTCGAAACAACAGACTGTCATCGTAGCATGACTTTCGTCAAATGCGACAGTGGCAACCCCACTTAAATGAACATTGATTCCGTCGAACCGTTTGACAGGTCTTTACATTTTTGTTGGCGTGCAAAGTAAGTGCGATCCGAATTTCAGTGCGAAAAAATCAAAAAATATTCCAATCATCCTAGTATTTAACACAATAATTTCCACACAAAATTGTGCATTATCCAATTATCTTTCGATTGAATAGTGAATTTAATAATATTTTTTAATTTTTCGCTGATTTTTTGTCATTTCTAAAAAAAAGTACCACTGACCAACTCTTTTCTATACTATTGCATTGTTGGTGTTTATTTTAGGTAGCAAAAAAAAATAACTCAAAATGGGTAAGGGAAATAATATGGTTCCGAACCAACACTTTCACAAGTGGTGGCAACGACACGTGAGAACCTGGTTCAACCAACCAGCACGCAAACATCGTCGTCGTGTTAACCGTATCAAGAAAGCCAAGGAAGTTTTCCCACGACCAGCTGCTGGCCCACTTCGTCCAGTTGTTCGCTGCCCAACCGTTCGTTACCACACAAAACAACGTATCGGCCGTGGTTTCACCCTCGAAGAATTGAAAGTAAGTTCGAAATACGAAGCAGATAAACAAAGTGTTTTGTGAACAAAAAATGTGATGTACCACGATGTGCCATTATCAAATTAGAATGTTATGTGACAACAACAACAACAAAAATGTTAACAATGAAATTGTGTCGATTTTTCAGGGTGCCGGATTAACCGCCGGCTTTGCTCAAACCATTGGCATTGCTGTCGACCGTAGACGCCGCAACAAGTCCGTTGAAGGACAACAAGAAAACATCCAACGTTTGAAGGAATACCGTAGCAAGTTGATCTTGTTCCCAGTGCACGCTAACCGCAAATTGCGCAAAGGTGAAGCCACCGAAGAAGAACGTAAAACTGCTACACAATTCACTGGACCAGTTATGCCACTCAGCAAACCATCTCCACAAGTTGAATTCCGTAAAATCACAGATCAAGAACGCAAATTCAACGCTTTCCACACTTTGCGTCGTGTAAGTTTTTAACAAAATGCTCGCATTGCATTATATCAAGCACTCAAATACTATGACTTACTTATTATCAATTTTTTCTTCACTTTTAGGCTCGTGTTGATGCTCGTTTGGTTGGAATCCGCGCCAAGAAAGCTAAGGAAGCTGCAGAAAACGCCGAAAATGCCAAAACCAAGGGAAAGTAAGCGGAACATAAATAACGTCAAATTCATACACAATCTGTGTATTTACGAATGAAACAAAAAATAAAAATCTTTAATTCATACTTTCGTATTAACGAATCTTGAACAAAAATGTGTATCATTTCTTCTTTATTGACTGAAAATCGCCAAAAAAATGGCTCAAAAGGTCATTGCTTTGATATGAAAATCTTTCGGCAAAGAAATCTCTAAAATTACGGCGAATCTCTTTTGGAGACAAAGTGGCAGAAGGACATTGGGATGATGCATAGAACAAATCGTCTTTTTCTAAAAAAAAACTCTTTGATTTGTTTTTATCTCTTGAAAACAGCATTATATTATTTTCATTCATATCCATGGTTTGCGACGTTGACAGATGACAGAAAATGTGAGGTTAGTTGTAAACACATTGTATTCAAATGGTATTTGACAGTTCTGCTCATGCAAACCTAACCTTATTAGACATAATTGTGTACGCACGTGTGTCAGTCGAGTTTCTTTCATTTGCACATTGAATTTCAATTTATTTATCGCATAGAAACTAAACAGATAAAATGGCTTTGAAACGTTTAAAAAGTAAGTATTTTAAGAAACGAAACATAATAAATAACCACAATTAGTCAACTCGAATCATCTATCATATGTGTGTTTCTCTATTACTATTTTAGCTAAGCAGTCAAAGCGAAAGACTTGTGCTCTAAAGTACAAAATTCTGAAAAAAGTTCGTGAACACAAGCGAAAGGTACGAAAAGAAGCACGTAAAAATCCAAAAGGAAAAAGTCTTAAAAGTAAATTGATACAGATTCCAAATATTTGCCCGTTCAAAGAGGATATATTAAAAGAAGTGGCCGAACACAAACAGCGTCAAGAAGATGAAAAACAACAACGACGTGAAGAATGGAAGTTGGAACGTATTCAACAACAGCAAAAGAAACGAGAAAAAACTCTCGAAGAGATGGTTGAAGGTGCCGAAATGCGTGACGCCATTCACGATGCAATGACCGATGGCAAAACAAACACAAGCGATGGTGGCAAAGTGTATAAAGGGGAGAAAAACACAGAAAATTCATTGCGAGCATATTTCAAAGAGTTTCGCAAGGTTATCGAAATGGCCGATGTTATTTTAGAGGTTGTTGATGCCCGTGATCCGCTCGGCACACGTTGTAATGAGGTCGAAAGAGCGGTTAAATCAGCACCGGGCAATAAGCGTTTAGTTGTTATTCTAAATAAAGCCGATTTGGTGCCACGTGAAAATTTAGATAAATGGTTAAAATATTTGCGCCGAACTGGACCGGCCACCGCATTCAAGGCATCAACACAAGATCAAAACAATCGCTTGGGACGAAGAAAATTTGGAAAAGGTGTTACCACCGAGAAAGTACTTCAGGGCTCAACTTGTGTGGGAGCCGATCTGTTGATGTCAATGTTAGCCAATTACTGCCGAAACAAAGGTATCAAAACATCAATCAGAGTTGGCATTGTTGGAATTCCAAATGTTGGCAAAAGTTCGATCATTAATTCGTTGACCCGAGGTCGGGCATGCAATGTTGGTTGCACACCAGGTGTCACAAGGTAAATAGGAAAACTCCATTAGGTCTGTGTTTTCTATTCAAAATCGTTTTATCGTTTTGTTTCTCTACAGAGTGATGCAGGAGGTTGAACTGGATTCAAAAATAAAATTAATTGATTGCCCCGGAATCGTGTTTACACAAGCAAGAAATGCCGGTGAACAGATAACTTCAAATGTTTTGAAGAATGCACAGCGTGTCAGTGATGTAAAAGATCCATTTAAAGTAGCCGAATCGATTTTGCAACGTGCGAGTAAAAATTATTTCTGTCGTTTGTATGATATATCCGAATACGATACACCCGAAGAGTTTTTCGCAAAGAAAGCCGCTCGAATGGGAAAATTCCTTCGTGGCGGTGTTCCCGATGCAGAAGGTGCGGCAAGAAGTTTGTTGAACGATTGGAATATCGGAAAGATAAAGTACTGTACACAGCCACCCGAATCCGATACAAATGTACATATCAGTGCTTCGATCGTTAGTGCCGAAGCTCGTGAATTTGATATTGAAAACTTTGATCAAATGGAAACAGATATGCTGAACAATTTCACAGTGAAAGTGGAAGAGGCGATGGAGATAGCTAGCGCAGGTCCTGTACAAATGGACAAAAATGCAATGGCTCACATAATCGAAGATGAATCGGTTAACGATAGGGATGACTCCGACAATGAAGCTCCAAAAGCGAAACGTGGACGCAAAGAAACCGAAACAAAAGTTGATCCGGAAATGTCATTGGAAGGTTAGCAAACGACAATTTTTAACAACAAATCAATTTTTAATTTTATTTCGAATATTTTTCAGGTAATCAAACTTGCAACAAAGACATGAAGCAAATGAGAAAGAAGGCGAAGAAAACAAACAAACGCAACGAACGAAAGGTTAACGCTGTTGCTGATGTTTTAGAAAACTTTTCACTTGATATGTCAAATGAAAAGGAAGACTACGATTTTGAAACTGATTTTAGTTAAATTCATTGCTTTTTCCGGATTTGATATTTTACCCCTTTATAAATAAAATCAAAACATATATGTATAAAGAAGAAAAATTTCTTGGTGAATTATTTTTTTTATTTGGAAAATTGGCAGCATTGTATAATGACAAATGAAATTTATGCCTTCAGGTTGGTACTACTATTTTAACGTTTCCCCATACAAATATATTTAAAGCTAAAAATGTTACATGCTTTGAATTAAATTCGTACTTTGAAAATTGATGAATTATCCATTGTGTTAAAGGATTGACCATTCTCAATCAGCAGCCGCATACACATTGAATATGAATGATTTCCAAATATAAACAATCATAGTAGAACAAAATGTATACACACATGTACGCATACATGCGCATTCATAGTGATGAATGCAATGATGTGGTACTGTATGGGCAAAATGTCAAAATGCTGAACCAATCATGATAAATGGCGGCCTAATAGCGTTTTCTATTGGATTGCTTGCTATTTGTATGGAGTGCTTTGTATTTCGTGATTGGTCTCTAAAAATCTCATCGGTTTTTCATTGGTTTTTGATACCCCAAACAACTATTGGCAAACACGTGCTATGAATTAGTGCAAATTTTTTTGTTTTGATCTCATTCCATTGTATTTGTTAAAGTTTTTTCATCAATAATACAAAAATTTTGTGAAAAAATCCGAATTTTTTTTAAATTGAATGTGACAAATATGACGTATATGCATGAAAGAGCAAGACAGTAATTTGAAGAAAAAAACGATTGTAGTGAATAAGATGTTCATGTATTAAGTGAATGAAAAATAAAAGTATTATTTCAAAGAAGCTTACATTTGGAATTGAAAGAAATAGAAATTAAACAAAAACAATGATTTTCGTGAATAGGTGAGATATTTATTAATTCACGGCTGATTTATTAGACGAATTTTATATATGAAATGTGGACATTTTATGTAAAAAAAGCACAAAAAACAAGAAACACCTTTAGAATATTCTGATTTGAAAATAAGAAACTTTGTCTAAAAATTCTATTTTCGCCGAAAAAAAGATAAGCACAAATTGATTTCAGTTCTGTTTCTATCTCATATGTCTGTTTGATGAACAGTGTTTATTTATTCCAAAAATAGATAAATTTGTTTGTATTCCAAATACGTAAATTTTGTTATTCTCCTTTGTGGAATTATCGCCTACCTTGAAAAAAAAACGACACCTTTTCAAATCAGCTATAAAAGATAGACAAATGTGCAGACATTATTTATACAGCAAGTGTTTGTGTTTGTTTTGATATAATTTCAGTACTCAGGATACAACGAATGAGAACAACGAAGGAGCTTCGGATGAAAATGTTCAACTTACAGAGGCCGAAATAACGTTGGCTGGATTTTGGCCCACAATATCGGACGAGATAAAGCGTATCAAAACTGTTGACGCAAAAAATCAAGTGCTACCCCTTGCCCGCATCAAGAAAATCATGAAATTAGACGAAGATGTAAAAATGATATCAGCCGAGGCACCTTTATTATTTGCTAAAGCAGCCGAAATTTTTATTCATGAGTTGACACTTCGTGCGTGGATCCACACGGAGAATAATAAACGACGCACTTTACAGCGTAATGACATAGCGATGGCCATTTCGAAATTTGACCAATTTGATTTTTTAATTGATATCGTTCCACGCGAAGAAATAAAACCAGTACGAAAAGAAACAACAACAACAACAACCAAAACAAATTCGGATCAAGTCAGCTATTATCTTCAGTTAGCGCAACAGCATCAACAAGCCCTACAGAATACCAATAACATAGCAACGACATCAACGGCGCCGATAAACAACACCGCCACATTAAATGGACCGACCGTGCAAAACACATTTCAATTATCGACGGGTCAAATGGGTCCAATCACCACCATCAATGCGAATGGTACTCAACAAAATATTCTAGTCACAAATACCGGCCAACAAATTTCTTCCGTTGGTGGCGTTGTTAACAGCCTGGGTAAGACTCTCACTTACATACTAATGTATATGTGAATTTCATAAAAAACATACGATTTTTCAACAGGCGGATTACAAGCAACAGCCCACCAAACGCAACAACCCACTCAATTACTTCTTCAACAGATCGTTACACCGAACGGAGAAATTCAACATATGCCGGTAAGCATACGAACAAATAAACGAAAATAATAATGAGCTATTTTTAAAGGTATTAATATCAATCCATTATCTATTCACAGATAAGCATTCCGCAGAATTTGATACGTATGCAAGTACAAAATCAACCGAATTCACAACCGATCTTAATATCAGCAGCATCTCTACCAAATCAACCGCAAATACTTCAGATGGCTCAACACGCTCCTTCTGGCCACACTGGAGTCTATTTGAACCAAAATATGTCGGATGAATAACATAACGTTTTCTTTGGTTTTAACACGAAACAATAAACAGAACTATTGATAATTTTAATAAATTAAATTAAGCAGAGCTCATATTCATTTCAATTTATAATAAATCACCGTTTTATTAAAACAATTTGAAAATCAACTTTTTTTATTAAATCAACTCTTTTGGTAGAGTTTTTGGTAACTAATTTGATTTCTTATCACAGCAGCTCCTGGAACGTTCTGTTCTAAATACGGGTTTAAAGAAGGGAAAAAAACTGTCCAAAATATTTCAGGGTTTTAGAAGGTTTTTTATTGAAATATTATAACTTTCGATTCGCTTTATAACTCGGCGTCAATAATAATACCATATTTATTTGCTTTTTTTATGTTTATAAATTTTTTTGTAATGACCAACAACTAGTCTACAATGTCTCAGTTTAGTAATATATGTTTTTTTTTGTTTAAGTTTTCAAGTTAGCAATGAATATATTTTCAAAGTAAAGAGATTTGATTTTTATTTCAACTGTTAATTACTAAAAAAGGGTTTTCAATTCAACAACGTTCATCTAAATGTTTTTGGTTTGGTTTCATGTTTGCGCAGAAAAAAATTTGTGTGTTTCGCAAACAAATGCTACGAACATAACCGTTCATAGATTTCATTTTCTTCCTTGAAATATTATTTATTATTATTATTATTATTATTTGTAGTATATATTCGGAAAATTCAAACAATGTGAACTTTGATTGAATTGCGTTCAAAGCACTTGTGTCACATTGAGCGATTTTCGATTGAAAACAAAGTTTGCGATATTTTTATTTTAACAATTTCAATAGCCCTTTCAGTTCCCGTTTTCCGAATGAGAAAGAAAAACTGTGTCTTGACTAAGTATGTATAGAAAACGGTTACACGAATAAATGGCATAGTAGTAGCGATATTTCGCACTTAAAACATATGGAAGGACCGAATTAACTATTTTTTTCTTCGATATAGTTCATAGGTTTGGTTGTTTTTTTTTTTTGTTCGAAATTCAGTTCTCATGAAAATTGATCTGGTGAAGAACAAGAATTTGAGAGAAAAAAAAATCTTTCTGAATACAAACAGATTGGTAAAAAGGTAATATAATAGACAAATGACTAATGAAAAAGAATGAACGCGGTGAATGATACATTCCAACCAAAAACGTAAGTCTTAAACACACAATAAAAATAAATAATGTGAATCCAAAATGGATAAATTGTGCTGTTGATTGTTGATGAGTGCATAAAACTGGTGTTTTTTCGGAGCCTAACTAAAGTGAATGTAATTCAAAGGGACACAAAGAAACAGTTCATTTAATCGAATGCACCATGATGAAAATCTATCAATTATATATCCGCATGGAAATTAAGCAATACATTTATATTGGTCGCGCACTAATTTATTTCGCTACAGTTCGCTAGTGTTCACAAGTAACGATTATGTAATGATGTCGCTGTAGATTTAAATGTTCGCATTATATTGACTACTCAGCATCAAAGTGACGATATTGATTGAGTTTTATTTTCGTTATAAGATTCGTCGCATCTATTGGATATTTCTAGAAAAAAGTGATATCATTCTAGAATCTAGATGTATCATATATGTCTTTACCAACTTCAATTGATCAGAAAGAGCAATTTTCTTTTTGCAAATAAAATCTATTTGCGTATCGCTTCTTCAGTTGCTTAAAATTGAGATGGGCTCCCAATCCATGATGGTGTTCAGAGGAATTTACTATCATTGATGTTTTAAGACATTCAACATTTTATTACTGTTTCGATTGTTTCGGATAAATGATTAGGATATCTTTTTATTTAGATCAAAGACGAATTATAACCTATTAATAAGTAGACGGTGCGTAATGTCATTTTCGAATTTTCAATAAAGGGTTCATACATAAATTTACAAGGTATCGTGTACGCTTTATACAATTGTTCGACTATTTTTTTATTTGTTATTTTTTTTGTGATTTTTTTTGTTCTTCTTTCAATTGTTCAATCAATTTAAATACTGTGTGATTTCAATATTAGCTGCACTTGATATATATATTTTTTGCTTCCCATAAATTGTGAATTCACTTTAACTTGTTATAATATATCAGATTACTTTGACTCTAGATTTATACACTTATGTCAAAATATAAATATAATTATTAAGTTGTTTTTTTTTATTCTTCTTCGAGATGAACATTAACTTTTGCTGAAAAGATGATGAAGTTCATTTTCATTGTGATTATAGGGCTAATAATGTTCGGGGGATCATTATAATTCTCTACTGTAGATTGATTCTTCATGCATAAGAAGAAAAGTGAATTGACCTCAAACGAAATGCTTGGGACAAAATAGTATGTTTGTATGTGTGTGTGTGTGTTGTGAATTTTATTTTACGAGTAAATACTATTTATTATTTAAAAGATCAATTTATTCCAAGAAACGACTACGTGGGAATCAATTGAATACAATTGCAATCTGACTGATTTAATATGAACCTGCGTTCGTCGTGGTTTTTTCTTTGTTTTATTCGGGATATATTTCATTGTATATATATATTTCTATAATATATTTTTCATTTCAATGCTAAAGTCATGGTTTGGTTACAATTAACGATGATATCAAGAGAATAAACTGATTAATTTTCTGATTTATATTAAATTGAATATTCAACAAAATAACTGAATAAATACACAAAAAAAAAGAATTAAAATTTATCTCGAAATAAAATTACGTGTACAATAAAATTAACCGAATTTTCGCGATCAACTGTTTGTTTAGCTGTGTTTGCTTTCTCTTTTGTTTAGCTGCACTCTCTAAATGCCAAAATTCGTTTTGAATTTTCTCGATTCTATTGGCATTCAATTGGGTTTTTCTTTTCTCATTTGTTATAGATTTTGTTCAATTTTTGTTGAATTGATTGTTTGTATGGTTTTTTTTCTCTCTCTCTTTTGAATTTTAAAATCTGGAGCGGATATAGAGAAGATTTGTTCAAAATTTCGTTTAAATAGTTTGATCAGTTTTAGCACGAAAATTCGCTACATTTTCAGTGGATAACACCGGATCTCGAGACAGGTCGGGCTCGAACACGTGGCGGCAATGTCCACGTTGTTGTTGCTGATGGTCAAAGATTCTCTTTTGAGCCAACCCAAATTGTTGGTCCCGACTGTGACCAAATAACATTCTTCACTTTGGTATATATGTCTTCGATCGTATCTTCTTGAATTACGGCTGTAACAATGCATGGAAAAATAAAATGAAAACCATTATTATTGTGAATTTGATGCATATACATGTAATTTGAATCTCAAATACATACCAGTGAAGTATTCACCAAACTCTTGTTCCATCTTGAGTGCCCGCTCATACGTTTTCTTTGCCTGTTCCTCTGTCATTCGACGATTCATTTCCCTGTTCGATAAAAATGCATAAAAAATAATTTAAAATCTTTGTTTTCATTCGGCAGCAACAATCACTACACGTACATGACGGAGTCCACAGATTTTGGTTTAATAAATATTGCAACTGGATACAATTGAGCAACTTGAAGACGTTTAATGGCGTTGCCGGATACATCTAAGATACAATGCTTGCCCTATAATAATAAAGAGCAAAGTTTTTTTTAGCTTGCTGTACCGTAAGCTGTCTTTTATTTTCACTTACACTTTCTGCAACTTCCTTGACACTAGCTACCGAAGTTCCATATAAGTTATCATTATATTGACCAGCTTCGATGAATAGATGGTTTTGAATGTCTCGTTCCATTTGTTCACGGGATCCAACAAAGTGATAATCACGACCATCCACCTCATAATCACGTTTTGGTCGTGTCGTGTCTGTAATAATGAGTTAAAAATGAACCTTTTTGTTCATTTCAAATCTAAAATACGTTTAACTTACGAGGAACACATGATCCAAAACGATCCGGATACTCAGCAATCAAATCGTCATTTATGCGATCTTTCAATGGTCCTAATATAATAACCGGTCGCGAGTAATTGATAGAAAGACGTTGAACTGCTTCATACGATAAAACATTCTCATCCGAAGCTGCAAAATTGTAATTATTCATCATTAATCAATTTTCTATTTAGTTTCGTTTTTTATAACGTATGAGCAAATAACACGACTAAAAATCTATTGGAAAAATGCAATTTAATTGAATTTATAGTGGACGTGAACGGCTAAAACCTAATCTCCGTGTTGTAAAAAAAGGTCACTGCACTTGATGTAGAGAAATATCGTTTTTCATGCAATTTAATTGACATATCAGACTGACCAGAAGAGGATATACGAAACATGATCAGAATTGAAATAGTCAAAGTATGATTCTATTGCGGTGGCATCGCAGACACTTACATAAAAAATAAAATGTATTTTAAAACATGAACCAACCACATTTTGAAATAGTTTTGACGCGAACGTCAGAAGAATTGAATTTTTTTTGGCGTAAATTAAAATTAATCTGAAGATTTAACTATCAATGGCATGCGTAGAATTTTAGAATTTTTATTATACAAAACTGTAAATCTTATTAAATACTTTGAAAGATTTGTTTTTTTAAGGCAAAATCTATCCGAGATCTGATTTGGTTGTCCCCATTCTGACGGCGGGTAAAAACTTTGAATTCAATTTCAAAATTGCATCATGAATGCTTTGATTAACCGTTTCCACGCGTCACTTCGATAACGAAATCAGATAACTGAAAGAGAGCCATGTACCGAAAAATGTACGATAACGCTAAATTTTCGTAAGAAATGAATATTCTTAGAAAACAGAATGAACAAACAATAAATGGTTGACCACGGACTATTCGAATTCAGTATATGGACACAAAATATTTGCTATTTAAAGCGCATCCCAAATAAAATTAAACAGACAACATCAAACACATAAGAAGTATAACCAACTCTAATAGTCTAATTTAATAATAACATAGTTGTGATTGAAGTAATAAGCATTACTTCGATCTCAAGTACGGTAGCATTAGAACATGATTGATTTAAAAAACAAAGAATAATAAAAAAAATACAGAATTTAACATTTTTACTAAACAAATCAGTCAAATACATTTATCAGACCACAGACAACAATATTCGAATGACAAACATGCATTTTAACTGCACAACTATTTTCTGCAGCATATCACCGAGAAATCGGATTCAAGGGGAACTCTTTTACCCACTCATATTCTGTGTAGACAAAACAA
Organism: Contarinia nasturtii; assembly: GCF_009176525.2. Taxonomy (NCBI): domain Eukaryota; kingdom Metazoa; phylum Arthropoda; class Insecta; order Diptera; family Cecidomyiidae; genus Contarinia; species Contarinia nasturtii. Next base: position 1,466,710 of record NW_022198383.1, on the reverse strand, counting down.
AATTCGGAAATTGGAAATATAATCAAAAAATGGTATGAATATCGGGTTGAAAGCAAAAAAAAAAAGAATTTCAATTGGATATTCTTCCCAAACCCCACAAAAATATTGAAACATTTGTTATTCGAGAATTATTGGAGAGAGTATAGATATAAGGCAGGCATTCATTGTTAGTGAAAACATGATGATAAACATTTTTATGAGAATCAAATTGAAATCAATGCGGCAATTGAAAAATAGAATAGAAATGCATTCAAAATTTAAAAATATCGTCCCGAGGGTCAAAAAACACAACCATTATTTTTTTAATTTTCAAAAAATTTGGTTTTCCTTTTTCATATAGTCAGACTTGGTCGTTTTTGTGAAACGAAGGTTTTTCATTAAAAAAAATGCAAAATTTGTATATCAAATGATTATATTGGCAGTTCAGAATTTAAATTGATGATGCTTAGTTTCAAAAAACATATATTGAAAGAAAAAACATTAAAAAAATTAGTTAGCAAATTGAGAAAAAAAAATCAAAACAAGATGCAAAATATGCTTGCAAATGCAAAAAAAATCTGTGTGAAAATGTTCAAAACCACAAGTCTTGTGCTAATGAGACTAATTCCTACAACGAAAAAAAATCGTATCTATGAATAAATCGAGCACAAAAATGTTTTTGGTTTGAGCAACGAAATCTTACAGAAATTAAGTTAGAAGTAAACATTCTACGAAGTGTGTGTTTTTAATGAAAAAAAGTATGCATTTTCAAAAATTTGTTATGCATTTTGCACTCACACCCACACATGTATGTTTGGCACAAATACAACCAAATCAGATATGAAATCTGACTCAAATTTAAATGGCATAACTGATTGTTCGTTGGTATTGTGTGCTGTTTGATCTCAATTAGTTACTTAATGGATGAAAAATTTGTTCAAGATGAACGTTTGTTCATCCTGAGCCACGCATTCGCTTTCGAAATCTAAGTGCGCGAATTCAAATTAAAACTCAAACTCAACTATTTATTCTAAAAAGATTAAGAAAAAATCTATACAAGTCAAAACAAGATGCAATATTCTTGAAGTTTTTTTTGTTGTTGTTGTTGTTCATTATGTTTTTCATTTTTTTTTTTAAATAAATAAATGTTGTTGTTGTTGTATGTTTGCTGTGTGAGTGTGGTGAGTGAAACATGTTCACATCATTTGCGCATGACTTACAATAGTCAGCATCGTTATTCTCCAGGTAGATTAGTGTTATCTGCTCCATGTCTGGTAACTCCACTCTGTAGATTATCTCGCCTTAAAAACAATTGGTCGAAATTCGAGTTTGAACAAAATTAACAAACGTTTAATTATTAAACAGATTTTAATTTTTTTTGTGTATCAGAATCAAAACACTGAAAAAGAAATTTTGATGTGTGTGTGTGTGTTTTTTTTTTATTTATCTTCCGATTAAATAAGTTCTGGTGTTCTGATCTTTTGATGGATTTTTTTTACTAATAACTTATAAAAGACTGATTTTTATTTATCTGTGATGTTATGCACTAAATTTCATAGATATAAGGTCTTAAAAAATGTTTTTTTTTTTTTCATTTGATATTAAACATAAAACTGTAGTTATTAATATTGCATTTGTTCAATTGCTCTTGGGGCCAAAGGAGTGAAAAATGTTTTCGAGAAGGGGGTAGGGGGAGAAAACTATATGTAAGTAACAATGTAACAAGTAGCTTCCTACGGAACAACAACAACAAACAAAATATAAAGCGGGTTTTAGGTTGGTATTTTTTTTGGGGGGAGTAGATGTGTGAGTTGTGCCTATTTTAGATATTTCGAAATCAAATATTCTTGTGTATACCGAAAGTTGAACAGAAATTGAAAGGAAGTTGGTTTGTAGACTACTAACGTATTGTAAAACACGCAGAAAATGGTGATAGCTGGTGTTTTTACATTAAATGTGCTGAAGCGATTTGGTGAAACAAATTCGAATTCACAATTGTGCGAGTACTCATGAGTGAGAGATTGTGATTACTGTTTGGTATAATGTAAAAATTGACAAGAATAAATGTCTATGAAGCAGCAAATTTACAGTCACTGCATTTAGAAAATGAAAGGACCACGTAGAGCTTGGTGTCATTCGAACCTTTTTCACAGTTTCATCTTCCACGATCATTTCGTTTCTAGTAAGAAGACGCAAGTGTAGACGCACACCCAATAAAGCAAGTCGAGAATCACACCAAATATAAGACGACATTTACGTGGTCCCTTTTTATATACATTATATTGAATGATGCTACACTTATTCTCTATTGTGTAAACACAATTCTACTCAATTTCTCTATAAAACATATCGATCATGTCATTTCTCTTCGCATAAAAACGCTCATACTCACAATATACAAGAAGAAAGGAAGAAAATAAGTGTTAAACAATGTATTTCTGTGAATGAATTAATTTTTACTTTGTAGTTGCCAGTCAACGAATTTTGAGATTTTTGTTCAATTTTTCTCTTTTAATAAAATAGTTATCAACGGATAACTTTGGAATTTGTAGATTTGTCGACAGAATGCGGCGCTTTTCATCCCAAGCGATATTAATCGTTAAGTGTAATGTACTTCATTCTATCTTTTGGCGTTTACAGAAGATACATGTAGTTATATTATTTTAAAATTCAATTTTACTGGCTGTGAATTCGAAAAGCATACGAAACGACATAGAAATTCAATGAAAGTTACATTATTTGAATAAAAGTTGATAAAACACATTCGTGACTTTCAATCTATCTAAATTGAGAAGATTACTGGAAAAATGCATTAAATAATTCATTAACAGCATTTATATTAAGATAAATGAAAACATTAATGCACTTAAAAACTTAACGACTTTTTATCAAATCAAGATACGGCTGATTATCAGCTATGGAGGATTGTTTATGTAGCGAATTAATTGACGAATAAAAAAAAATACATATTATAAGTATAGGTGACAACGTTAAGTCTTTTATATACACATCGATCGTTTGAGTGAGTGATTCACATCAAATAAATGCATTTCACTATAAACACAACATTTGTAGCTGATAATAGTTCAGCGCTCGATGAAACGATACGACTAACACTGTTGGTGGTAACCATAATACACAAAACATGGTATACATTATGTTTGTGAATACTTTGCATCTTCGGTGTTCACTTGAATCATTTATCACATTGAGTATAAACAATATTGAATTACGTTCGTAAATGAATATATATTCCTATAAACATTCAGAGTACAGTATTTATATATATATATATTATTTTTGTCACTCGCATTAATATGTATCATATATATATACAACAGAATTCTTAATTAAAATGTCAGTGAATACGCATATGAACGATTAGATACACGATCACTTTTGCAGTACGTTGCAGTTTCTATGTACTCACATTGAATGCGTTTAGAATATTTATGGTTCTAACTTTACGAATGTAAAGTGCTCACAAATATGCTTCAAATAGAAATTGCAACGCACAAACAATTCGATTTGGGAACGCAAAAAGAAAAACAATACAGTTACGTTGGCACAAAAAAAAACGTTTGATAATGCATTACATGAGAAGAGAGAATTACATAGACGACAGATGATAAAATATAATGAGTATGTTAGTCGGATAATAGCGGAAACTAGTAGATTCAGTTTTGGTTAATTTATTATTGAATATAGAAAAATGAATGAATTTATGGCATAAGTACATACCTCCGTCAGCATTCGCATCATCTTGTGTATAGCAAAGCATAAAAGCTGCAATTTTTAAAAGAAAAATTTATGTTACTTGAAGTTTGGCTCGTCATTTATGTATACTTAATCGATTTTGTTTGATTTCTTAGCACAGGAAATAGACAACGATTCGAATTTCGAACATAAAAAAAAAGGTTTATACAGTTGGACTTCGAGATTAATCACTGTGTTAAAATGCCATTCAAAATCAATTAAGTCACAAAATGTGGTAGATCTAGATTGATGATGCATAATACAAAAATGTGTGATTTGATGTGAACAAATGAAAAATTCAACTAACAAAAACAAAACAATGGGAAGGAAAGTGTTAAAAAAAATTGAAGAAGTGTGGATGATAAGCCAACTAAAACTAATCCAATGAATTATTCACAGTAAAATCAACTTGAATCAATTGAAAGTACATAATGTCTGGTGGCCACTTACGCTGATAATCTTGATTAGTTTCACCGTTATGATTTGACCCATTTGTGACTATTGATTTTAAGTCAATAATAGCGTTCAATTTTGAATAGGGTTATGGGATTTAATTCGAACATTTAGAAAACACACGAATTCCAAAAATTAAAAAAAAAGATACATATAATGAAACAAAAAATCAGCGTTACAAAACAAAAACTGAACTAAAAATAAATAAATAAATGAACAAAGCAATTCTATTTGTATCAAGAGACAAATACATGATGTTTTTAAACTATTTCGATTGGGAATTTGGTGTGATTGTGTTTCGCCGACTATTATACACCACATTTCAACTGTATTGAATAAAGGAAAGTATTTAACTTGAGGTAAGCTACCGGTTACTAAAGACAGTTTTTCATCACATTGAATCAATTACACACAACCCTTGACCGAACAAATAGCAAAAAAAGCATATGTCATTTTCGAACTCTTGAATAGAATTAAAACTGTTTGAAGTATGTGATGAATATGTTTGATGAGTTTAGTAGGATGAATGGACAAAACTCTTGAATAACTTACGTTCTTGATCTGAACCATCTTCGTTTTTGTCATCTTTACTTTTCATGAACGGGAACTTTCGTGAGAAGGTAAAGTTTTTCTTTTTTCGATCAAGCGTTGATTGCTGTTGAAATTGGAGTTGTTTTTACTAAACAAAATATTTCAATTGAACTTTTAACGGAGTTTACCTTATCAACATTGTTTGTTGCATGTCCCTGAAACTTGACACTACGATCTCGGGCTCTCATTTTCCGTTCCCAACGTCGTTTCGATGGTACAATACCCATACCTGCGATGCAACATTATTAGAATCGATTAGTATGGTGATGCATGTGCAAAAAATATGAAATCTTTACCTTCTTCTTCGCCATCGCCGATAACTCGTCTCGCTTGCCACCATTCGTCGTCTGATGCATTTGTAACATGTAAAACGTCTCCATGTCGGAAGGGAAGCCCCCGTGATGGCAGGCCGTCATCTCGATTTGGATCATAGTCAAACAGTGCTCGTACGTACAGTGAACGTTTCTGTGATGTTCGCAAAAGTGTGCCGGTGCCAGCGTTTATGGCAGCTTGTTGTTTCAGTTCTTGAATTCTTGCCTCAAATCTATTGTAGTCTTCTGGCCGATACTGAGCAACTAAGTTAACAACACCACCAGAGCTCTGCACAAGAAAAAGAGAATTTTTTTGTATTAATTTGTGACGAAAAAATGGAATAAAACTAGATTATATACCTTAAGAGCCTGAGCTGCTTCTTCATGTGTAGCACTTCGTAGGTTAACACCATTTACGCTTAGCAATTGGTCGCCACGTTTGAGTTCACCGCCAGCATCTGCTTGTCCACCAGCCAAAATAAATGATACATAAATACCTTGGCCATCTTCACCACCAACTATGTTGAATCCAAGTCCCTGTGCACCTTTTTGTATTGTAATGCTTCGCGGTTCCCTTATCATCGAAATAAAAAATGTATTATGAATATACAATGGAATCATTGTTCAACTTTTTAATGAATGTGGTTGAGTCACAAAATCATGTACTGCAGTTGAATGGAAACAACAGTCTACTTTATGAAAAACAATTTACTGGATCGATATGCATGCACTCACGCATTAAATGCATATGGTCATGTTATACGTTTCGTGTGACAAGTAGAGAGAAGAGAAAAAAAAACAAGTCAGTACATGATTGTTGTTGGGCCAAAAGTCTGTGTCGAAATCAATTCCATATTCGTACACATATGTCATAGCAAAACTTATAGGGTGACAATTTTGTTTCAACACAGTCTATTATATACCTTGTGATATCTTCTGTGCTGACTGCTCTTGGAGTTCCTGGTGGTACAGCTGCTAGCACATTTGAAGATGCATATCTTGACGAACTCTCTAAATCTGTAAATAAAAAATCGAGATTTGAACACATTTTTTCCGAAGAAAATCGATGACAAAAAAAGAAACAAAACGTACGAGGTGAATGTGCACGTGATGAATTAACTGCAGCTGCTGGTGATTGTGAGCGTGCATAGTCCACGACAGTTTGGCCTACGCTATTAACGGCACTTGTTGATTGTGAATTTGAATTATTTAATCCAATCGAATTGGAATTGTTGAGGTTCAAATTTGTCTTGCCAACGACTAATGTCACCTTATCCGTAATCGATTTGAGTGTTGCAACTGCTTCTTCGTGTGTTACATTTTCTAAATTGCGTTCACCCTGTGCCGTGATGAAAACGAAAGAGAAAACGTGTTTTCAATTGATTTTGTTTCTCAATGTAAACGCCAAAACGACGTCAATCTCTAATAAATGCACATAAACTTACGAGACTTGCTGTTCTAACGGCGACCAATTTGTCACCGATGGATAAACGACCATCAACATGTGCAGCACCTCCTTCCATAATCTTTGTGACATAGATACCATTATCGCCTGGAATATGTTGATTTCCAATGCCGCCGGCAATAGAGAATCCCAAACCTTTGTTTCCCTTTACTAAATCGATGTCAACGGTTTTTGGTGTAGATGGTGGTCGTTTTCTCTTAATTACAAGTTTCACCAAATTGCCAGCTCTTTTTAATGCCTCAACAGCTGTTGCATGAGTGACATTGACAACAGACACGTCATTAACCTAACGCGTTATGTCAATAGAAACAAACAAAAAAAACAATAGACAATCAGATATTTACATAATTTCATAATTAAATATTCAATGAATTCGATAATTTACCGCTGTAATACAATCGTTAATACGTAAACGTCCATCATTTGACGCAGCACCGCCTGGTATCAATTTTGTTATATAAATTGATGTGTCCACACCTATGTGTGGATTATCAGTACCACCAGCGATCGAAAATCCCAATCCAGATGAACCACGTTCTAATGTGATTTCTTCATGTGCCCAACTCTCGTCTCCATTTACCTAAACAATACACGCAGTTTTTAAATTTAGTTTTTTTTTTATTTTGCGTGACATGTTTTTTGATGAAAACATCTTATATGCTACAACATAAACATACCAAATCGTATTTTTCTACTCAAAATCAACGACAAAAATAGTGAACACCATGCACCAAACTATATTTACTCAACCAATTAAACAAACAACCAGTTATTCAATTGTTAATTAGGAAATATGGTTCTTTGGAAAAGAGAAAAAAAAATCAATCCTTATTTAGTAAGTTGAATTATAGTTGATTAGTCGCTATGTTTGCACAAAAATCGATTTTTTCAAAATAATATATCAATGTAGGTGAACAGTTAGTTGTTAGTTTGATTTATAAGCGAATAATGAATATTCCATTGTTAAGGGGACTGTTGTTAGTTGGAAAGGTTATGTAATTGATTCTTAATCCATTGTTTTAGTGATTAGAGCCAGTGAGAAGCAATACGAATTCACAATAAAATCCCAGCTAAACCCAAATCTTGCGATAAATTCACATAAAAAAGTAAGTTATTTGCTGATTAATCATTTAATTGATTGAAAAAGTCATAATCAGCGGAAGCTCTCTTGCCCGTAATTAAAAATATTGTGTCATAAATTAGAATAGCATTATTTACACCAACGCAATGTGGTTTTTTTTACAGTTTTTACACCAAATTCGACATGTGCGACAATGCCCAGTTTTTGTTTTTAATTTGCAGTGAAACAAAAATACACTTGTTATTATTAGTTGTTTGAAAGCCCCGGTGAATTAAAATACACTCTCGAAGCGTCTAAATTTTACTGAAAATGTTTATGGCATACTAACGTAAGAGCTATCAAACAGCAGCACAATTTTCTATTTTCCATAAGTACAGCTAGAGTGTCGGAAACTAAGCCATTTGATAGCACTTTTCGTAGGTGCACATGTGCAGTGTTATGATTATTAAAATCTATTCTATACTACCTCCATTTTCACTCACTTCATTTTTACACGCAGATGAATGTGTCTTTTATCATTTATTTTTCAAGTTAATGTGGTAGAAACATGAAAGAGAAAATTAAACACAAGAATTAAACAGGTCCTAACAATTATGATAATTGCATTATCGTTTTCAATCCTTTTTCTATTGAATTCATTTGTATTTTTTTTTATTGGAAGGAAGCACCGTCAGATCAATGTTAATTTTCAGCTAGATAGATTTCTAACAGAAATAATGCCAAAAGAATACCAGAAAATAGTCCCCAAAGATACGAATTAAGAGTAAAAGTAAACTAATTTAGCCCCCGTTCACCAGAAATATAGAAGAGAAGTGTAGAAAATCATAAACGCAAAATATTTTACCGTGTCCAAATTGAAAAGTGATGAAACCTTTTTCAAAAATCCAACATTCTCTTGTTGACGCTTCTTTTTTCTTGTTGTCATTTTAACTGCTTAAATGTATTACACTTTATTTAAATTAAAAAAAAACTATACTTCCTAAATGTTTTCGCACCAATTGTCGTTAATTTCGTTTTAATAGCATTGAATAAAGTGATTTATTTATTTTGATTCTGTGTAATGATGTTTGATTTCAAACAATCCATATATTTTATTCGTAATTTATTTTAGTTTCACACTTAAAAACACATGCGATATTGATCCTAAATTTAAAAAATCTACAAATAAAAAAAGAAAAAAACACAAAATATTAAAAAAATAATAATAATAATTGCAGAAGTGCACAAAATTTGATAAGCGCAATCGTCATCACACTTTGTGTCGTAAATTATTTGAAATATTGTATGTATGTCACGCCGCATCAATTCGAGGAGCACTAACAATTTTTTTATGGATACGATGTTGCTGTTTATGTTTTATAAATGCTCAAATCCATAAAATGCGTCATCGTATTCTTTTATTCCCTTGGATTGATTGTTTATGATTATACATTTATACGATGTCGAATTTCATCACACTGACAAACACACACACCTACAAACTAAAATTGTAACAGATAGTTGCATTGACACTGTGTTCACCCTTGATTCGAATTGTGCAATAAGGATCACTTCATTTTATTCATTTTGACGATCAAAACTGAAATAATATAAGACTACTAAATCAAGTGGTTATTTCATCACAGCGGATTTTATTTATTTTCACCGAAGATGTGCGGCGAGAAATCTGAATGCGTTATATGATGAAAGTATTTATTTTTGGAGCAGTTCACTTAATTTTTCAGACTGTTTTTTTTTTAAATGACAGATATGTCGTCAGATATTTGGTGTTTCATATGTACGCGCCGATTTTATTGTTGGCTATATGTGAATGTGCCAAAAAAAAGCGTTCGCTGTTTAAACGCCGCTTCTATTTAAAACTGATACTATTAATACGGTTCTGTGCAAAAAAAGAGTCAAATCGACGATGAAAGTTCATTATTGTTCTATCTGCCGAACATTTTTCTCATTACAAACTGACAGAATATATTTAAGTTTGATTTAAGTTCAACCGAATAACCAAAATGAAAAAGGGTTCAACGGGTTATTTTCTGTGGCAAAATAAAACGAACTCTTTACGAATTAAATAAAATTCTTGCAAATCATACAATAGTATGTATTTATTTTTAGGACTTTTCAGCAGTGTGTGTGTGAGTGCGGTTTAACGCTTGATTTTATAGCGAAGATTTATGCACGAGGTCATTTTACTCGAAAATTGTTAGAACAAATTTTAACAGTTGACGTTAAATATAGAATATAGTATTGTGTGAGTGTGCTTAGAATTCGACAATGAATCTAATTTAATGCAATAATAATTACATTGTGTATGCATACTCAATTTCGACTACTGGCATTTAGTATCAATTGTATCGTAACAAAATGATTCTCCAAAAATATTCAGGTCATTCAACATATCTGTTTAAGATTGCAGAGCATGTGGAATTCATTTGCTGTATGTTGAATTTAAATACAATTCAATACAATGGCAGCATGTCAAGTGATCTTTATTTACGAAAAAACCGTACAGTGAATGAATTAAGCCAAATTACGTCTGCTTTAGACGTTTATAAAAAAAAATTGAATTTCAATTTATTGTTCAACGATTGCCGTATACAAGTGTGCACCGCAGCGGTATATCGTTCTCTGTTTCGTGTCTATGTTTAGAAGTGTTCTGTTTATTTAACGCATTACCTTTGAATGTTATTCAAACATATAAAAAAGGCGTTGCCTTCATTCATTTCAGTATGATGATCATTTGATTTTTTCATACGACACGAAAAGTGAAAGCGGAAGTGGAATCGTCTTGAACTTGAACAATGTTTTTCTCTGTCTATAAATTTATGTTTGAAAAATTAATTAACTTTTATTGGCGCTATTCATTTAAATTTGAATTTAATACACCCATAGAAAAAAGTGGACCGCAACTTGAACAACAAAAAGCTACCGTTTTTTTACATATAAATAATTTTACGGTATAATTACAGCAATTGGCATTTATTACGATCATTATCAGTGTGTCGGACTGAAACTAACATGTTAAATTCATCGCGTCACAAATATAGAAGACAAGCTATCCAGTACATCGATTACTATACCACAATGCTATTGAATGCCATGGAATTATTTTATGATTGTCATAACAAATGTGGTTTTTCTTTTCGTCTTTTCTATGAAATGAAATGTCATTGAAAATAAACTCAATTAACATTGATTTTGGCATTCGTGCGGTAAATTTAAGCGTATTTTAGATCGAACAACGGATTAATAAAAAACCGAAACTTTTTGTTTCATGAATATATCGTCAGACGTCGTGTAACGTTGCAAAATGGCACAAATATTATTCGATATTTTTGTTTTCGAATGAAAACTATGACATTGTTAGATAAAAGATAATGTCATAAAATATTAGACAGACGAATTCATTAGAAGGCTATATGCATGTGATTCAAATTGTTTCGTTTTCATGTTTGTTTGTAATGGGTGACAATTTGTAATAGTTGTTAGGAGGGAAACCGAATGTAGGCAAAGAGTTCATATAAACATTTCGAATAATTTTGTAGCGACGATGGAAAAAGTGCTCAAACACGTATTCGTAATTTTTTTTTCGTTCAATATTTTCTTCGTTTTCTCTCTCTCTCGCTCGTTCTTTCGCATTTCATGTATGTAATTATAAATGAAATATGTTGAATGGCAAGTATCACGCGTACAAGGAAGAACAGACACAACTGAGAGTCAAGAATCAGAGAAAAAACCAAACGCACACAAGCACATCTCTTTTCACGGTATAGACACACATATGTGTAATATAAACTAGCACACATTTGAATGAATGCACAGATCAAACAAAAATTGTAGCTACACACGCAATCTAAATACGAAACGAGAATCTATAATAATAACCAATCGCATTCATTTTTAATCATTTTTTCTATATTTAATACATCACGAATCGTTTTATTTTGGATGGTTTTCCATATATTCACATTGTATGAATTGATAAATTCATTCAACCTTCGTTAAAACTCTTTATCAAACTCTTTAAGCTAATGCACACACCAAAAAAAATGTCAACTTATTAAATTACACACAATTTTGAAAAACATTCCAATGCATCGGCACATCGGCATTCTCAATAATACACACAACATTTCGCTAGAAATTGATTTGTGTATGCAATTTACACAATTTGATCACATATGTTGATTTTTTTTTATTTTCGTATATTTTTGTTGGTAACGATCATAACGCTTCACTTTGCAAAAATTGGATTTTCAATTCAAGTTTTTTGTTTATATCGTTCTTAAAACTTTGTGTTATGAAAACTTTGGATTATTTTTTTGTGTGTGTACAAAGAATTCGATTTTTTTTCTTACACATAGTATCCACACATTACAAGAGAAATTGAAAGATAGTTAATTCAAGCGACGTGGTATCAATGAAGCCGACACACGGTACGTCGTGTATGCGTCGATCTGAACTAAACTTAACGTAGCCATATTATTTATTGTTTGGCCAACACATCACATATTCGGTCACTGCTCACACATTCATACCTCTGAATATTACAAACGAAAGACGAAATAAAAAAAAAAAACAACAAGCAGAGAAAGTCCAAACAGTCTAACGCAAGACACTTCAGTTATCCGCTTTACATGCTCAACAAAAAACTATTTTTATTCATTTTCGTTGACCAGGTACACGGTTAAAGCGTATGAGTATGCTGAATACCTATACCAAAAAACGGCAACTACGTGATGATTGTCGTTTCGCTTACGCATTGACTTGAAACTGACGCCACTGATCAACGCGCCGGCTCAGTTGCGTTCATTTACGTACGTTGCGCTAGCGCAAATGTCAATTTATTTTCACAGAGAAATCGCTTGGTTTACGTTCAACATCGAAATAGTGTACATACAATGTATGCATCGCATGTATAAACAAACCGACATGCAAATCTATAATATTTACATGCAAAATGTTTCAAGTAAATTAAACACTCACCGATAGCTGCAAAGACGACTCATTTTTCTTTACAGCAGTTTCAACATTGTTTACCACGGACTCACACTTGTTCGGAATTGTTTTCTCATTCTCGGTTTTAAAACGTTGTTGATTCTGCAAATAAACATTCCATGTTTATATTATTCACCGTTGAAAAAGTTAACACAAAAAAGGAACCAACGAAAATGAACTTTGAAAAAAAAAAGTAAGAGTTTCGGGGAAAAAATGGAAATTTTCGCGTTGAATAACGACTTTAAACAACATATTTTCATTGTATATCCGCACTGTATAATAGATACGAATACACTTACATGAGCGCAACAGCAACTGTAATGAAGTCGATCTTCTGGTGATGATTGGGAATTTGTGGCCGTTGGTGAAACGACCGTTGCAGACATTGGGGTGCGACGACGTTTTTTCATGCGAATCGGAGCTCGGGCTCCAACATAATTTGAAAAACGACGTCTCGAATGTCGCACAATCGATACCCAATCAATCATTTTATGATTATTCAAATGACAACACTTTTTTTCATTAAATTCTATATGTTCATAGTGCACATTTGATATCGTTTTCGTTCACATTGATGCAAAAATTGACGCTTCACAACATTTTCTGTATGATTCGTAAATATGTTTTGGCTGTCATATTTATTCGTCTTTCTTTTGCATATAAAATGTTCTAAATTTCGCGACAAATTAATAAATCTTCTCGCTTACGAGAGTCCCTGAGCTGGGACGAACGTTGAACACATGTTATTGGTTTCCAGCGTTGCTTAACCGTTCAAATCTGGCAAATTTGTGAAATTGAGTTATGCGCTGATCAATCGAGGAATTTAGTTTGTATTTTAATTTTGGTTTGCCCAAGGTGCGTAGGTGTAAAATGTATCAATTTTCTCAATTTTCTCTCTATTAATTTACTGTGGCATTTTTATTCTCTTTTTTTTTTCTCATCACCAATTTGTATAACGCATGTGTAGTCGAAGTTAAACAGTCGTTAAAATTTCCGTTCCTAACTGGCTTTCTAACATTTACGCGTCAACTTTGTATAAAATTTTGTGACTTGTGTTTTTTTATTGGTCAACTTTAATGCGCAGTGTTGTTAATAAAATATTTAGAATATTGGTATTGGGAAATGTAGCTCAATAAAATGGTTATTAAATGAAGACAATTTGGTGTCTGTGCACATTCATCACATTTTTTTTTTCATTTTCAACTAAAGGAAACGTTCACTTGATTCGAAGCATACTTTTTTTGCTAAGATTCAAACCGAGTCGGCGATGCTTTGTGAGTAATGTAATGTTAACGTGCATGAACATTTTAAATGCTTTTCTTTAAAAAAAAAGAGTCGTGTTTGACAGGATGAACATTGAATTTAGATCAAACGAGAGAGGATACACAAAGAAACAAATTATCATTTTAAGAATTACGACCAAATTTTACATGTGTAAATAAGAAGTGTTTGCCACAAAAATTCTAAAATAAGACACTTGACTTGAAAAAAGTGTTATTCTCTCTCTTAAAACGTTTCAAAGTGTTTTTGCAAATTGCTTCTTGTATTTGTCATGTTTTCCTTTGTGAAATCGCCAAATTAAAACCACTTATTCACATCGATTGATCAACGAACTGATTTTAGAGTCCCGTGCCAGGCTCAAACGTAGCTGGAAACCAAAATGTTTAATTTGTTTGGCCGAAACAAACATTTCTCGAGAGCGAAAAAAATTAAACCATTTAAACAAAGTATTCATTAAGTATAGATTACGATTTAAAATATATCTATGATTTTTGTTGCTTTCGCGCCACAATATGTATATATAAATATGGCACGGGTCTGGTCGAATTGCTTTTGCATTCGTGAAACTACAAATAGATACTAATTCATAAAGCTCATAACGTCCACGGACTTATTTTTTTGCACAGCATTTAAGAAGGTACAGCTAAAACGCTACGAGATATAACTACCACAAACAAACAACACATTTCAACACCAGCTTATATATCTCTATCTATTTACTGAAAATGTCAGGACTGAAAACAGTGTACACGTCCACGCATGCTGTTGTTATTTGTTAAGAAATCTATATACATTTGTATATAGATATACTTGCGTAGAACGTTTTGTCGAGATGATTTGCCTTCGAAAAGATTAGATGTGTCTGTGAGGGTGCGATATCAAACGTTATTGTAATGTATACTTAAATCTATATGTTTTCCATTCCATGTGTGTTTGAGAAAGCAGCTCGCAGCAAATACATTTAAGCAATAAACAAGCGTTCTCTGTTCATTTTCCATTTTACTTTTGACTCGTGCGTGTGCAAGGCAAAGCGCGGTCACATTTATAGGATATGAGTAAAAAACGCTAAATCACACACGATATATGGAGAATGGTCGGTGAATACATGACAGTGAAGTGAACGACAAGTGGGCTTTTCTTTCTCACTTTACACTTTAGCAAATTAAAATCTAACAAGAAATGGGCTCTGTCAAGGTATTCCCTTGATGTTTACATATTGTTAAATTTGAAGACCTGAACAAATAAATGAAAAAAGAAAAACTCATTACATTGCTTGCTGTGCGAATCTCACTTCAACAAATGTATAAATGTATATACAATTTTTAATTGTTTCATATTTCCACTTTTTATCGTCATAATTTTTTTCTTCTTTTTTTGCAACATAAAAAAAATTGAGGGTATGAAAAATCAATACCTGAATTTCATGCAACTCTTGCTGTTCTTTTAAATTTATTAACGCTTGTGTTAATGGCAAATGAGCATTATTCATAGCTGTTACTTTTGTCTGAGGAAGAGAGAAGAAGAAAAAAAAACGGAAAATATATATTATGTACTTTCATGACTTTTGCGAATCTATATTTATATCAGCTATCTGAATTGCCGATCGCCGGCCAATGTACCGAACAATGTATTATTTATATGCAAACAGGGCTTGTACGTATACCTTTGGGCCTCGGAGAAGCTTTAAATACACAACACACCCTCAAAAGAGCGTTCGGCTTCTTTTCAATGAAAACTTTTCATATCCCGGTGCATTGTACCGGTTGAAAGTATGCACGTAAGTAATATGCAAATAATAAAGAATCGAATATATTCGAGGTATTCGTCTAGTACAAGGAAATAATACACCGTCCGATGAATGAATGCATATGCAAAAAGATGATTGATTGAGTGCAATTAAAATCTCTTGTACGGCTTCGATGCATTTCCACTTACTCGATTAATTTGGCACGTACAGTGCTCGAAGCCTATTGACTGGTTACTAAGTCAAGTGTGTAAATATTCAATACACGGGTGGTGTGATTAACGAATGCTCTTCAGATGGCTGATATGCGAACCATTGTAATCGATCATGAATGGAGTATTCTTAAAGCGAAAATCTAGATTATTTCTTACCTCTGACGTATTGATTTTTAGTGAATTCTCTTGCTCCCATTTGGATGCGATTTGAAGTGTTTCAACTGTTTTCTGTTGAATCGTTTTTGTGTCGTCTAACAATGTTAATTCATAAAACTCTTGAATATCTGTAGTCAAAAAAATGTAATAATAGAAGACATAAGTATTAAAAAAATATTGTTGTTTCTTTATTGAAATAACGACAAAAGTCTTCAATTGAAAAAGAGAAGAAAAACACAAGCAATGGCTAATTATGATTTTCAGTGAAATATATTTGATTTCATTTTTCGGATGATTGCAAAAAATTAACAAATTGTGTGTAGCGATGGAAACGGATTTTGTTTGGATACAACGAGTTTATTGTGCTGCTGTGAGATATATCCCTTGATACGTCCTTCAAAAATCAAATTCGATACAATACAATGTGTTTCGTCCATCGTGATATCCGTTTCGCCGGCAAATTGAAGAGCAAATAAGAAATTTTGCAAGTCCAATTGATGTGTTTGTGTGATAAGATACACCTGCAAATTGAATTTGTTTCAATTAAAACTGTGCCAAAAATTTAAAATTGTCACGTTCTCTTACCCGTTTGAAAAGATTTCGGTATCCATACATTTTGAGCTTTTCAACAATCAAGTAAATGCCATATTCGATGAAAAATTTCTCATGCCGTTGAATGACTTCGTCAAATTTCGAAATATTACCCACTTTCAATGCACATGCCAATTCATGGAATTGAAGTACATCGTATCGTTCCAACATCTCACGTTTTGGCATATAACCAAGCAACATTTTCACCGGCACCAAATAGATCAGAATGAGACGCTTATTTTTTGGAAATTTTTTATGACAATGATTGAACGCATAGCTCAAATATCTGTCGGCCGTTTTGTAATCAGAATCGAACATCGCTTTGCGTCCGACAAAGTATTTGTAGGTAATTTGCTGGGCTAGTGGAAATGAGTCTTTGTATGCTGAACTTTCAATGGCACGAATCAATGGTTTACATAAATGCAATTTATTTATGCGGAAATACACCTTGAATAGTTGATTAACCAAATTTAACATTCCCAACCGTTTTGTATCCTCATCCGATGATCTACCGAAAAAGTTCCCTTATTATTGAAATGTTCAATTAAATGTGAATTTTGACGTCAAACCTGCTGTCAGCGGCACACACACGAAAACAACCCATCAAACATTCAGCAGCTTTTTCCAGAATCTCACCCGGTTTTGATACGTGGCTACCTTCAAATTCTTCACATTTTTGAGCCAATAATCTTAAATCCAAACAGACCACGTACATTATGGGCAACGACCAGTTCTCTTCTTTCATTGCTGTCAACATTTTAACCACATTTTGTGCACATGCCGTTTGATGTTTGTATGCTTTGATGTAATTTTTCGCTATTGTATTTAAGACGGATTAAAGATTTATAATAAAGTATTTAAATACATATGGGAGATTAAAAAAACATACGTGAACGAGACAGGTAATAAAGAACTTTTATATGTTCGGCCACAATCTCATCGACTGGTGCATCGAGAATACGTTCAACCATACTTTCTGGAAATTCAACCTGCAATTGAGCATTGGTTGCATGACGATCCCGTAGAGACACTAACTGACCCACAAGTGCACCGTCTTGAGCATGCCATGTACGGGCCACTGCATTCAAATACGTTGTTATACTTCCGAACATTTTCTCGTTCGTGTTTTTTCTTCTTCAATCACTTTTTCGGAACAAAAAAAACGAAGAAAATTACAGAAAAGCCGATTCGATCAATTCACTTTCGTTTCGCTGACCTGAAAACTATGACCGACATTTTTGTTATAAAATACAATATTTCTTATGTAATTCACAAGTTTACCTACCTGCCTTTTACTCGATGCACGAACAATTTTGCTTTTATTTTAGTTATTTCAAATGAGTTTTCTTTTTTTGTTATTTAAAAGTTAAGACGCTGTTCAACACCGATTCAGCAAATTAATGTCATTCTTACTGTTCTCTTTGGTATATTTTGTCAAATGTACTTTACAAGGCACTAGAGTGCGCACGCGACAATACATGTCAGAGTATGCGTTTTTTTCATAAGTAAATGAAGCCATCTATTGAAAGTTAACGCAAACTGTCAATCAATGTCTTTAAATACATATATTGAATTGAAAAAAAAAATATGTTCATTGAATGGCATACTTCAACTGCACATTTTACATTCAATTTCCGACCATACAATTTCCGAATAGAACGACTATACACGATGATATATGAAGTTTTTTTTAAAGCGACAAATTTGAAATCTATTTCACGTTCATGTTTTCGATTATGCCATTACGCTGATTGATAATCAAAAGTTCGATGTTGTCAGACTAACAATGTCAGTTAGGGGAACAAAAATAGTAAACTTGAAATACTAACACTTTTCGACAATTGTTGAACATCTATTATATTAAATTGACTTTTGTTACTATAAAAGTGTAAAATATATAAACGATTTGAGTAATTTAAATTCTACTCACATTCGGAAATACCAAACAGGTCATGGAAAATATGTTTCCATATGAACTGATTTTTTTCTTCTACAGGAAACGATACAATTTCAATGGCAGTTCAACGAATTCAAAAGAATTCTTTAAACTGTCTTACCCGCGTTTTCTATGAATTATTGATCGAGAAACGGGATTTCTCTTTCAATTCATTTCTCCGCTCTTTGAGCCGATTAATATTTTGATCGATGAAAAAAAAAGTACTTACCCAATAATGCTTGAAACAGTCTGGATTTGAAGATTTTAATGACACGTTCGATGGCAATCCGTAGAGTACGATCTTGCGGTGCAGCAAGACGAGAATGATAGTCCTCCAACAATTCTAATGCACGATGTGCTTCTAGAAATGGACAAAAACGTCATAATTAATATCATTCGATAAAAATAGCTGTTTTTGTGAATAAAACATGATTTTTGTTTAAAAAAACACACACACATAAAAACGAGTTTCCCTCTGCGGGACCCTCTCTAACCGCGTTCGAAAACAAGAGATTAAATAAATTGTTGATGACATTTGAATGTCCTTGATAGAGAAAATTAAGTGAAATTATGATGTAATTGGAAATAAGTTTACAATGAATATTACAAACAAACAGTGGTTGATTAAAATTTAATGTCATTTGGTGCCAACCAACCATCTCGTATTCACACGTAATTCGCACCTAATTAATTAGAACAAATAGTGTGAAGTTTAATGAGTTTAAAGCACTATATATGTATTTTTAAATGAATGTTAGTCAAAATTGTTTTGGGGCACATGAATTGGCGCACCTTTTAATATAAATATATAATTCAATTTAGTTGTCAGTCAAAGAATTATGTTGCGCTTGACACAAAATTAATTAAATCTCGACCCATTTACTTGATTGATTTTTTTTATTCATTAGCAATAACAGTTCTGATGGGATGTAATCTATATCATGAGCAACATAGCATGTTGTTAGTATTGAAAAAGCGGCAACACAATGACACCGCTTCCTTTGTTTTGCTTATATTCTTACAAAACGAAACATTTTCGCTCATGTAGTGTGTGGCATCATTGCATAGCTAAATGCAAGAATTTTCAATCAATGACATCAATGGAAACATTACATTTTTTTTAATGAAACACCACCGACAAGATGGTGACGTACAAAAAACAGTGGGACTATTGATGGCTTAGTTTTGTATTCGAGTCTTTTGGTATGGCTTCTTGATGGATGAAATAGCAAATGACTTGAAGAATAGCATTTATGATGGAAAAAAGTACTAGAAATTATAAATGAACACAATTGCTTATTCACAAGCGAAAATTATGCAAAAGTTTTTGGAGTTTTTTTTTGTTGCCATTAAAATGAAAAATGAAAAGCGTTTATGCGTGCCAGAAAACTGTAGCGACAAATGACGACAGTTTGTTAAATTATCATTTGCATAAGCTATTTTTGGTACAGTATCAGATAAGCAAAGGCTTTTGTTCAATCGGAATTGAATAGAGCTGGCGAAAAAGCATCAATAATGTATGTATACATTATTTCATCTTTATTATTTTCCCTTTAATTTTATGCGATAGTCCTTATTATGAACCCATCTATTTACCATATTCTATCCACTTGCTACTGCGAAGGTTCGTCAGCGAAACACGTGCTATTCAGACAATGTTCTATTGCTGGTGAATGGCATGTTACAAAAATAAAATTGATTCGCGAAATATTCGAGGAGCCCTGTAATCGATTTATTCCTTTGTCATTTTAATGCGGCTTATTTCATTAAATATTAATATGTTTTTATTATAAAACTGCTCTGTGATTTCATCAAAATTTATGGCAATGCATTATTATTTCAACTAAAATCATAGATCGTCGTGCCACTGCAAAAATCAAAACATATTTTCATGCCAACAATTTTTTGTTTCTTTCATCAGACAATGACTGCAGATGCCACAGTTTGGACACAGATGTCACAGCAATGTGAACTAGAAATAGAATCGTATTTGAAGTTTTAAAATAAGGACAGCCGGTATGCAAGACATTGTCTATGACTGCTCAGTCGGTTTATTTACCTATGACACTCGAAACATATTTTTTTATTCAAATCCATATGTACCGGGTGTCTCATATAAGTGAGACACTACTGTGTGATGTTTAATTAAAAAAAAAAGATTCAAAAGTCTGGTCCTATATCATTTTCCAATTTAAAAAAAAAATCCAATCAATTTGACATCACACTCGCCACTTATATGAGACACCCGGTATATAATCGAAATCGCTTGAATTAAAGTCAGCATCGCCGTGATATTTAGTATAAGAAAAACTAAAACAATGATCTGCTCATATGCGATTAAACCCATATGAATCAATATCATTGAATAAATGATGAAACAAAATTACCGAAATGTGTAGTAAAATACACGTCAACGAAATAATAGTTGATATTAATGATGAAAATGTGTTTATACTGAGTGATTTTCTATCGATTTATAATTAGGCCAATGTACGGCACCAGACATTATAGCTAGTTATTTTTTGATACTCTTCAATTTATTGACTGGCTGTGGAAAATTGATTATAGTTCATGACTACATAGAAAGCACCCATTATGACATTTATCTGCATGGAAAGCATTGAAAAAGTTGTATCAAAAACTTTTCTTTACAAACTAATCAAATCAAAGGATATCAAATAGTCAGGTGTCGTATCTTAGATGAATCCCTTAGAATAAATCAACATTACTAGATAAATGTCTTCAAATGTGTTACTGAAAAAAGTCAGTCAGCAAAAGCGTTATAGAATATATGGACGATGTCACGCTTTTGCTGGCGAACTTTTTTATATAACGCGTCACATACAGTTTTTGACACTATTGCTGACGTACTTTTTTCTATAACGAATTTGAAGACATTTATCTAGTAATGCTGATTTATTCTAGGTGGTTCAGATCTATATTGAAATTACATTATAAAATGTCAATATAGAAAAGTTTCATTGAAAGTTTAACGCATTGAAACAAAAAAAAGACTCGTTTTAGAAGTTAACGGGAGAAGAAAACTGGATTTATCGCGGTCGTAAAAGTAAATATTCTGCAACAATGTTTAATCTCGGAAACGCTGTTTTCATAATTGACTCATTTAGACGAAGCATGCACACCGCTCAATCACACAGTGAAAAGTAAAAAACACAATGCAGTAAAAATCAGCAGAGCAATTGCTTACTTCATCTAAATGGTCCTAAATAATTAAAGTGCGTTTCGTTTCATCTAAATGTTAATAGTATGTTTTTTTCCCTTGCAAACTCAATTATGTTTTCTCAATGAGCGTGTTTCTTAATTTCATAATAAATGCATGCACATGATTGTGTTTCCTTTAGAAAATGAGGTCACGTACCTTGTTTTTTAACTGGCATTTTGTGAGTTTTTCTTCTTTAAAAATTAGCTTTAACAAACAAAGGCTTGAGCAAACCTTAACAAAACTTTATTTTATCTACTATCAATTGGATATCAATGTGGTGAATTTCGTCTATTGAATTTCACTTGGACAATCACTTTTCAATTCATTCAAATGATGCATGGAAGATAGCACTATAGTGTTTTTTTGTATATACTTTTTTTTACCGCAGATTCCTCTCGCAAACCATTCGAATCAAATAGAACGTATGAATTGTTGCCGAAATGGGGTCATTTTTCGTTATACAATATAACTGTTCAACATTTTATATTATTTATTTATTTTTCGAGATTGAAAATAGGTTCAAGTAGACTTGGCGATTGTTTTTTTCTATTGAATTTACTTAAACTGTAATTAGTTGAATCGGTTCGAAGTTACAAACACTTAAGACTGATATTATTATATTATCTTAAATTCGCATAGTTTTCAACAAGGTAATTTCTAAACAGGTACATCAACGGGAAACATTCACATCTCAATGCACGAGAGAAAAAACAAAAGATAAAAATATTAATTAGCGATTTCGAAACTGTATAAAAACCACTGTGTATAACCACTGATTCAATCAATATTTAAAAATTGTATGCAAATATATTCTGTATGCAAAAAAAAAATGGGACACACAAAATCAACGTTTACTTGCACAAGAAAATATCGCTATGGTTGAGCATAATAAATCGATGAAAATTTTCTCTTTGCTTCAAATGTGTATCCTTGTGGTGTGTTAGATTATGTTATGCAGTGTAAGTAAGTTTTTAATTAAATTTAAAATAGATTTTAGTTTTTATTAACACATTTTTTTATCGATTTTCATAGAAAGCGCTTTATTTAGTAGTAATTCATTTGATTTAGTACTTTTGTATGTCAGCAATTGAAGTTTACTGATCTGGATTCACACACGAGAAAAAAAAACATTTTTTCTTCCGAACATCGCTTTTTTCGTTTGAGGGTTGCTGTCACAGTATGTTGTCATTCAACGAATTGGGCTCATTTTGGGAACGGGAAAAAAACAACTCTTTTCTTTCGGTTTATCGATGTCCTTAAATTATGCTCCGACAAACACTGTGTTTATTAAAAGACACAACTAAAAATTGAATCCTTGATTCTCTTGGTTTGAAAAATATAATATTGGTTCCTGCTTACGTTCGATGAATGACAGAGAAACACACAGGCTCATCTCCCCATCTTCATATATATTCGACGAACATTAACTGAGGTGCAGCGCACAATTGCGAGGGAGAGAGAACATTTTTCATTTCTGTGCACATATCCAATCAGTGTCGATGCACATGTGTTTGTGTCAATTGTGCATGTGTGTGTATGTGTAAGCGCTCGCTTTTATCACTGTAGTAGTTTGAATAACGGTGAATATCGAGCATGACAGTTTTTTTTTGTTACATGTATGTTCCCATATTTGTTTCAGTGTTGTCGTTGCTGAATATCATTGGTTAGTATCTCATACAAATTAGTAATATGTGAAGTTTTTATACATTTATATGATGTTCATGTGCTAGAATTTGTTAAAGAAACACATCAACGTATAAAATTGACTATATCAAATCTTTCAATAGAACTGAGTTCTTATTGGAATTCATTCAGCATAGCAATATATGTTCTAACAATGCGACAAATGCCAAACTGAATGGAATAATTCAATGAAATGTCAAAGTGGTTTACAGTCGCCGATTCACAAACGTCAAATACTTTATGTTCAAGAATTTCGTCACTGGTACGTAAATAAATTACAAAAAAACATTGATTTTTTCATTTTTGTTTAAACTTTTTAAAAAATTACATCAAAAATAAATATTCAAATAATGTACGTTTTCAATAATGTGTTGATGTACGTTTTCATTCAATTAGATGATATTAAAAAATCATAACCTATAAGAAGTTCAGGAAGTCCCTTCGGATCGGTATCGGTTAAAAATGGCAGTGTTTGGCCGAAAGGGTGTTAGTGGTGAACTACCACCAGGTGCCATCAATCTTCGGAATGAACAAGTACATCGATTCTATGAATTAGTTGTTGAAACATGGGAGCCGAAGCGGGAAATCTGGGCCCTAACCATGGGACCACATATACTTGGTGCTGCTGGTGCACTAAGTGGAATGTACGGAAATATGTATTTTCGTAACAAGATGCGCTTAAAAAATTATGGATTCATCTCTACCTATTTGCCAAATATGGT
>NW_022198383.1:1409276-1442521 GCF_009176525.2 Contarinia nasturtii | reverse complement strand
TTACCATATCTGATAGTGTCCACCTTCCATACAATGGTAATATTGGATTGTTTTCCGTATTTTTCCATTGCAATAATTAAAATGTTCTTTTTAATATGGCAGTTCATACAAAAGGACATTTATGTGGATCCATTTGGATGTACATTGTGCAAATCTACAAAGGCAGCTGCTTTACAAGTGGGTCTTGGTCTCATTCAACCGTTGATTTTAGTGCCAGCTTCAACATTTATGTTTGCCACAAGACATTTCACGTATCGCATCCCATCGCCAATAAGTGATACCAAAAACTTTTGGAATTTTTGTAAAAAAGTCTACAAACCGTTGCAATATAGAATGGGCATAAATGCTGGTCTTCAAACGCTCTTGGCCTTTTTCATCACACACATGGAGGAAAATCATTTCTTTTATTTGCAAAAAGCAATTGTCAAGCGCGAGCAAAAGGTCGAAGTTGAAGAATCATAGATTGTTAATGTTGAAACGAATGCATGTAGTGGCTGGAACACTCTTATTGGAGTATAGAAATCACATTTTTTTAGACGATTTAAATAAAGAAATTTAATTTAGATTTCAATGACATACATTTCATTTTACTCTAAACAAAAAACGTCGATTTTTCTGTTTTGTTATTACCAAAGAATATTTCAATTTTGAACATGGATTATTAACAAAATACAAAAGTACCTTCCACATAAATATATATATTTATGACTATTCAAAGAGGGTTCATCTAATTGAAAACACAAAATCACTAGTTTTTGACTGTAATTTATTCCGTTTGTTCGCTTATTTCGATTGTTATTTTGATGTCGTAAAAATAACCTGGCAGTGGAATAGCATCACATTGATAATTGGGAATTTAGGAAAACAAAAATACAAATTAATCAATGAAGCCAAAAAAGTAACACTTTTTTTTCCTTTTCAATATCTTAATGGAAAACATTCAACAAAAAAATGACCAAATTAGTGGCAAATATTTTGTTTATTTGCACTGAGAATTCAAAATGAAAAAAAAAAAATGGAGTTAAATCAACAAAATTTATGTTCAAATAGGAAAAATAATAAATTTTCACTGCTGAATTTCGACGATTCTTAAAATCTAATTACCTTACTATCCTCTAAATTTTTCGTCATTTCAAAAATATTATTCTGTTTTTCATTTTCATTTCTTTTTAAAGGTTATTGATATAGTATATAGATCTATTTCAAATGATTACTAATTTTAAGTAATTGTTCATCGCATTGATGAGTGACATTTCTGAATATGAAATTGACAAGTACCGTCTGATCTTTGATTGTGACAAGTCACAACCGCGTTTTGAATTTGTTTAATAACATTTGTTTGGCATTGCCATGAGATGTGTGAATTATTCTTATTCAGAAATGGATGTAATATGCGGGTGTTTGAAATTTTAAAAATATTAAAAATAAAAACATTTAAATCGCAAGAATAAATTGATTTGAAAAAAAAAGAACGTATATTAATGTTAAGGGGAAATCGTCGAAATATGTTAAACGTGTATTTTCATGACAAATGACAAACCGCATTCTTTTCGAATGTAGTCAACATATTTTGAGCAGCAGTGGTTACTACTTTGTGTTTGTATCTGGTTTGTCATGATGATGAAATTTACAGCGTTAGCATACACCAACTTTGGATGATTGGCGACGATCATAGATATCACGATACTCTCCGTAGGTCATGTGGGTTTCAGATGATTGGTATCGTGTCAATTTAATCGATTCCCGAACTTCAGGCGAAATGTGGCCACGATAACCGCCTTTACGGAGCAAAGAATCAATTGTCTGAATTTGATCCCATCCTAAAATATCAAGCAATTTTTTATTGTTGGATTATAATTTGTTGAAAAAAAAATGTCTTATAAAAATATGTACCTTGTTCTGAAGCCACTTTTGGAAGATATGTAGCACTTCGTTTGCTACCACGCTCATTCAGAAATTCGATGCGGATGCCGTGTACACCAATAGTCCAATCAAGAAAATTATCGGCTTCTTCAAAATTCTACAAAATATACGTACAATGGTAAGCATAATGGCCACCAAATCACACTGAATTTTGAAAATTGAAATTTATCTTACTTGCAAGATTGAAACAGAGACAGTCAACTTGGAAAATTCGTCACGAGAAATGGGAGGGAAACGGCTGTCAGACAATGAGCTGGTGAGTGCATATTCTTTGAGACCTGTCAATTCATACATTTCAAGATGAAAATACGAAAAAAAAAGCTTTCTATCCACAAAATGTTCACTCACCTGAATGCAAATTCATCGAGTTGAATGTTCCAATACAACCGCGCAATCTTCGATCTCTTCCAATATGCCAAGTCACAAACAATGGGCTTGAAATTTGAATAAATCATAATATTAGTTAGTTGAGTGACATTTTCGAAACAATGAAGGTGGACACCATTATTAATAAAATCTACTTACTAGGCTTCGTTAGTGAAGTTGGCTTCTGGTGGGTCATCAATATGATAGAGTTTACGGTGTAAAGTTTCGAAACAAAAGAAGCACATTTCTGGGCTTGCAACTTGTTCAATGCCACCATAACCGTTTGAGCAAACGCCATTATGATTGCTGGCATGATTGTGAGTGCTGTTTGAAGAACCAGCGGTGCCATTTGTTTTGGCATGAGTATGATTGCAATGTTGGTTATTCATTCTTTGTTTCTTTGTGCCACAACAACTGGATGACATTCTATGCTAAACAGAAATTGTTGTTTTTTTTATTTCTTTCGATTTAAATCAAATTCGGTTCTGATGAAAATCCAAAATAAATCCAATCAAATAAAATGTCTTGTCGTTTTTTTTTGTTGTAGTAAATGTGCGATCCGATACTCCGAATGAAATATATTTATTGTCTTTCTTTCACCACAGCAAACTGTATGTTCTGCGATTGCTATCTTTGTTTACGTTTATTGCTGTTTCGTTGGTTGCGACGGTGTCGCCTCTACGTTAACACGTCTTTCTATACAAATTAAACATACAAAAACACAATATTATAACTGCATCATTTCAAGGTTGTATTGGAATAAATTATTCCGAACAATAAAAATAAAAATTAAAAAAAAAAAAAATCCGAAAATTACATTTTGGAAAAAAAAATATAAAAAATGCGTTTCTTACCAATTTGTTGAGTATGGATTATGTTTTGACGGATGTGCGCGTTTGTTTATTTTTTTTCTTCTATTTTTACTCTAAAATGTAACTAATGATGTAACTACTGGAAATCAATATTTGTGTTTTTTTTTGGTCGAATAAAGAAAACAATAAATCAACGCACTAGAGCCTATTTTTGTAGGTGTACAGTTAAAGGCCAGATTCAGAAAATGTCGTGTATGTGCGTGTTCATCCGAACAACAAAATCAGTGTGCAGGTTTTTCTTTGTTCGGTGCTTTCACTCTTCGCCTATTATGGTTGCTCGTTCTTTTGATTTCGATGTTGTTTTTAAGCGACAAAGAGAAAACGAAAGTGAAATTTTTCGATATCACGCACACACATTGGCCTTCACTATGATTTAACAGAACAAAGAATGTTTGAAATTTCGCGAATATTTTTCATACTGCAGTCATTATAGCACAAAGAAATCGTCAATTTTTTTTTCTCGGCCGCACCACTTCTTTATTCTTGAACGACGTCCACCATAACTAAAACCAGCTGCTATTATGACACCTTCGTCGTATTCACAACACAAAGAAAATGTTCATAACAAAATGAAATGGATACGTTCAAGGCAGACAAATCAATACACTTGACATTGAACGCACGGCGAATTGAATGCATTAGTTTCAAAATGAGCGTTTTTTTAAACTTATTCAAATTTGAATATTTTTTTTGGTTTTCATAATATATTTTACAGTATTTTTTCTGTGCACAAATTGATAACTAAAATTAATTAAAACTATTACACATTGGCTACAAAATTAATTCCATTAGAACGAAATTAGCTTTGAAGATGCTTAATCTCTTTATAAACAATTTTGTTTATACAGCGTTTTTCAATTGAAATATGCGTCATTTCCATGTAACTCAATATTGAGTCGCAGTATACTATGCAGTATGGATCTTTTTTCAACTTACTAGTTAACGATCGCATTAGTCACTCACAGAACATAATTTTTTCGTGAACATTCTTTAGTGTGTGTTCTGATATGTTAGATATTTCATCATTTTAAACAAATCTTTTTCGAATCAACCAAATTCAAATAATTGTTTTCGCATTTATTTTATTTTGAAAAAATCATAAAATGGGTGTTCGCGGATTAAAAACATTTTTGGAGCGTAATAATCAAATTCATCCAATAAACATCGATGATGAAGTTAAAAACTGGAAAAGGTAAAATTGCGCGATAAGAAAGCTAAATATGCTGGTAAAGGGTGGGCTCTCATGATCATCATACCATACTTAGAATATGCCACACACTGCACAACTTGGTGAAATTTTTTTAATCTCTATTTTTTGAGAAATTCAGCACCCATTTACCAGCATATGTAGCCTATATATGTTCACTAGTGGAAGTATCCATTTTTTTGTTCAACAGTGCACATCCACAAAAAACGCCGATAATTGTCGTGGATTTTCTGAGCCTTGCAATTGGCATAACGACGGACAAAAGCGATGCCATTTGCGGTGGCCGTCATCAAATCGTTTTGAATTCCTGGAAGAAGCTTTTGGACGCATTCCAAGCAACTGGATGTGAATTGGTATTTTTTTCTGATTTAGGCATCCAAGAAGCAAAAATTGATGTGTGGAATGGTCGTCGTGATCAAGAATTTCAGACTAACGTTGATTTATATAATATG
This sequence comes from Contarinia nasturtii, assembly GCF_009176525.2. Lineage (NCBI taxonomy): Eukaryota > Metazoa > Arthropoda > Insecta > Diptera > Cecidomyiidae > Contarinia > Contarinia nasturtii. The sequence goes on along the minus strand of NW_022198383.1, from coordinate 1,437,701 downwards.
ATTGAGCACGGTTTACCGTTATCGCGAATTGTTGCTGAAAACGATGACAAGTGTACACTAAAATCACTGTTCTATGGAATGGCACAGGTTGCAAGAAGATATGGTGAATTTCATTACTCAACAAAATACGAATGCGATTTGGAAATTGCACAGTATGCTAAGCAGCACAACTGTTTGGCGGTCATAACAAACGACACCGATTTTCTTATATTCGATGGAGCTTGGAAACTGTGGTCGCCATCAGATGTTCGTTTGACTCCAGCCAATCGACTGACAACCGTTGAATACAATCGAAATAGCCTTGCAAACAAATGCTTACTGTCACAGAATCAACTACCATTATTTGCAACTTTGATCGGTAATGATTTCACGCATGGTTGCTACGATCAATTGGGAAAGTTTCATGGAAGCTTGGGACCATTTCGAATGAAATTTCAAAACGTCGCCAACTTTGTACGTCTAGTTTGGCGTGCAAACCTTACTGATTCCGACATCCAAAAAATTGTCGTTCGTGTTTTTGGTTATGCTGATGATGAAAAAAATGAAATGATTAAAAACAGCATCAAATCATATGATACCAATTTTATACCAGCGGCTATTGACGATCCAATTGAGGAAAAACTACAAAACACAGCACTATATCGCATATACATGGATAACATGTGTCCAATATATGGAAGTTCACTTGGATTTTACGATATGCGTGGCTCCGAGGCGATTATTAACATACCAAAGCTGTTAAACGACTGGATAAAACGCAGAAAAGGCATTTTGTTGCAGCGTTACAACAACAAGTCTTTGACTTTTACTCTATTGGCGAAGAGAAATGTCAACGAAAACTGTCTGGCTTATACAGAAACTCCAATTTACCCAGATTGTAAGTCAATTTTTGTTTTTGAAATTACTGTCAGTTGCCAACTTTTTTTTTAAACTCGCTCTTTTCTTACTTCAGTCGAGGTACCTATAGATGACTTGTATGTCGAGAACGAGGAACTTGATGATATCGCAATCATCGAAATTCGTTGGAAGCTCTTTGGATGGATCATGTCATTTTCGGAAGAAGTCATTTCTACCATCAAGAAATTGCCACAGAAATATTTGCTCATCAGCACCATTCTTTATGCTTTGGTCAAGGTATATTTCTTTCTTATACAAATAGGTCGATTCACATATTCACCAATTTCTTTTTAACTTCATTAGGAAGGTATATTCAGCATTGAAGAGGCCGATGGTATCTTGTACACCGAGTACAAAGTGTATTTGGATGAAACGGGAAATGCACAGTATCCAAATGTACTTGTGACTCGTTACGTGCGCGCCGCACATATTTACAACAATGTTTTCTCACAAGTTCGACATAATTTTGGCATCGCCGGCCTTCTTCCATCGATTGAGGTATAAATTAATATGACAACAAAGCTTAATTCATTTTTGAGTAATTTATCGAACTTTGCAATTTTCAGGAGGTCATGCAATTTGACGGCGTTTTCTTTCAAAAACTGATGGAAAAAATGACCAAAATGAAAATTACGGAACGCGAAAATTTGATGGCTCCACTACAAAAATATCGAATTCATGCTCTGGACTTCGAAAATTAAAGCACTCATTGTTGGCATCAAAAGACAACAAACAACCTTTATGGTTCCAAACATTTATTACTATGACTACATTTATTCTTAACCAAAACCATTTTATATTTTTTTTTTCAAACATATGTTTAATGTCAGAGACTAAAAAAAAACAATAAAGCATGTTATTTACATGATTCAATTCGTTTCCTGTTAGCTTTTTACGTTCCATATTTATTGCCATTAAATTGAAAATGCACCAAAGAAATCTATTATCATTTGTATTAAACTAAAGACAAATAACAGCGTATTGTTGAAATGATTTTTTTGGGGATAGCAGTATTGGCTGCAATATTCTGAAAAAGAAGACTTTTGATATATATTTGAAAGAGTAAAATATATTTCATTAGTAGTTTTGGCAAAGTACAATCTCACTATCAATCGAAACATACGTGCTGAGATTTGTACATTGGATAAATGCGGGTATGAAAACATTATTTATTACTTTTATCCAGTTTTCGGTGCATTATACGCTATGCAGATTTCTTTAAAGTTCATATCGAAAAGACGCACGTGAAAATTTGAATTTTTTTATTGTCAAACAATGATGGAATGAATATCGAATGACGTCGCAATCGATATCACAAGAGAATTACATGCTTACTGCATAACAACTAAATCAATAAATAAAACTCGAAATTTTGAATTTTGTTCTTAAATGGCAACATTGTTTGTATTTATTCAACATCACATACTATATTGAATAATTGGTATTCAAGTTCATTTAACTGAAAAAGTATGTCGAGTCTTTCACACTGTTTAAGTCAAATTCACCCTTTTTCGGAATTTGCATGAATTTATGCTCGTGCTTGGGAACAACTTTTTCTTCAGCCCTCTTTTTTTTTGTTGCCTCTATTTTTCGTTTTATTCGTCTCTTTTTGTTGCTTTTCATTGAATTCTCTGTAAAATAAGAATAAGAGAATTAGAGAACAATTAGTCAATTTTCTCAATCTGCAAATTGAATTCCAATGTTCAATATTTGAATTGACTTACACTACATATTTCTGATAAAATGCTTCGGCTAAATCCTCTAGAATGGGTTGTGAGTGTAGTAAAATAAATTGTTGGCGGCATATCTGATTCATAATCGGCACTGTACTAGGATGTGTCCAAAAACAGTCATGCACACTCACAAATGTCACGCCAGCCCTTTCACAATTCAATGCCGTCAACATCATGTGGCATGCGTCCAGCGAGTGAATGAAATTTGGTGGAAAGCCATTTTTCTCTTTGATTGCATTAACAACCATTTTCGAATTAATTATGGACTTAATTGTCGCTTTTGATGTTAGTTTATTCTCCTTAATATATGGCTGTATTATCGGTAAACCCAATGGTGTTGTCCATTCGACATGTTGCATTCGAATTTTGTCGGATATAAGACGAGCACTATCGGTGAGCCAATCTTGAATTTCACGTGCCGATTTAAACATTTCCGATAATGATAAAAACGTTTTCTGCATCAAATAAAACGATGCGACCTTCAATTGATCGGATGGAAAATCAATGTTTTTCAATTGCTTTTTAATCTGTAGTGTAGCACCGAATGTTGTGACACCGTAAACTGTTGTCATTACGGTTTGTTTGACTATTTTCCGTTTGATTAGTCCCTCCAATTCGATTGCTACTTTCACACCATTTTCAGCATCAATCTGGCGAAGCTCTTCAACTCGATTTGCTACGGTCGAATAAACATCTTGTGGCACATTCGATGGTGCGAGATTTACACTAAATCAAAGATACACAACATTTTAGATTAGAAACAAATAAATTCAATGTTCTAATTTTCAAATTGATACCGTTTCTTACCTAATCGCTCCATATTCATCGCGACCCAATGCCGCGTAGTGCTGCAAACCATTACATGAACCGTCTTGATGAATTGGAAGGCCACTCATGTATTCAGCTGGATTCGGCGAACGCATTGCACTGCCTATTTCCATGCATGCAGCTAGTGTTTGCCAAGGATCATCAGAATTCAACCACCATTGACGTCCATCCAATGGGTTATCAGCCGAATCGATTATGTCGTCTATGATTTCATTGGCATAGAGCAAACGATCGTGGACCGATGCTCGTTTCTTTAATCCCGTTAAATTGATGCAATGTAATTTCAGCCAATCTAATCCATTTTCACCCAGTGGTTGTTTTTGATAGAAACACAGCATTGAACGCGTCAAATCAGCACTTAGATGTGTTAAATGTGGAGGCACTACAAAAAAGGAGGGTGATAGACGCACGTATTACTTCAATTGAACAGAAAACTGAATTTCGTGTAATATTATACAAAAATATTATTTTTCCTAACAAACTTTTTCCCAAAATTTCGGGATTTTTTTCAAGAAATTTTCCGAAGAAATTAAAAAAAAACTTTCTCTCTCTTCCTTACCTGGATAGTTTCTTCCTCTAAAATCTAAATTTGTTGGTAACCAAATTGCTCGATCTCGAAAATGATTCGCCAATGATAATTTATACAAAGTGTCAGTGTACACGCTGAGCAATTCATTTTGTTGTTTTTTGTATTTATCAATATTTTCAATTTTCATATTTTCAAATTGTTTCCATGTAATTCCGCGATATCGAAGATGTTCATCTGTTACCATATCGTCTGGCGTCAACGGCACATCAAGCTTATTATTACCCCCAAGATTGAATACTTTAATAGCCAAGTCCAAAATTGTGGTATTCACCCGCCAAGGTATACTGCCCAATTGATTGCATGCGTCTAACGGCGGATATAATTGTTCTTGTGGTGTTTGACACACCATATTATGTTGATGCGTAAAATTGTACGGCAATCGCAGTAAAACAGTGAGTGATTGTAAATAGCCGCCATTTTCACCCGATGTCCAAGGGATCGGTGGACAAAGCATTGGCACTTCATTTGTTTTAAATATCATTGTATCTCGCTTTGATTCCGTCAATAATTTTGCAAAAACTGGATGTGGTTGAATTTCTTCATAGCTTTGTAGATTCCGATTTCGAAACAATGAATATAGCACGGGTACATAATTGGTTTGTGTATTTTTTGTTTTCAAAATATTTGCATCAATTTTGATATCGTCTAATAAAATTTTAAACAACCATTTACCAATGTCAATCTTAACACCCCATGGCCAAACAATATCTTTTTGAAATATGCACGGCCCACTTTGACGCGAATGATGAATGATTCGTTGCCACAACTGTCGCGGATTGTCTGAACAATTTCCAGAGCACAGAATTTCACTATATATTTTATATAACGAACGAACTTTTTCATTGATACCATTTTGTTCGCGCAACTTTGTGTGGTAACGATTCATCACTTTTGCACCCAATTCTGTGTAAAGTTGCAAAACTGTCGGCGAATGCGCATCAGAGACAGCTGCCAGTGCTTCTAGCTCATTGATTAACAAGTCTGTGTATTCGTCGGGTGTGAGTAGGCGCATGTACGGATAAATGTTTAGCAATTTTGTTGACTTTCTGTACACTTTATGCTGTGAAATGCTCATTTTTCTTCGAATGGCATGCAAAATATCCGCTCGCCATTGATTTGTCAATTTTTCGAGGATCTCGCGGTGGGTTATCACGTTTTCGTTTGAATATTTTGATGAATCCAGCATTGTTATGTTTTTTACAGTGATGTAACCTTGTTTTTCATTTTTAATTTGCTCTTCGGTGTATTCATTTAGCTCATCGGCACTAAAACCACTTCGTGGTCTTGCGATTGTGTGGCTATTCTCTGTTTTCAACTGAAGAGATTGAGAGGAATGGTTTTGGATTAGAAATAATGCATATAATTTATTTTTCCAAAATGAAAAATCGACATAAATGTTGGCACCTACCATTTCTGTGGGAGGTACTTCAATACTTTGAATGCCTTCGTTCAAAGAGTCCAGCAATTTGTTTGAATAGACCAATTGTGGCGGTGAGTAAACCGGCACAAAGGATGGATGAATTCTTCGCATGGCTTGCAACACAAATGTTCGTTGATTCTTGATAAATGTCGATTTATCCATTATATCGTTCAGCGAAATACCCTGGAACCACAAATAACAATTGACATAGCAATAAAATTGACGCAAAAATGATAGTTATAAGCACAGACATTTTACAAATATATTTTTAAGCCGATGAAGTAACTGTGCTGCAGCAATGTGCGGTAAAGGTTAATGGGGATTGGTTTCAATTTTAATAAAAATGAAAATTTTAACATTTTTAGTGAAAAGAACGCTAAGAATTCATCTTTTAGATCACCCTCCTCGGAGAATCTGAGCTCGCACATTACTGATATTTACACGAAGAAAAAGAGAAAGACAGATGAGATGGCTGAAAAAAATTCAGTAAAATGTCTGTTAAAGCTGTTCTCTTATCATACCTGTTGTTCTGCTTTCTTCTCAAATTGTTTGATTAGTGTTAAATTTTTGTCTGACTCTTGCATGCGACCCAAGCAATCGAAAATGTTCATATAAGCTTGTGGTGTAATTGGCAATTTATCCGCCACCAAAATATTATAAATTTCATCAACACTAGACCATTTAACCATTTCAGCATATTTAGCCATTAAATCAATGTACAATATGGAATCTTTCAGCGTATATTCGCGTTTTTCAATGTGATTACTTGCTCTGATCGATTTTAAAACGGCAAATGCACGATCCGTAAGATTTTCACTAATACACGCATTGATATAACACCTTAAATTTTGAGTCAATGACGCATGCAAATGCTTTTCATGGTCAAATGAATCAAACTGTTTTTGAAGATCTGAATCTTCTTGGTTCACTGGTAATTTAGATTTCTTAATTCTTTCTTCTGGTGGCGGTACAGCTTTAACAAATTTTTCAAAACTGTCCATAAATTTGTGTATTAGTTCCGTATTGTTCTGCAATTTTGTTTTAAAACTTTCGGGTATATATATCACTGGTTCTTCATTCAGAGACAACATTTGTGAATTTTCATTTTGATTTGAGTTTGCTGTATCATTGACAAATCGTGGTAAATTAACACGTGACATCAATTTTAACGGCCGCTTTATTTGGTTATTGAATGTTGCATCAGTTACTGAAATGTTAAATTTCGTCAAAATGAATGTGATTTTAAAGAGATTTTTTTAACTTACGCTGTGTAACATTCGTTTGTTCTGTTCGAATAATTTTTATTCTCCTCTGTGTTATTGGCTTAGTATTTTTTTGTATGTTTTCGTCGAGTGTTGAACTTTTTTGCCGGCAAATAATATTATTAAATAACAAATTTCGCCTTGAAGCTAAAAAATTAAATGGAAAAGAGTTTATCATTTATCAAATCGAAATATTCACCGTTCGAAGCTACACCCAAACATACCTGAACTACAGTTCCTCAACGCACTAAAATTTCTTTCCCCAATTACGTATTGGTAAATTGGAAGCCGAAATAAAAGGCGATTTTTATTACTAACTAAACTATTGATATACATAACACGTTCCATTATTTATTAATAAAACACTAAAATTAAAAACAAAAATATTCCAATGTGTTGTATTTATTGCGTAATGTATAGTTTCAAATGTCATCTCTAAAAAAAACTTTTTTTATCTCCGGCGAACATGTGTCTTAGATTTTGGTATTTACATCTGTCAAATGTGACACTTCGTAATGTCGATATAGACATTTGTTAAGTTTCATACTCTGACAATTTTTGTAGCATTTTTTTATTTTAAAAATATTACGGTTTATGAACTTTTATTTAAAAAATGGGATCCGAAGTAGAAGACATTCACATTGAAAAGATTTCATTAAGATATATTGTGTGGTTTACATTACAGATGATGTGAGACCTTCTACTGCTGACAGCGCTAGTTTTGTTTACATGGAAATTATTGAACTAAAAACGTTGAAAAATTCTTCATTGAAATCCGTTTTGTGTAGTCTATTGAAACGGTTATGATTATGTTATTTTTAAATAAAATAAAGATTCACAACTAATGCATCTGAACACAAGAAGAAGAAATCCTTCTGCTGGGTAGACCATAAGTCAATCATTTTATGAGCTAAAAAATTTCACATTTATACAAGCTACACATTAATAAGCGTGCTTTTTTAGTAAAAAGTTTTAATCATTGGCCGGTCAATACCTAGTATGAATCAAAGCCATTTTCTTAAACAGGCAATCAAACAGAGATGAATTGCGGCCAATACGCGAAATCCATGAAAATATAGATTCGTTGTATTCTAATCGTAGCCCCTATTCACTTGTTTCTTTTTTTAAAGAATGGCCAAATACGGTCCACAAATTGGTTTATTTAAGGATGTTCTAGGTATTTTTTTTTTGTTTGGTCACAAAATTTAAAGCTTGTAGGTATTAATAATAAAATTCCGTCTCTCAATTTATCGTATCAATATTTGAAGTCATTCCAATTTTAGCCATTCATTTTTTAGCCATTACACTGATTTAATACAAAGCAAATAATTAAAGAAACTTAAACCAAAGCATAAATCACCGTATTCTATTGTACGAAAATAAGTATTTATGCGAATAATATACAACCCTTAAAATAATTCGATCGCAACAAAGTGTAGTGTACCCAGTTAATTTAATTTCAGGATAAATCAAAATCCGTACCAAACTTACCGAAAGTGTTACCAAATTCCCTAAAAGTCGTACTAAATTGTCTTACATAGTCTCACCTTTTTCATAGAAGTTTTACAAAAGTACCTTAAATATCGTTTTTTGTTGTTGTTATAAATAAAAAGCGTTTTAAATGTATCGTTTGGTTTGAGTTTTAAAATGTATTTAATATTTTATTTAGTACAAATGCACTTTGAAATGATTTCTTATATAATTCTGAATACAATAATTTATGGTAATTGATTGATGCTAAGGACATTTAACTCAGTTAACACTGTATATACTTGCACTTTGTATTGATGGGCTGCAATGTGCACAATATAACCGTATAAGTTAAAGGCCCCCAGTTTCACTTGAACTTTGATTGAAGTGTAGCTTTGTCAAAGTAGAGTGGATAAAAGTATGATTCAATAAAATGGACTGAAACTAACACGCAGAAGTGTTTTTTTTTTCTTTTTAATTTGTGTGATTTCGAATGTTTGGAATTTCTTGTCTGGTATACAAATTCAGCTATTCAAAATTTGTAATATATTCGAATGCGTTCTAAGATTTTTGATTTGCAAATTGAGCTATTCGCGCAGAGTAATGTGTGAGTGGAAAATGTATTGTTTATTTATATTGACGAAAAACAGAGAGCGGATATTCATTTAAATGTTGAATTGTTAGAAAATCCGTTGATATTCGTATGCTCTTACATACTTTGTCTTAGTTCTTAAATTGTGTTTAAACTCATATTTGCAATGGGATTTGAAAGCCCGGGTTATATATTATCGCACTTAAAAATAAGAGTCTAACCATTTTCTTTCACATTTTTGCAAAATATTCGGAATATTCTCTCAGCTAATGCATATTCTTATTCATTGTGCCGTTGTGCAGCAAAACTATTACCAAGAAAAAATAAATAAATATTCTTGTTCAATATCGGAGACTACGATATAAAACGTGTAAGTTTGAAATTCTATTCTGCGATTTATATGAGATACTTGACATGTTTATATATAAATTGTACGTGAGATTTTGACATTTTTATTTCACGGCATAAATCAATAGTTTTAATAAATATATTTTTTTTATAAATGAAAAAGTCAAAAGAAGAATTTTCAATGTTTGCAACGCGATTTTAATACATCAATATGCAATAACAACCACGTTTCAATTCACTCTTCTTCTGAAATCATCATACATCAATTTACATTCTTGAGTGGACATTTGATACACTTAAAATGCTATCAAACACATAACACGATTCAAATTGTGTAAGGTTGCTGATTGAATTATTATTTTTTTTAGTTTAGTTTAGTTTTGAAAATTAAAGAACAAGTCTACTCCTTAGTAATTCGATAGCGTTTCAATGCATAAATTCGTATTTATTCATCAACAAATGTTCAAAATTCAAAATTTAACAAAAGAAATCACATAGATCATAATACTAACTGAAATACAATAAATAGACTTAATTCAATTTAAATACTTGCATTACTGTAAACATCATGATTATAACTAAAAAAATTTATTTAAAAAATAGTTGATAGTACAAAAAAAAATATCTATTAAAAAAATCTACGGAAATATTATAAATAAAAGGATGATCCTGTCTTGAAATGGGGGTAGAGCTATTAAATCATTAATTTTTAATGAATTATGGATGCCATTGAAAGTCTGTTGAAGCTCCATACTCTGGACAATTTCAAGTGCTTCATCTGCTTGTCGATTCAGATGTTCGAAGAACTGCCAAAAAGTTCATTCCCATTGGCTTCATTCACTGGATTCAAGCACAAACTATAAAGGTTCCTTGCGTTGGTGAAGGATCCTTTGATTTTGAATTCAGTTATTGAATGAAATCAAGGTGAATGAGGTATTCCATTAGCGTCTAAATCAGAATGCGAACGAACCATTGAAAAGTTGTGAAAATGGAGAATATCCACAGACTTCTCTGGTCGTCTGTCATGTTCATTTGGTAAAATGGATTGTTCATGTTTTTAAACAAACATCGTAAAATAGTAAAATTTTACAAATTGCACATTATCGAAATCGTTTGCATAAATGTTCATGATATTTGTTTGTGTTTTTTGAATTGATTTAACATATGTAGTCATAAAACGAATGTCGATTAATCGAGATTCTTAGTGGGTAAGGTTTAAAAAAGTGGTTTGAATTATTTATCGTTAACTTTTAAAAAGGTGTTGGAATTGATTCATGGTTTATTTGCGTTGTATTTTGAAATTTATATCGAATTTTTTTTTTCATTTAATAAATTTTTTTATTTGAATTGGAAATTGAATCGAGTGAAACGAATATTTCATTTAATGATAAATATTCAACGTTGCTTGTATATTTCACGATTAACAAACATGATAAAAGTTTTGTTTGTTAAGGTCTATAAATTTTTTCGGTAATTTCTTTATTTTCGCGAAATGAAATGCATTTGGAAAAAGGTCAATCGATCAATAGAGATGATACCAGTAGAATAAGTAATTAAATTGTTTATCTTATTATGGTAGAAATGGTAGCAGACATTTTTCATCACTTTATAATAGTAGTTTTGTGTAAAAGATTCGTAGATAATAATAATAATATTAATGGCATTCGTGCACTTTTGAATCGTCGATTTTTTTTTTTTTGTTTTATTTTTTGTTAGAATATATTGAATGATTGAGTCTAAAGAATTTTGATATATTATATTGGATTAACTAGTGACAACAAATATAATGGAAATTCGAAAAAAACAGCGATTGTTAAAATCCGTTAAAATATTTTGCTTAAATGTGATTCATTTTTATGTTTTATTCCATCAAATAATGACAGTGAATGTTCAAACAGTTGCTATTTGAACATATTTTGCATTTATCTCGAGGCAAGTAATTTTATTCGAAGAGTCCACACTGGGGAAAATATTCTTTTAATATTCATAGCATCGGCAACAGTTGCGTAAGATTGACATTTGAGAAGAAAATGTGACATTAAATTTGATTCAAAGATTTTGTAATCGTTGCCATTTAATGGAAATGTTGAAAACGTTTTAATTCTATTTAGGGTGCCGATAAATTCAGTGAATATTAAAAAGAAAAGAAAAATGTGTATCAAAATCATGGATGAATGAATATTGATATATCGCTGTTCTGTTTATTAAGTGTCGCTTCTAAAATTTAACTGCACTAATTTATATCGGTCTGTGGATTAACAGACCGTTTCTTTTATGTTCGAGCAATTTTGTTCTACCTATTTTCAATATGTTTTTCACTTATTCATAAATCAATTAAACAGTTTTTTATTCATTCATTCAAACTGTCGCGGAATATGTTTTAATAAGATTTAATGAGACTGGAAACATATTACTGGCTATTTTACTATAAAGTTTTGTTTTGGTCTTCCCACGTTTTGTAATTATACGTTTTTTTCTTCTTATTATTTTTGTTTAATTTTTTACGATTATGGAATTTCATAACAATTAAAGAGAAGTGTGCTATCTCTTAAATAAATGGTTCCATTTGGTTGCATTTATGAAATATGGTAACACTGTCAATATTTTCAATTATTTTTTTTATTTTTTCATTTGAACTGTGAATCATCGAATTATGGTAGTGTTTCCAAATATTAAAAATTGGTGTTTAAATATTTTCTCCGAAATTCCGTAATTAGAATTAATGACAAAAATTTGGATAAAAATGTGTTGTACATGTATTTTGACTTGGATTACCTTTAAGTTCAATAACGATGGTTAAACATAAATTATTACAAAATGGTGAACGAAGTGTTTTAGTTCAATTCGTTTTACTTAGCTTGGAGTTTCTTTCTAACGTACAACGTTTGATGGGTCCAATTTGTACGTGCACACATCGATTTCTTTTTTTTAAATAATGGGTGAAATAAAATACGATTCTCTAACAAAATAAAAATGATCATTGCGAAAAATTCAGCACCAAAGTGACTAGTTTTTTGTTTGTTTACTTTCTTCCTAATATTTTGAATATGTTTTGGTCAGTATGGTCAGTTTGATGTGTGAAAATTGCAATTTTCTCAAACCATTTTGTGAGTTTTTAAAAGCAATAATGTTTGACTATGTCTTTCTCAAATTTGGATTGAGTACAAAGACGATGTTGGTGGTAATCGTTCCGTTCGATTTTTATTTATGTTTGGTAAAATCGAATGGCGTCGAACCGCTAATGTGACCGGTAACACTTCGATGAAAGTGTACATTTTGCCATTTACCGTCGCGTTTGTGCCAAACTCGTGTCTCTTCCGATTGATGTGTATGCGCATGACCCTCACGATCGATGTACTGTGTTAATCGAACGTATGCAATGCAGGCGGCATCTTCGCCAAGCAAATGGACATGTGGATTCAATATGGTGGTATTGATTGCTTTACAATGTTTACCAAGTACATTCTCAAAATAAAACTTATGAAAATCCATTCCTTCAACCAGATTTCCCAAAGCTTCTGTTTCAAAGGCCGTCATATGTGGATCGCATATTTTTGCATATGTTTCGAAATCACCATTATTTATAGCTTCAATTAATTGCTCAGTCATTTTGATGATCTCTTGCCGGCGAATTTTAACATCATCATTTTCTTCCACCGTATTGCTAGAGTCAGTCGACACTTTGATTTGCGAACCATCTTCCTTCTTAGAAATCATATTTCGACTCGAGAAATTCCGTGTGGCCAACATTGTGGTGAGAATGGCGCCCTTTTTTATTGTTATTATTCAAATTATTATTATTATAGGAAATTCAAAGTTAAAAGTAAGACAATTATCACAGAGTGACTGTTTAAGAGTCTAACTTTTGGAATTGATCCACTATACATTTTACTTACTTTTAATTTTCGTCGAGCATTGAATTTCTTCAAGCAGTCTACAGTCTCTTGTCGATGAACTGATGATGCCACTCGTTCACGTTGATAAATCCATGGGTGCTTTAATGCATCGGCAGCAGTAATTCGTTTATATGGGTTAACAGTTAACATTTGATTGATGAGATTCTTTGCTTCCGGTGTTACTGTGTCCCATTCGGGCGATGGATACTATAAACAGGAAAAAAATAACAGAAAATGAGAAAAATTTTGCAAAATAAAAAACTAAATCAATTTTCTTTAAAATTTCCTGAACTTACATCGTATGCACCGGCTTTAATTTGGGAATATAGTCTATGTTGATCTTCATCCCAAAATGGTGGATAACCAACCAATAAAATGTAAAGAATCACCCCACACGCCCATATATCAACCGCTCTGCCGTACGGTTCTTTTTTCAATACTTCTGGTGATAAATATCCCGGTGTGCCAGCGAATCCAAACCATGCTTGTTGATCGCCCATCACTTCAATGGCCAAACCAAAATCGGCCAATTTAACAGCGGCACCTTTCAGTTTGCTGGCCAACAATAAATTCTCTGGCTTTAAATCACGATGCACCACACCGTTCATATGACAATGATTAACTGATTCCAAAATTTGTTGAATGCAATGCGATGCATCGGCCTCCGAATAAAATTCACGCGCTACAATATCTTCGAATAGTTCGCCGCCCGTCACTAAATCGAATATCAAATAATGGCAACTCTCCTCCTGTATGCTATCATGCAATCGCACTATATTTGGATGCTGTAATTTTCTACATATTCTTGCTTCGCGTTCCAATTTTTGAAAATCTCTTGTGGTTAATTTTTTTGTATTGATTATTTTTGCAGCAAATTCTAAACTCGTTGATTTTTGTACGCAACGTTTTACAATCGAAAATGCCCCTTTGCCCAGCTCCTCTTTGATGTCATAGTTATCGGAGAAACGTGTACAAGCTACTGGTGGCTGAGTGGCCATTATGTCAACTCAATGAACTCAAAGTGCTCACTTTATTACACGAAGATAAAACGGTTTGAGAGTAATATGTATGTGAATGTGTTAACGAAAACGGCAAAATGCAAGAGCAACGGATATAAAAGTGTAATTAGTTTTCAACTTTGTTGGAGGTGATTTTATGAATGCGGTACAACTTGACAATCTGCAAATACAAAGAGAAATTTTCGCCATTATTATTTACAACCGAAAAGTTCAGATTCAATGAATAAAAACGATAAAGGTCGCGGCTATGTCCCCCTTTATTTTTTTTATATATATCCACTTCCATAAAGCATATTCATTAAATGTATTCGATATAACTTGCGAAATGGATGGGCATAAAAGTTTTCTTTTTTTTTCCACTTCTTCTTCCAATGTCAAAACTATAATATCCAAATATTCGACTTCACGCACTTATTTCGCTATTGATTCTCAGAATATGGTTATATATAGCACATATATCGCCTATTAGGCCATTAAGACTATGTGAATAGTGAAATTATTGTGGCTCAAAATCATACGTATCAAAAATGGTTGTTAATGGCTAGTTTTACTTCGACTTATATTCATTTCAGAGTTCTTATCTCACTCCACTCATTTCCATACATATGACTTTCCGTTGAATAAATTTAAAAGCAACTCTATTTCATATCGCCAAGATTTGGAATTCAAAATTCTCATTGTAAATTTTTTTGTGGTTTTTCTACAATTCTTATTTGAAACTCTTATCAAAACACTTGGAAATGAGAGAAGAGAAAAAAAAAACACCAGCTGTGTCACAAACTTAATAAAATTTCATATTTCATCAGAAATGGAATACGACAATAAATAAATGCAAATTGCTTATTTAAACTTCGTTATAAAATACTCACACTAATTTAGCACAAATTGATTTAAACGATTTCTGTTTAATTTTATCAAATCAAATTATTCCTATTAATAATATCAATTTATTTCGGGTGCATATGTCAATGATTTGTTGAAAATAACAATCAAACAATTGGTATTGATATTCCGAAACAAAATCAATTTTGAACTATTTATTCTGTAGCAATTTATAATTTGTGCGTATATTCTCGTTTGCCACAGAAACTGAAAGTAAACAAAATTAAAGATTTTTTGAAATCGTTGAGGTAAAATCGCATTTCAATCGAAACACAAACACTGGTTAGAGTTGCGCGTTGTCGTCTACAAAAACTCACACTACAGAAAGTGGAACACCACTGTAAAAAGCATACAAAGCAAACTGCACATATAATGCCACCTATGTATATATGTGAAAATGGAAAAGATTTTTTTTTCTTCGCTATTACTTTCAAATAAGAATTGTATTTCGCTTTCGATGAGAGTTCTCTCACGCGTTGTCGCTACTGCTTTAACCGAGCAAATGTACACGGAACGTATTTTTCAAGCTATTCTATATGCGCATGCTTTGTAATTATTGGTTATAATATGTGAAATTCGATTCTCGCGAGCGTACGAAGCGTCGGCGCCATATACATAGACACAAAATCAGCTATATACACAAAATGTACAATACAAACAAAACCATCGTTACGTACGAACCGAACAACGGAACGGCGAATTCGGCAATAAAATTCCAATGGGTTCGCGCGTGCAATGGAAACAAACACATGCGTTGACGCAAACAATAAAACATTCCAGAGTGTAAAAGCATTTAAATAACATATGTATACACACGTTGGTATAGATATAGATTTTGATTATTCGAAATGCGTACGCGATTGCGATATCATCCGTCTACCGTATTATATTATCGAAATTTTATTTTGAATCTCATGAACTGTGCCGTAGCGACAGCGACACTCTCATCTCCAATATCATAATTTTATTAATGAAATACACTCATTACAATGTTCAAATGATATTTCATTTATAATACTAAATGATTATTTGCAGTTTACTGATGCAATTTAAATTTATGAAAATTATTACTCAGCTAACTCAATATCAGAACGAATACAATTAAAAGCGCTCCGATAATTCAGTTGGATTATATCTATATATATATTGCATCCGTTTAAATCATCATTTATTTTTGGAAGCTTTTCCGTCACACGATATTTACTAAATAAATATTATTCAAACAAGCGATTCCACTCGATTATCTTTCTCTCTTTCTCTCTCTATTCATTCAACAAAATCTATATTTCAAAAGTAAACATCGTATTTTATGTTCTTACAAATCATGGAAAAAATCCATTCTTCACGCAAACACAGTACCACACAAACTGACGATAAAAAAAATGGGAAGATGTGTTCAAATAAAAAATGTATATATGAATCACATCGGGCAACTTGAACAAATGTGGATTGAAAGCAGAAAAAAAGAGTCCTGTCGATGGGCGATAGCATATGTCAGTGCATGAAGAACATCCAGCGGTAAAAAGGATGCATCGCTCCATCCATGGAGATATTCAGATTCAGTTACAAGTGAGGCGTGCAAGCGAGTGGTTTGATCTTGAAATAAACGAGCATGCGAGTCTAATAACTTTATTAGACGATTTAACCATAGACGAATAAAGTGAAGATTCTTAAAATAAACAAAGAAGCCAAAATAAGCTCAACGCCGAGATTTATTGTTGATTATAAAATAAAGTTTATTACATATGCAAACATTGTTCGAAATGAATTTAGTCGTATAAAAAATTAAAACGTATTCTATGAATGATGGTAACTACATGTCTGACATGCAAATATCTATTCATTTGTCAAATGGTGCGATTGTTATTTGATAACAATGAAATATATTCTTCGATAATTGTTGGTGGCTGATGACTGATTTTTCCATATTTATACCATGAAGCTTATTATCACCCAAAAAAACTTCCATCACATAGTTATTTATTTATCAAAAAAAGCTATACATTCACAAAACACAAAGTGTCATTACAAGTGAAATCTTCAAAACTTTTTTTTCCATCGAAACCTTTTATATTTGAAAGACATCTTAAAATTCTCGAAAGATGCTCAGATATGCAACATCAAAATAGTTTACAATACTTGAAATCTTTATACTTTTTTATATAACAAATGAAATTGTAGCATTGAAATGTCAAGACAAAATCAGTGCAATAAAAAGTAGTAAATGAGATGATGAGTAAGGAAAAATACGATCCAAACTCATAATCAATAGCAAATCACGAACATCCATGGTGAAAGTAACAAAAAAAAAAACAAATATGTCCAAGAGATGAAAGTGGGTTCAGATATGTTCAATTGAGTACCTTGTGATAAATAACACATAACTGTTCGAAAAAGTCATAAGAAATATTCCTTATATACCATCCATATCGTGTCCACAAAATGTTTGAAGTTTCCTAACACTCTGTGTAATAAAAGAAAACTAAAATCAGGGCTTGTGCTCTCTTTTTTTACTAATTTTTATTGCAATGTGTTATACATAAAAGAAAACAAGAGCAAGGCCATAGAAAAGAAAAAGTATTTCTTAGCTAGGACGCATTGTTATACTGCGGATCTTTCCAAATCTGCACACGCTTCATTCAAATGCATCAAATGAGGCCATTATTTTAAAATACATAATGCTCTCGCTTTTATTACAGTTTAAACAAAATTCACATTATTATTTCAATTAATAATTAAATAGATTGTAAAAAAAAGTGCTACTTTAAGTGCGGTTGCGCCACAATGCGTTGACATTTCTTTCTTAATCAGAAATTCTTAGACAAATGCAAATTAGCTTTGATTTGTGGTGAAATATTGCGCCAAAAACAAAAAACACAATTTACGGCAAAACAATTGGAAACCAACACAATTTTCATTCTAAAGAAGATTTTGACAGTTTTCATCTCGGTAAAATCTTGCGAACAATATCT
The DNA here is from genome assembly GCF_009176525.2 of Contarinia nasturtii. NCBI lineage: Eukaryota > Metazoa > Arthropoda > Insecta > Diptera > Cecidomyiidae > Contarinia > Contarinia nasturtii. The sequence continues at coordinate 1,419,793 of NW_022198383.1, read as the reverse complement.
AAAAAAAAGCAATTTATTTTGTTTCTCTTTTCAGGATTCACAAAAATAAATGAAAGCAATGTGAAATATAAATAAATTATATGCGTTGTATATAATTGATAATAATGCACCTTTTATCCAACACATTAATCAATGTTTTATTTGGGTTCGCCAAGAGAGTATTTAACAAGTAACTGTACAAATTAGTTATTTATTTTAATTCAAATGTTATGTTTGCTTTTTTTATTATGTCAACTGCCATTTTTATCAAAAAGGTGGATTTAATATGCAAGGATTTAAAATTGTGAACCTTTTTTACTGGGATTAAACGATAGTGCTTTCAAAATTAGTCAGAGAAAATATTTTTAAAGTGTGTGTGTGTGTGTTCAACAATAAGGTGTACTACACAAAAACATTTCATTTGTGCTCCGATATTCAGGAAATGAGATGAAGTGGTTTCCGAGATTTTTCCTACTGGCAATTTCGATAACAGGTAAATACATGTAAAATTATGTCAAATTGAAAAAAAACCCAACGTTGATTGGAAAACATGGCTAGCTTTTAAATTCTCTTTAGAGCTATGTAGTGTGATTGATACATATATTCGAGCATTTTTTTTACTACCGATGAGATGTATACCAGAATATGGTAGTCAGACTTTTGAGTGACGAACAAGAGCACGTTTTGTCGAATTCAATTTAAAGAAACAGTATCAGACAATAGACTATTTTCGATAGTAAAATTGTTGTATTTAACTTAACTTGCACTTTTTATTGAGTTTTCATCTCAAATGTAAGATTTTTCAATTAAATTCAATTTATTACGGAGCGACAAGGTTTTCGCATCAAATACTGAAGTAACTTCAAACTGAACTATAAGATAAGACTAATTAAATGCGTTTGGTCACAGTCGACCAATGAAAGCGACGATGATAATGTTTGAAGATAAAAATGATTATAAAATTTCAACAGAAAATCAGACATATTTTTGCAGATTGATATCAATATTTGGAAAATTTCAAACTAAACAATGACATTTAAACCAAAAAGATTCATTTTCGTTTAGGTTAGACTTTGAGATAAGAAAAGACGCTCTTATATGATTGTAAAATTATCTTTTTAGACCAACAGATTCATTTACTCTAGACAATTGTTCCGAAAAGTCCATAAGTGAGAGCAAGATTCTTTGAGTAATAGATATAAAAAACGACATATTCAGCGTATAAAAATTTAAATATACTGCCAGTCTAATCATTCAAATACACGAGTCAATATTACCACCCTTTCTTGAACGGCATTTGCCATAAACAAACTCTATTCTGCGACTCATCGAAAACTGAATCTACATTGCTTATGGACAAAAATTGAATTCGACTATTCGTTGGTAACATGTAAATTTAAATGGATTCAGGCAACGAAAAAAACAACTGTTTCCCATTGGTAAAATTTGTTCTGAATGCATGCATTTGAAAGAGCACCCAAAATTTGAATTTATCTCACAGCATGATTTTGTTAAGTTGGAAATGTTGTTTTCATGTTATAATGCAATAACCAAGTCGGTTTCAATACGCAAAAGTTGTTGCATGCAAAACCGGAAACCAATATTAAATTCGTCTTTTGGTAAAATTTCGTTATCTTTTATATCTTTTATCTGCGATTCAGTCAGTGGATGCAATCCGGATGCCAAACGTCTTTACGATGATTTACTTAGCAATTATAACAAATTGGTCCGCCCAGTTGTCAATGTGTCAGATGCGCTTACAGTTCGAATAAAATTAAAACTTAGTCAACTTATTGATGTTAATTTAAAGAACCAAATTATGACAACAAATCTCTGGGTCGAACAGTCATGGTATGATTATAAATTGAAGGTAAGAGGCAACGATATCATTTTGAGAAACAACATTTGTAAGAGATCCTTTTTTTGTTCGAAGTGGGAACCGAGAGAATATGGTGGCGTTGAAATGCTACACGTTCCAAGCGATCACATTTGGCGTCCAGATATTGTGGTAAATACAAAACTACCATCTATTTTAATATTTATTATATCGTTGAACTGACTAACACTCTATGTACTTCCTGTCTGATTCTCAACTAGCTATACAACAAGTAAGTATTCAAGCCACATTCCCGTTTTTTTTTTAAATATATATTTAAAATTCCAAAGTATGCACATTTATTCGCATGAATGATACTTATGAATTCAATGACTGCCATTTATATATCACATTCTGACACTATTGTTTTAAATATTCATAAAGTGCCGATGGAAATTTTGAAGTGACACTCGCAACTAAGGTACTCAACACTTGTTAACTATTTGTTGCTATAACCTAATACTTCCTTTATATTAATTTTTAATTTTTCCACAAAGGCCACTCTAAACTATACAGGTATGCATTTTTTTTAAATCGTGTATCATTCTTTGTGATATTCGGACATGAAATGAATCGTTGCGGCGAAACAGTAGCTCTTATTTTTCTCCAAATAATACTGCAACATGAAGTTTTTTTCACACGGTTTATTTGTTGTAATACAACAAATAAACTATTCATAAAAAACTTTATGTTGCAGTATTATTTGGAGAAAAATAAGAGCTACTCTTTCGCCGCAACGATTCAAATGATGCTATTTTCAATGAATAGGTCGCGTCGAGTGGAGGCCACCAGCCATTTATAAAAGTTCGTGTGAAATTGACGTCGAGTATTTTCCGTTTGATGAACAGGTATGTATTTTTTTTGTAGTATTCAATGGAAGTAGTCAAATCTGTGCGTAAGCCTTACAAAGGTTATTGTGATTCAGTCACCTATTGTCTTCCAAGACAACTGCGGCGAGCAAATATCCAATGAGCAAATGGCCTACGCACAAGTCTGAAAACATTCAACAGATTCAGAACATAACCATTTCAAAATCACTTTTTTTTCATGCAGACATGTGTGATGAAGTTTGGATCTTGGACGTATGATGGATTCCAAGTAATGTTTCATATATTTTTTTTACTCAGCTCAGGCAATTTTATAATTCGCAAGCTTTTTCAAAATACAAAAAAAAAAGGTGCCAAAAACTAGTTTAATGATTGAGTCGTTAATTTTATAGGTCGATCTCAGACATAACGATGAACTCAATGGGACAAATGTAGTTGAGGTAAGTGCTCAATAAACAAAAATGTGAAAGATTTACAGAAAATAATGATGTGGAAAAGATTGCTTGGGGCGGTAACGTCTGAACACACATCTGAACTACGTACAAAAAACAAATTGACGAAAAAACTGGTTTGAAAATGTTCTTACCACAGCATTTTTTCTACTTTAGGTTGGCGTCGATTTAACAGAATTTTATCAATCTGTTGAGTGGGACATTTTGGAGGTACCCGCCGTTAGGTGAGTGTTACGACCATAACTTTAACTCCTACGTATTAAGCAGATTTAAATTATGTTCAATAATTCAATGATGAATCTGGATGGTTCGTTGAAATCTAGAGTAAAGGCAAACAAAATGTGAAATAAACGTTAACATAAAAAAGGGTCTTCGATTTTGACACGATGGTAATTTCAAATATAAGACATGTTTAAATTTAAAAAGTTGGTGTTCCGGAAACTATTCAGCTGCCGGTCGGACGTGAATTGTAACCGATACATAATCTTATTTACGCAAAACTTTCAATATCCCATGTGAAATGCTTGAAAAGTTATCTGGCTTAAGAAAACTCCGCTTCCAATGTATCACATTGTTTATGCTAATTTGACTGAATTGGACAGGATTTCCCATGTAGAAATGTAAACATGTGCATTGAATTGTAGAGAGAAAGTTTAATGAATAAAAAGTTGTACACAGTGCACTAGACACCATCTAATGGAAAATATCGATTTTTAGTTCACACTTGAAATCATGTCACGAATAAGGTCATTTCTTTGCATTTTACAGACACATAAAAATAAAACTGTTATCAGGTCAACAAAGTAAAATGCAATTGAAATATAAGTTCATTTATATATTATGTATGATATACCCACTCACATAAAAAAAGGAAATCTGGATGTTCGCAGAAGAAAAAAAAAACAAACAAACGTTATATTTATATAGTCTTTTTTTTATTTTGTCACTCTTGCCAATCACTGGACACATAATAAATTATTACAATTTTCCACATTAAATGAAGTTATGCAGAAATGTACTTACTTTGCATTCCAAAATGGTTCGCATTTATGGAACACTTTTGAAGTGCACAAACATTAAATCTTCTACATAAACCTATACATTTGCACATATAAAAATATGTATGTGACACATTCGCAAAACTATCTGTTTTGTTTTGGACACACACGCTTGCAATATGTACGACTTAATGTTGAGAGAAACGAAAAAAAAAAAACAATCAATTTACTTTTTATTATAAATTCGTACTAAATGACCTTGTTCGTCATAGCCGTAAACTGGATCCCGAATTGGTTCCACCGGTGAATATTCCAAATGAGCTGTGAATCCATTATGAACGTTATCATCTTCAGTACGTGTAGTCTTATAAACGACGCGTTGAAGTGTATTGTCCTTTCCGAGGATATAATAACGTCCACTTGCATTAGCAACAGCAATAACGGTGGGATCGGTTGTGTCGTTTTCTTCATCATCTTCAATTAGTAGAGGTGTATCATCTACCACTTCGTGAACTGGTGGAGAGGGAGCGGAAATCGATGGTGGATAGGGATATGAGTTTGCCGGAGGTGCACCATATTCAGTCGAAAGTATTTGTTTGGATAGTTGTGCCACAAGAGGTGCTCTTTGTTGCTGGATAAGTCCAGATTGTCGTGGCTTCGAGAATTTGGCATTGGTTTGGATTGAACTACGGAATGGTTTCGGCGGGTCTGGTTTTGGTAAAAATGCCTTATTGAATTTGAAAAAAACATCATTAAAAATCATTACTATTTAATCAGTATTGATGTCAATTGGCAAAAAATTACTACTTACAACCGAGGGTGAATTTGATGGTTTAAATTGAGATGACTGTGACGGTTGATAACGATTACTTGGCGTATTGATTTCCACTGTCTGTTCGACAAATTGAACATTTTCCTTTGAAACCTGAACCGATGGTGTTGGTAGTGGCGGTGCACCATATTCTCCTAACGGCACACTATATCTATAGCCGACATTCCATGATGGCTGATCACACACGCAAAAACCAACACTCCAGACAAAAAGCACGATTTTAATCATTTTAGCGTATCTAAAATAAGAAAAAAAACACACAAAATAATCACAGCACTATTGAACGAATAATTAAATCGAAAACCAACCGACTTACACAATGTTCAATTCACAAATGATTTATCAAAATCGCGAGCAACTCTATTTATATATGTGTCATTTGAATCTCTTATTAGTATTCATTGTAAGCCATTACCGGTTTATTGACAAATGCATTTTTTTCTGTAGTACACTTCTTTGCTATCAAATGAGTTGTAATCTTGATTGGCTGAAGCCACCATGATTCACGGTCCGTGATTCAGAAGTAAGGACGACATTTTTGGAAGAACTGTCCACTTTTTTTAATTAGAAATTTATTTGGAATACAGCGGCATGTACACAAGTAATCTTCTATGTGCGTAGGACATAACACATTAAAAATCATTGCGTTCGCTGTACTTTCAAGCCTTGATGGTCGGTGTTCGTGGAATAATCAAATTTAAACGATAGCAAAAGTGGATATTACCATACAAAAGTCTGAGGTTCGAGTCATGAATTAAAATTTATAGAGGCAAACGTGATTGAGATGATCCATGTAAAGTGTTACAATTTGGATCATCATTATTATTCAGTATTCAATGCACAACGTTATACCAAACAAAACAGTTGCTTTTTTTTTTAACTTATATCATTGATTTTAATACACAATAGATTTGAATTCGTATACAAACATTTCACCTACTTTTGTTTTGAAGAAAACACTAAACGCAAAATGCAAATTAATTTGTGGCTCACACACTATAAATAGTTGATTGCGTAATGTATTGATTCGTTTATTATTATATGATGTCACACATTTAAGGCCTAACATTTCACACGAAAATTCATGTTTGATATCAATAATTGATCGAATTGTTATTACGACCTTGCTTTGTAAACTTGACAACGGTTATTCTATTAATTCATGATATTAATGAATTTTTTTGATGCGATTGTGTTTTTTTTTTTTTGTTGAATGAATGTCACATTCGAACGGAATTTAAATAAGAAAATAATGCTAAACATATTATTTGTTCTCTTTTTAGAAATGAAAAGTTCTACACATGCTGCGATGAACCATATCTGGATATAACTTTCAACATTACAATGCGTCGTAAAACATTATTTTACACCGTTAATTTAATCATACCGTGCATGGGAATAAGTTTTTTAACAATACTAGTATTTTATTTGCCAAGTGACAGTGGTGAAAAGGTAAGCAACATTATTTATGCGTTCACACCTGAAATTTAATGCTACAAAATTAAGATATAAAAGATCGGATTTATTTGCAACATGAACAGTTGTAAGTTTTTTACAATCACATTTTATATTTGTGGCGAATGGTTTGCACGCGATGAAAATTGGAAATACGAGTTTTGATTTTCCAGGGATTTTTCCCCTTTGTAGAATAGTCCTTTCACACGACATTAAGACTTCGTTCACAACAAATTGTTGGCAAAATGTGAACAGCAAAAAAGAGTTCGTTTTATAGTGATTTGATGCGTTGGTTGATGTGAAAACATAATTTTTATCTTAATATTGAACTTATGATTTCGATTTACATCGGCGTTTCAGTTGATTGAGCTCTCTTTCTTGATTGCAGGTGTCATTAAGTATATCCATTTTGCTATCGCTTACTGTGTTCTTCTTGCTGCTGGCGGAAATCATTCCGCCGACATCATTAGTCGTACCACTTCTCGGAAAATTCGTATTATTCACAATGATTCTTGATACAGTGAGGTATGTGAACGCGTTTTTTTGTATTTTAGAAGATATGATAATGGAGATTTTATGGTTGCTACGAATAATTTTGATAACAAATAAATTTGGATATTTTCAAGTATTAGTCAATTGAAAAAGATATTGTTTTTGTTGTTGTTGGTTATATTTTCTGTTTATCGCGGGTATATGATTTCTATCCTCGTGGATTTTGTACGCTACTGCCTTTTTCGAAAAATGTAAATACATTAATTTTAGCAAAATCATTTGGATGTTGTAGGGGTGTTTAATAACAATGTTTTTCATATTTATTTTGAGTCAGCTTAGTACCCACATGTATCCCAGGTTATTTCGGTGTTTACATCTCATCACTGGAGCTTTGTAGGTTGGTCTGATCCTTGTCTGAAAGATGGTACCACAGGACCAGCAGGATGGTATCAGCCTACAAAGCTTCATTTATGAGCTGTAAACGCCGAAATCATTTACTTCGTGGGTTTTGTCTGGAAAATTCAATTGCGTATTTGTAACGTTTGGGATTTGACATTACTGCGTCAGCATAAGAATTTGGTTCATTCTTTGAAGATGTTCCGAATAATTCCATCTATTAAAATGTTATTTTTATATGATTGCCCGAGAATGAAAGCGAGACTTCTATTCACAACTTATTGAAATGTAAAATCGCAATACAAAATATACTGACAGTCAGCACTTTTTCTATGGCGGTGTTACATTTCAATAAGTTCATATATTTAAAAAATACAGCTCAAAAAATTCGTTTCTGAAAATCTATTATTAAATACAATTTCGATTACGAAGAAACTTCAAGCGAACAACAACCACTGATGAGCATAGAATATTTTTGTATTTTTTGCGATATTTTTCTTTAAATTGATGTTTGAAATGAACACATTTTATGTTTACTCTGTAACGCATACATTTTCATAATTTTCTTTTAACCATAATCTGTTATCTTCTAATGGTATGATAAGCTGCAAAAGCTTAAGTTCACAGCTTAAATAAAGATAATACTTTAAATTTGTAGCTCTTGAAATCTCCAGCGATAACATGACAGATTACATGCAATACAATAATTTCTTTCTATTTTCCAATTTCTTATCCATGCATCTTCGTCAACCGTTCAGTATATGTGTTACTGTCTTGGTGTAAGTATATAAATCTCATGTTTATGTTTTATCTTTGAGTGTAAGTGTATCTTAATATATGTATATATACTGGTCTCGTTTCAAGTCTTAACGTTCACTTTCGATCACCGCAAACGCATACGATGTCGCCATGGGTTCGAGCAGTGTTTATAAATCATCTCCCGAAATTATTAGTAATGCGTCGCCCGATTTATCCATATAATGGTTTGGGGTATGTACTAAATTATTTCTTTTTTAACATTTTTCATAGATTTATGTTAACGCAAAACACATAGCAAAATCATAGGTCTCATATAACTCAAGACATTTTTTTGTTGCATTTATTTTGTCATTCTCTTGCGCAAATACAATGAACGAAAAAAAAAACTACTTGGAATCTTTATAAATTCTGAATGATGGACAATTCGTATTAAATGTGCATAAAATCGATATGATGGAAAACATGATTGAATATCTACTAGCTTCAGTGAAGCATCTCGAAGATTTATGATGCGAACGTGTAATGGTTTAGAGTTAAGGGATCAAATTCCACCGTTGCCTCCAGAAATTGCTCTATCAAACTTCGATTCAAGCTTATTGCTTGATCATCACATAATGAACGTGTGCGAAAGGTATTTTTCTTCTTTAAATAACTATATAATTTTGCACATGCACACATAAACAGCTTAAATCGAAACGGTATTTGCAATTTCAAATATATTCGAAATTCTAACACGCACGCAAACGTGTATGGACGTGTGAATGTAAAATCCTTCAAATTCAAGCATCGCATAAATTCTGGACGTTTTACATGATGTGCAGGTGTAGGCATTTAAATGATTTTCACTTCGCACATGTTTAAGCTGTTTTTTTTTTTTTCAAATTCATTCATTCAATGAAAATTTTCTTGAAATTAATTAAAACGGGCTTGATCTCATTTAAATTATGAAATTATAATATAGGAATATGGAATCATTTAATATGAATGTATCGTGTAAATTGCATGGTGGAAGTCCCAAGAATCAAGCAACAAATACAATATCACCCGTACATAGATTACATACATTAGATCTAATGGACGACATACCATTAACATACTGTAAAGAAACAAGTACAAATTCGCCGATATTAACAACACCAATAATGGAGCATGATAAAATATTGACACCGAGACGTCAGGTTAATCATCAATTTAATGCACTAAATGACAACTTATCATCGAACGCAAATTCGAATCAGAAAAGTAAATCATATGGTGGCAACACGAGTGGGAGCATAAATGGCATAAATACAGCGTATAATACCGATGGTGTATTTGGAACAAGCAGTTCAGCATCTCATTCAAATTTTAAATCCATACATCGCTCATTCAGTCAACAGGAACAAACAAACGATGATCGATGCGGACTGCGTCATCGATGGCAAGCATGCCCCGAACTACATAAAGCCATGGATGGTGTCAACTATATTGCAGACCATACCAGAAAGGAAGAGGAAAGCACTAAGGTAAACATTTATTATTTAACACATTTGCTTGACGTTTTTGTTTTTCGCAATGGTTTTACGAAATGACTTCTTTCTTCTCTCTTGTTTTTTTTTTGTATCATTGCTTTCGCTAAAAAAAATGTTTAACAAAATGCCCCTTTAGAAAACAATAATCCTCTTAATATAATAAACAATTTTAACAGGTGAAAGAGGATTGGAAATATGTGGCAATGGTATTGGATCGTTTATTTTTGTGGTTATTTTCAATTGCTGTAATTGTAGGAACGTGTGGCATCATTTTACAGGTATGCACTCTTCAATTTAACTGGATTTTCGTTCAATTACATTGCACCGTTATGATTATTTTGCAGGCACCAACACTCTATGACACACGTGTTCCGATTGACATAAAAATGTCGGAAATCGCATCAGCTACGGTGAAGCCACATGTCATACAGCCAATCTTATAATTCCTTTCGTAGCATTCCTAATATTTAGGACCCATATCTAACATCGAATGCTATAATACCAATTTTTGTTCAATTCGAAATAGATTTTAGTATTTTTATGAAAAAGAAAATAGAATTTAGATGATTTATAGAACTATTTATTTATTGATCATTACTTTTTTTTGTTTTATAGAAGTCACGGCCTCATTTTTATTCTCAGAAACAATTTAGTTTTAGACTGAATTTATTTCTGGATAATATTCAAAAGAAAACGTGTATTTAATTCTACTAAATCATCCAAAAATGTGTGCCAAAGGCCACAGGTTTTTATTCTGCCGGTCAGAAATTCGCCAAATTACTAGTATTTTCTCAGCAATTGTGTTCAGTTAGTTATTATCATTACTATTTTGTTGAAGCAAAAAATGTTGAAGAAAACAGCAATAACGAATGTCTTTTTCTGTTTTATTGATTTATCTCATTTTTTCAACCAAGATCTATTCTACTCTCTCTTATGTTTT
>NW_022198383.1:1314921-1409266 GCF_009176525.2 Contarinia nasturtii | reverse complement strand
AGTATGCAGTCCTGTGAATGTCCAACAAATACTGCCATTTTTTGATTTGTTACTACGCTATTTTGAAGTCGATTTTTTCATTTCTAATAAACCGAAAACCGATATATTGTCAAAATGAGATGAAACGAAAATCTCAAATTGACCCCAATATTTACGTTTGAATTTATTGTATTGCACTGTATTTACATAAAATATTAAAAAAAAAAAACAAAAACTATGTAATTTGTAAATGAACATTTTATAAAAAAATATTTGTCGTAAGATTACAGTTTTAATAACATACACAACATTTAATAATTAAAAATATTATTATTATTTACAATCAATGACGTTCAAATGCGTGGTTTTAGATTTGTCAACTCCTAGCCGTGATAAAACGGGAAAAATAAAAAAAATGCGTTACGAATAATATTTGTAATCAGAATTATTTTAGATATTCGTTGATAAACGTGGAAGAGGTGGAGGAAGAAGAAGTGATTAGAAAAGATTAGTGAAAATGTACCAATTACTTTATGAAGAGAAACGATTTTAGAATTAAAGTAATCTAAGCTGCAAGCTTTGAAATAATAATGAATATTTTGGCACTATACAAAACATAATTTTAATCAACGATAGCTTGACCACGATTTTATATTAGCTTAAGTATAATGACAAATATTATCTTAGAACATTGAGAAAATCCATTGCGATTAACTTGATTACTTAGGCACTACAATTATTTTCCTAATCAAAAAATATAAAAGTGAGAACGATTACCGCAGCGCATAAATTGAACTTTATGGCAGCTGTACTTACACACAAAAGCACCTAAATCTTCAACAATATATTGCACTTACGCGCGAGATTTTACTACTTTATTCAGATGGAAGGTAAATGTGAACAAACAGATTACAGTTCCTGTATAATACATGATTTTTAAAATAACCAATAGCATAGGTACCAATTCATGTACTTTTGCTGGGTTTCAGCAATTAGGGTCACTAAATTGACTTTAGTCACTTACTTATTCGTTTGAAAACGCCATATTCATCGCATATCTGAAAAGCTGGCCATTTTTTGATGATAAATTCATCATGATCGATCATATTATCGAAACAATATTGTCATGTTCATTGTTCCGAAATGTTGCGATCGGTTGCATTGCTTTTATTCGATGTTTGTTGATGACATTTCCTAAGCGCAGCCAAGACATTACTTTATATGCTACTCTGTAGGTCATCAAATTAGTCTGATTAGATAGGCGAGGTTTCAGTTAATGTCATCCCGCAAATTCTTATGTCGGGAAAATCCGCAATTTCTAGCATTCCGTCATATACAGCTATAATATAGTATACACAAAGTTTATATTGAAAAACAAACAAAATACCACATGATGAAATATTGACTCTCATTTGGAAAGCTTTAGAAATTAAAGAAATCCAATTTTAATTTTGAAAATATTATTTTTATTTAAGCAGAGTAGACCTTGGCATTCATACTGAAAAATCAGGAATAAGCAAGAGCATTTGAAAGGGCAGAATAAAACAAACTAGCCACATCTACAAACTAATGTATCCAAATTACACAGCGACGAAAATGATTGTTATTATCAGTAAATTGAATAAAGACAAATTGTTGTATAAAATAAACAAAATTACATGTTTTCATTGCACAAAACATTCACATGATGTTGGAATACCAAAAAACGTGAGTAACATATGAATTAAGTACCAATTTCGACAAAAAATGGTATCTATTGAACGGATATGGCTCCATATTCTGATTAGTCTAGATTGATCATCGATTGTGATTGAAGAACTGTTAGATGATCTAATTTTGATAAAATCTTGACTATAAATTCAATACAGATTTTTTTTTCATTCTGACTACAATGTAAATCAAACGTATATTTGTTTCCCCTTCTTCTTCATCTCCTTCCCCTCGCTATACTTTTACATTGTAGTAAGCCTGTTTTACACAGATTGCGTTTTTCTGTAAGATATGTGACGTCACAATACAATCATATTGACTGCGCTCATCTCTCGGGTTAATGGAAGAGTCACCGAAATATGGGCTATTGTGAATGATATGAAAATAAAACTCCTTGAATTTTTAAGCAAATGACTTTACTTATCCATCGAAAAACAAAAATTTTATATTTGATACAATTGACTAAATGAGAACTGTGAGAACTCATTTAGTTGAAAGCGTAACGTGGAAATGGCCAGTGATTGAAGAATTAAAATGACACAAACAACCGCGCACGACAAATTCAACTTAAATAGCAACAATATAAATCTCAAGAAATGATGTCTAAATTCCAGTGTTCTCTTGAATCCACGAACGAACGCTTCTTATGTCTGAAAATATTGAATTTTCCGTTTCGAATTGAGCACATCTGCTTACCTTGTAATATGAACTCAATCCATTTAAAACAGGAACGTTGTTTTTCTTGAAAAATTAGAAATTCAACATATTAAAAATGAATCATCAATTTATAGAAATGAATATTTTTTTACTTTCACCGATAAAGGACCTCCATTGTCACCATAACAGGCGCCTTTGTCGATTTTTCTTCTGGTACCAGCGCAAATTTTTCTTCCTGTTTCTGTGCATGACTTTGAAAAAAGATTGACTTCCACTTGGCGAAGTTTTTCCGGATTTCCACTTGATTCCGATTTTCCAAAATTGGATTGTAGATATTAATGCCAATTACTTCATTTAAAAATGAAAGAAGATATAGGTAAAAAACAATAGATACCCCATCCCGAAACTAAGCCAACGTCTGCGGTGCTGAGTGGTGAATCGCTATTTGCCAATGCAATCGGCTTAACTGCATCAGTAAAATTTAGTGGTTCAGTCAATTCCAAGATCGCATAATCATAATCATGGTATTCAGCTACGTTGTATTGATCGTGTTCAATTTTACGTAACACTCTGACTTCTTTTCGTTGTTTTCACTTCGCATCATCTGCTGACGGCATCCAGATGAGCTGAAATATCCAGATGACGGCAGCTAAATATATTGTCTGATTAAGAATCATGCAGAAATGATGCTTTTCATGGAAAATTATGGTTCTATATTAATCTTAATATTAATCGTGGACTTGGAAACCTATATGAGATACCCAAGTTATAGATATATTATCGCAGATATATCACATCAAAAGATTGCTAACAAAATCCAGGCATCCATAACAGAAATTTTATTATTTATTTTAAGTGGCAGTATTACGTCAACCAACGGTTATCTAGTCATAAGCGCGCTCATCGTAGATCAGTTCTTAAAATATACGCAAATTAGATAAGTTCACAGTTGTCGACAATTTTAAATTAAACAAAATCACATGCATGACTATAAACTGCTATGTATTTAAGGTAAGATTACATTTTTTTCCATAATTCAAATAAATAATAAATCACAAATATGCTTTTTAATCTATAGAAATAAAAAAGCAAAAATAGAAATGAGCTAAGATAATGATAAAACGTATGCTCGTGCGTTTAAATAACTAAATTTTCCGAATATAATTTGCAAAGACGAAGATCTTCCAAAAAAAAATTTCAACGAGTTCAAAATTTATGAAAAGGTTTCGAAAATGAATCAAAATAATATGCTATCGTCCCAACATTGATGAAATGAACTACGCATGTATATTACGTATTTTTACAGCCAAAATAAACGAAATTTTAAATTTATAAAATGTATGATATAAACTGAATTGGATTAATAATTTGCTGCATATTAGTGGTTAATTTCATATGTCAATACAAGCAATTCGTACATTCCAAATACCAGAAGCTGAATTGAGTAATACAGAATAGTGCTTTGAAAGTATAGATTGAATGTAGTAAAATAAAGTAAAACCAATTCTATCTATAAAAACCTATGCATCCCAATTACACAGTAACGAAAGTGAATAAAATGAATAAAGTTGTTTTAAGCAGTTTAAATCATTTATTAGGTTCATTTCCACTCAGGATTAAAATAACAAATAAATAAAGTCTTTGGCATTGTGTCTTTACGATTGGAATGATGGGACTTTGAAGTGGCTTTGGATTACACAAAAAGTAAATAACATATAAATTAATTATATCTATAAGGCATGAATGTTCAAAAATATCAACTCATTTTTTCTATGATTTTTTTTAAATTAGACATTTTGATGAAAATAAAGGGCAGATGGACGCACAACTTCTGATTAATTCACATCAATAGATTTATTTCAATTTTCTCCAAATGTTGGTCAATAATTATTCGAATTATCGTTAATTCAAACATAACAAACTTATTTAAAGTTGAAGCTGCTTCACATATAACAAAAACAATTCAATAAACATAAGATTAGATGCTGGACATGTTACTTTACTTAAGACTTTTGTTCTCATTCACTATCTAAGCTGTTACAAGCACCAAAGGCGATGACATGAAATAAAATCGGGCATAACAATGGCCTCTCGAACAAATACGAATTCAGTCTTCTGAAACAATTATTATGTTGAATGCTCCTTATTCTCACGGATTCTTTTCAATTTGCGTTTCAACGCAATCATACCTAAAAGAATATAGAAATAGTCTATGTAGTTCAATTTACTCTGGTTTCCATCAGAGTGTACATGATGACACTTACACTTAATTGTTTGATACGTTTTCAATGATGGGTTTGATTCATCGCTTTGCACCATATCTTTTAATTGTATTTCAATAAGTGCGGTTCGAATGTTTTTTAAATGACGCAGTTCCTTGGTTTCCTTTATCAAGATACATCTGTAAAATGTAATTTGGTTGTAATTATCATTGCATATGTATGGCTAAATAATGTACCGAGAAACAGTTCGCCCTCCGAGACAATCATTGGAATTGTTGTTGGTGTGGTATATTTGATGGCACATATACTGTAGAATTGGCTATTGGTTTAAAAATTGAAATAAAATCAAATATTCAAATTATATCCGATTGAATTGGAAGGTCTGATAGCTTACCGAATTCCAAATACATGATCCATACCAGCAAAAAGAGAATAAATTTAGCCATAAAATAAACTTGCGGCCATATAATATTGGAAAAAGAAAATAAAACGGCGACAAATATAAAAATACAAATGACCACAGCAATAA
Source organism: Contarinia nasturtii (assembly GCF_009176525.2). Taxonomy (NCBI): domain Eukaryota; kingdom Metazoa; phylum Arthropoda; class Insecta; order Diptera; family Cecidomyiidae; genus Contarinia; species Contarinia nasturtii. The sequence continues at coordinate 1,404,169 of NW_022198383.1, read as the reverse complement.
TTTGAGTGAAACGCAAATACGAAAGGCCAAATCGCTATTTTCGGGAATATGCCAGCATATAAGTCTCAAACCATCCGTAATCAAGTAAATCAAAACCAACATGGCATTGTACATCACCGAAAAGTACTCCAAACTATAAATAAAGACAATTAAAATGTGCAATTAGACTAATCCACTGTAAAACTACTACTGCTATTATGTGTCTTACCGATAAATATCAAAACAGACGACAATACCGCATGCCAAAAATTTGCTGATCGCTTCGGAAATGTTACCCTCATTCAAATCATAAATCACATCGATCAGATAAAATGACAACAAAATGAAACTAATTGAACTGTATAATGAGCAGCGATTGTTCGTGTAAAACAGTAGATTTTCATAGCTTCGATAATAGTTTTGTCCATTTTGCTTGAAGTACAAACTATCAACTAAAAAGTATTTTCGATACAGGCACAGAAACACAAGTGCCACGATATAGAAACAACAATTCCAAACAAAGTGAATTGTTAAATTCCATTTGTAGTACGAGAATTTAGCCGCTTTCAAGTGTGGCTAAAACAATGTGTTACATGAAAATTAAATGCTCGAAATGAATTCAATAAATTGATGGTCTTTACCTGTAAAATCTTTTCAAAGTAATGATAACAGAGCAGAAAGAATAAGCACATCCAAAAAATTGAATTGATTTTGTGTTGTCTACTAACTGTGCTGACATTGCAAACGGATCCAATTTCAAATTGCGATAAAAAACTTAAAATCATATTCAACTTTATACAAACAAAAAATACAGCGGCAGATATACTGAGGCCAGTTCTGCCCAGGCGATTTGTTTTGATTTTTCTTTGAAATAAACATACGAAAGTTTAGTTTTCTCTGACAGTCATATGACATGCAATCATGGTAATTTATCGCAGAAAAAAAAATATATTTCTAAAATGCATAGGTGGAGCCACACAGCTCTAATTTATTCTAATTTTATGAAAATTTGGTTGGAAAAAATTGCCGGTTTCATGTTAACTGTCGGCATTTTTTGAGTTTAAATTTTTATAGATAAGAAAAGTAGAGATATTTTGATACAGTGGCTATGGAAGAAGCCAATGCCACTTATAAATTCATTTGAATGGTAAAAGTAGCCAACTTCACGACGAATGTAAATCAGCTGATACAATACAGTGAATACGTAGAAAATGGCAACATTCAATTACACACACACGTCTGTTTGTCAGTTCATACACACGTAGCAGTAATAATAATAACATTGACAACACAAAGAGAAATAAAACACAAAAATATTCACGAACAAAGTGAGGTAGACCAAATCAGAGCATACTTTGATTAAAGTCAAATAAAATATTGAAAATAGCTTAATAGTGTTAAAATTATTCAAACAATTTGGAAAATTATTACGATTGAATAAAATAATCGAAAAAATAAACAAGTTCAGAAAGGTAGACAATTCAGAAAAAATGGGGCGCATATTTTTGGATCACATTAATGGCACGAAATTGTATTCGTGTGCTTCATGCGAAACCAATTTGACAAACAAAAGCGAACTAATCAGTACACGGTTTACTGGCGCAACTGGTAAATATGCTTTTTTTTCTATAAATATCAACATAATTAATATTTCAAGGAAATTAGAAAGTTTTAAGTTCTTATTATATGGATTTCATCGTCGAATTCCAACACTGAATAGATTCCGATTTTGATATAAATTTAAATCGTTTTCATATTTTCATTGAATGCATTAGGTCGAGCACTGCTTTTCAAGCGTGTTGTCAACTTGACATACACTCACATTCAAGATCGGGTCATGTTGACTGGCCGTCATATGGTGCGCGATGTCATGTGTAAGAATTGCAAAACAAAATTGGGATGGATGTACGAATTCGCAACCGAAGAAAGTCAAAAGTAAGACCACACTGAACAAAATAACATAAATTCAATGCTTAATTTTATTTGTCATCTGTATGCAATTGTAGGTACAAGGAAGGACGTGTTATTTTGGAGCAAGCTCTGATCACCGAATCCGAAGGTTTTCCAGATCCATATTCGACACAACCGACACCAAACCATCGATACAGCAATCAAAATCATTTTCAAGATTGAATAATACGATTTAATGACGCCTCTACACGACATGATAAGACAAAATTTCATTATGGCCATACACGACCGAATGAATTTTGACGATATTTAACCATTTTTTTCAACTTATTATTATATTTTAGGCTATAAATAGGGAAGAATCACGCACATTTACGAATGTGCTCATCGATTCATATTAATGAATCCATTGAATTTTAAATTGACCTTCTGTTGATTGATGTTCATAATAAACGGATTACTATCATCTATCAAATGATTTCATATATGCAACTAGAATGTAATATTAATTTTCATCATTTTCAAAAAGAATGCATTTCAATTGCGACTTAATTATATTCAAATATTTCGTCAGGATTTACCTAGTTTTGTAAACGATTATTGAATATATTCGATGATTAAATATAATTCATAAAACATGTGTTATATATGTGTACTGTACAGTCGTATCCGTTGGATCAGATTGGGAGAAACTTCTGTTGAACAGATCTTTTATTTGAAAATAGAAGTTAAGGTGGTACGCATATTTGTTAAATTCCTTCCAGTATCGATCCACCTCAACAACTTTAAACTATCTTTTAATATTAACACAAACAAAAATATACGCATACAAATTATGCAGCAACGAAAATTTTATTTACTTCAAACAAATTGGAAACATTGAGATGTATGAATGATAAGCATATACGAGGAACAAATGTCCAAAAACGTATCTCTATATCTTATTTCTATTTTGATTAAGGGGAAGACACAACAAAAAAATGAAAAAATTAGCAATATTAGATCCCGTGTCTCCCCCTAGTATTTTGATCATTATTATTATTGTAGCTATTATAATTATGCATAAAACGGGTGAGATGTTTGAATTTCATATTCCCTCATAAAATCACCATAATGGAAGGTTCCCTATAAATCCATCGATCATTTCTAATACTTTAGGATTATCCTTGGCATAGGACATCATCGAGAAGAATAGAAATGAATCAAATTGTATCAAGTCCTGCAATCGAAAATAACATAAAAATATTTTTAAATGCAAATACGTACATGTTGAATCTTACCGTTTGTTTACGAAAACCACACAGTTCGAGACAATGACAAACAATTTCAAAAGAAATCGTGTATTTGTGAGCCAGTTGAATCCACGACATTTCCATGTTGGCCTCATATATTACTTTATCTAAGTCAGATTCTGACGTTTCTATCCCAATCATCTTAATATAGAATTCACGTTTGGCCTGGACATCCAATTCTGTAGTTAGAATGATATTGGCTTCACGAGTTGTTATTATTTCATTCTGTATGAAATTGATAAATAATATTGAGATTAGTATTCGCTGTATGAAAAAGTTACCATCATTTAAGCTCAATCGTCATACCATTTGCAAAAATTTAAGCGTGAGCAAAACGACTCGAATGAGCTTGGAACATTTGACAGGCAATTCATCTCTGATTTGTAAAATAGTCTCTTCCTCCAAATCCAACAACCATTGCAAAAGAGTCCATCGCTGATCGTTGAATCTTGCATCATTTTCATTCACAATCAAATCTTCGAGACTCGGCAATTGCACTAAAGTAAAAGTTTTCAAATTCAATAAGAATAGATTTATGTTATTAACTTCACTAATTCATTCAACTTACTTGGCGGATAATGAATTGTTTCCAGGTTTGACCGCTTTCCTAGTTTAGTTTGTCGTTCTTTTGGGGGATTCACATGATCTTTGAGTATAACGCCACACTGCCTGAATAGTATTTTGATCGCCAATGCAACGAACTTGCCCGCATCTTTTTTTTGCAAATCAATGTACGCCAATGATTTGTTTGTTGAAAGTTTTTCTACTAGCAAACGATAAACGAAATAGAGTTGTTTTTCATTGAGTTTTTTGGCCAAGTCCTTGCAATTTTCATCCATAGAGCGGAAATCAACATCGGCGCCGAAGGAATAAAAAGACAGGTTACGCGTAAAATCATGTACATCAAATTTCTCATGATTAAAATGATTGGAAATTTCATGCAAGATCTTTTCATATTCCCAAGGTCTACTCGGATCAAATTTTTTGACATATCCAGCCCATCTATTTTTAATTTCGTCAAATTTTACTATAACCTTTTCCAATTTTGAAATTCCTAAAAGCTTGTGGCTTTCGGGTTTTGTTAAACCCATATGTTCTAATAACGTTTCACGGCAATATGATTTTGTCTTGAACTTCAACAGATCCAAATGCATTAGACTCCAATATTGGTATTTGGCTTTAATGAACATGAAATCAGTATCGCATGTAATTATGGCAAGAATATCTTGTGCGTTAGTATGAGCGTATTCTATTATTTTCACGGAATTTCCTTTAATTCGAGTGCACATAGTTCCATAGGCCTGGCAAATTTGTGTCATATTATACAAAAATCGCGTATCGTGATACCATGAAAAGTGACTATCCTTTTTAATTTCATCAAGACATGATTTCAGTCTTTTTCCTTCGAGAGCATCATGTTTTTTCTGAATTAAGTCTTGGTCTATATCTTGAACATATGGTCGGCAGAAAAATACCAACTTTGCGCTGCATGGTGGTGATGTTAGTGCTTCAAAGAAATCGTTGATTTTTTTGTTGTATATACCATATCGACCACCCATAATCAATCTTCCTTCATCAATTATTTTCAAATATTTTTCAAAATTCTTCAAATCAACGATGATTGTGGGACTTTTTTCGTAGTGATGATTCCTATTTTGAAAAATAATATCCATTGTATGCGAAATAGTTTTTCATGAAATTAGAAAAAACTCACCGTTTCCAAATTTCAATTTCATTAAAAATATTTATTTCTTTATCAATGCCTGTTGAATTCCTTCGAATAAACGATTCCAGTTCTTGTATACCCATTTTTGCCAAAATCAAGTTTTTTTCTTCAAACAATAATAAAAAAAACAATAAAATCAGCCAACTGGCCTTTGATAAGCGAAGATTAAATAAAAAATGCGATTCTTTTAAACAATTTCCGAGTGTGAGCGGCATTCACAGCGGAACAATGAAACGATAACCGCAATTTTTAATGTCAATTTGTTCTTGATTGGTTATGATAATTTGAAAAATGCTTTCTTTGCTATAGCACACTCAATGTAGTTCACATTGATGGTTGCAAATATTCTAAGCAGAATCGTTTATGTCCACTTTGGTGAAATAGAATGTGAAATCATAAAAAAGTCACAATTCAGCACGATGCGTTTCACATTATTTTCTTCGATGTAAGTGTGCTTCGTATCATAACTGTCCAAATGAACAAATGAAATAATGATGATGTTCAATGTGCGCCATCTCCTGGTGAACAATCGCATTCATAAATCGATTACGAATAAACGAATATTATGCACACCAATACATGTACAAATCAGACGTCAAAACTCATTAATACGTATTTTCATTGAATTTTTCAGTCATATGACAATCTGCCTTCCACTATCGAAACGATATCACCCATTAGTGGAAAGAAAATAATCATATCAATCAGTGGTTCATATTTAGTGAATAGGATTCAAGTTTTTCACACCGTAAAATGTCGTCTTCTGCATTTAATATTGATGGAGGATATTTGGAAGGCTTGTGCCGTGGATTTAAATGTGGAATTTTGAAGCAATCTGATTATTTGAATTTGGTTCAATGTGAAACTCTTGAAGGTCTGTATAATAACATAAAATTCATTGTCCATTTTAATTACCTCGCACAGTTGTTTCTATATTCAACAATTATGTGGTTGGAAAAGGCAAAAGCTTCGATTAATACCTACGGCTGTTTGAGAAAAATCATTTTCCAAAGTTCAATATAAACAAAATATTGAAGTTTTCGCTTCAAATATGGCGTTTATAGTGTTAGTGTGTGTAATGTGATTTAGTCATATGATCAATTTACACAGATATTGAATTCGCTTTGATGGACAATATAAAATCACGAGTAAATGACAAACACTGAATGGAATCTCATCTTTTCTTTTTTTTCTTCAGATTTGAAGCTTCATTTGCAAGGAACTGATTACGGACAATTTTTGGCCAACGAACCATCTCCATTGTCTGTATCGGTCATTGACGATAAACTCCGTGAAAAATTGGTGATTGAGTTCCAGCATTTGCGAAACCATGCCGTTGAACCGCTATCAACATTCTTGGATTTTATCACATACAGTTATATGATTGATAATATTATTCTGTTAATCACTGGAACATTGCATCAACGTCCAATTTCGGAATTAATTCCAAAATGCCATCCATTGGGCAGCTTTGAACAAATGGAAGCAATTCATGTTGCCGCCAATCCAGCTGAATTGTACAATGCCGTTTTGGTTGACACACCATTGGCACCATTCTTTGTTGATTGCATTTCCGAACAGGATTTGGACGAAATGAACATTGAAATTATTCGTAACACCTTGTACAAGGCCTACTTGGAGGCATTCTATGAATTTTGCAAAGGCATCGGAGGCACCACAGCCGATGTTATGTGCGAAATTTTGGCTGTAAGTAAAACATCAATTATTTTTTTTTTTATTAATTTATTACACACCATCTAATCAACTCAATTGTACTGTATATAGTTTGAAGCTGATCGTCGTGCCATCATTATTACCATCAATTCGTTTGGAACGGAATTGTCGAAAGATGATCGCGCCAAATTGTATCCACGTTGTGGAAAAATGAATCCAGATGGTTTGGCTGCATTGGCACGCGCCGATGATTACGAACAAGTTAAGGCCGTTGCCGAATACTATGCTGAATATGCAGCATTATTTGATGGCTCTGGAAATAATCCCGGTGACAAAACCTTGGAAGATAAATTCTTTGAACATGAGGTAAATTTCTGTTATTCATTTTTCTACGCATCACGCCCTGAACGCGTGCGTAGTGACCGCTCGAAATAAATCAATTCTTTTATCAATTACAGGTTAAATTGAATGTATTTGGATTCATTCAACAATTTCACTTTGGAGTATTTTATGCTTATTTAAAACTGAAAGAACAAGAATGTCGTAACATTGTCTGGATATCAGAATGTGTTGCTCAGAAACATCGCGCCAAAATCGACAACTATATTCCAATTTTTTAAATTACATCGTTGCAATACATATATGATGGTGGTGAGATATCTTCACCACCTCCACAGAAAAACAAAACAAATTTGAATCATCTGATGAGCATACAACATTCGTTTGAGATGAATCGGAATGATTTTTTATTGTTTTTTTTTTAGTTTAATGGAATTTTCGTGGATAACACATGCAAACGACATTCCTAATTCATAAAGTTTTAAACAAAAAAAAATATTCACAACCTTTTTGGCAAAGTATTATTTTAGTTGCAGCCAGTTATATATTCATATTCACTACTGATATATATTGATATCTTTAGTTTCTTTTGTTCTTCAGTGTTTGTTACTATATTTCTCCCTATATTGAATTAGAGCACAAATATGTGAACCTCTTGTATCACTTTCCTTCATGTATATTATTGCTTGTTTCAACAACAAAAAATTGTATCTTATTATTTTCATGTTTATAAAGATTTATTCTGTATTTAGTAACAGATTCGCATTTCGAATTAATTCTGAAAAAAAAAATATATTGTAAAAACACATATTGTAATTCATCGTAGAAAATAAAGAGTTCGATGTGGGATTTTAGTTGAAAATCCAATTTGTGGAATTTTCATTTTACCACATAGTTCATTCATAAGTATATCTCTGTGGTCAACAGAATTTTTATGTAGTACACACCCGTAAGATACCCCTATTGAAATACTCTATAGAAGTGTCAGCCTACCCATTGACATGAGTCATATCATTTAAAGCCGTCACGGAACCAACTTCACGTCAAATCACGTTGCACAACGCATTAGCTAATAAAAGTATTTTTCATTCGTTTATCGCAGTGTGTTGGTGTCTATTGTATACGAAACGAACAAACTCTATTGAACGCAGCAAGAAAAAAAGAAATTGTAATTTTTCGCATTTTTCTAAGTAACTGAGAGGAGATTTTTCAAATAAAATTACTAAATTTTGATATTCAAGTGATTTTCGACATTGCCAAACTGTCAATAGAATATAATTAAACAACAAGAAAATTGTGTATTTACAAAAAAAACATTCCAGATACATAGATTTTTTTCAGTGTTTCATACTATAAAAAGTCAATAGAACTCGTAACAAGTAAAATAGAAAGACTAATTTTGGTTTCTTTTTTGTTTTTTTAAACAAGTGGAATTTTCATCATAACATCGTTGAGTTATAATTTGTAAATATTGAAGAATTTCAAATTGTTTGTTTGACCTGAATTTGAAAACCACTAATTCACGAAGATGGAAGTGCTATCATCCATACCAGGTGTCACACAAACGAATGGCATATCTACATCAACATCAATTACACCGCAGAAAAAAGATTCAGGAAATAATCCAAAAGATAATTTATGGTAATCATCAATATCTCTCTCTTCTAATATTTGAAATTATTTTGCATGAGTCACACACTTTGTGATCTTGTGAAAAGTGTTCGATGTAAATATTTTCTATCTCTTTCTCTTCCGCATAACTATGCTCTTATATGAATATTTGTGTATGTATGACGCGGAAATGCAAATTTTAATGCATTCCAACATAATTACGTCAAGTGGTAAAGAGACTATGATACCTTTCTTTGTTTCGATTCAATGCTCATCTTCTGCTAGAGAAAAATTTTCCGGAATCAAATTATCTCTATTTTTTTTTTCAAGCAATAAACGTCAAATTCCATATAAAATGACAATATGCTCTCTGTGCAATATTTTCAATGTTAAAGAAAATGTTGTTTCGATTGAATCTAAATCATTTTATTGGCACGGATTTACAACATTTTTTTTTCTAGCGTGCTTTTTTTCTTTAATACATCTTATTTGGATAAAGCGGTGTACATGTTTGTGTCATGACATCATCAATACTTAAATATGCATATCTTAACAACAAAGCGTCATTTAAAAATTAAAAGGTGTCGATACACACCTGTAAAAGTGTTTTTTAAATGATTTTTAAACAATCGAAAATTATCGTCACTTTTATTTTAATGTAAATAAAATGTAGTTTTTTTCAATTAATTTATTTACAAAAAATGGAATTGATATCAACAGGTCGGCAATTTTGAGTGAAGTACAAAATCAAAGTAGCACGAAACTTCCATCGAACAAATCAGTTTTAGTATTAGGTGATAATGCAACCGGTAAAACGACATTAATTGCTAAATTACAAGGAGTAGAGGAACCGAAAAAAGGCTCAGGTTTGGAGTACGCTTACATCGATGTTCGTGATGAATACAGAGATGGTAAGAATGCATTGTGTATACCATTATGATCAACTCGAAATCTTATTTTTATGTGTTTTCTTCTCGAATAGATTTAACACGGTTAGGTGTATGGGTTTTGGATGGTGATCCTGGCCATATTAATCTATTGAAATATGCATTGAATGAAAATAATTTTCCAAATACTTTGGTTATATTAACGGTTTCGATGACAACTCCTTGGAATTGGAAGGAGCAACTGGATCATTGGATAAGAATTCTTAGCGATCACGTAGAAAAACTCAACATTTCTACAGGTATTTTCAACAAAGTGAAAGAACGGCACGCACGATAATACACGGTCATTCTTTGATGCTTGATGGATTTCAATGTGATTTTAATGTGTACATCCACCCTTTCAGAAATACGAAAAGAGGCAGAGAATCGTTTAAAAAATGCTTGGCAAAACTATTGTGAGACGGGTGACGATTTAGATGCAAATTCTCCGATGAATAAACGCGCAGCTCGTTTATCATCTGTCGAAGATGAAGCAATGTTGCCACTACCCGATGAAGTACTTACCAAAAATTTGGGATTGGACATCGTTGTTGTTGTCACAAAGGTAACTTTCTCAACGTTACTCGAAACATTTTTGAAATTTCCGAAATTAAATTTCTATGTTGTCTTTGCAGACTGATTATATGACAACGTTAGAAAAAGAATACGATTACCGAGATGAATATTTTGATTTCATGCAACAATGGATTCGACGCTTTTGTCTTCAGCATGGTGCATCGTTGTTTTATTCAAGTGTTAAAGAAGATAAAAACTGTGATCTACTTTACAAGTATTTAACACATCGAATTTACGACTTACCATTCCGAACACCTGCATTAGTTGTGGAAAAAGACGCTGTTTTAATGTATGTCTTCGTTAAGAGAATTTTATGCTTGCCATTACATTATTTATGTCTTACTAATGACCATTTTATATCTTCAGACCATCTGGCTGGGATAACTTGAATAAGATAAGCATATTGTATGAAAATATGCACTCTTGCAAAGCCGAAGATTACTATACTGATGTAATCGTTCCACCTCCACAAAGAAAAGTAATTTGTTTTCCTTCATAATTTGAGATTGCAACAATACTAACAAATATTGATGTGTTGATAGGCTGTTTCGAATCGTGAGAATGAAGTGCAGACCGAAGATGAACAACAATTTTTATTAAAACAACAACAAGTCTTGATGCAAGGTCAAAATCAAACCAGAGGTGAATCTCCCATGCGAACGCCACCATCTACAAAATCAATGCCACGGGCATCGGTAAGAGATTTTGCACACTTTTTATGGTGAATTCTTTGCATTAATTTTGTTTCAATTTTCTAGATGGACTCGAAATTAACACCAGGTGGTGCAGGTGGTGAAGGAGTGTTGGCCAATTTCTTCAATTCATTGTTGAGCAAAAAGGCAAATGCACCCGGCTCACCCGGTGGAATACCCGGGTCTCCGCGGCCCTCAAATGGCGTAGAAACCACACCAGATAGAAACTCAATGCGAACTGATGCTGCCGCTGAATTAGATCGATTGACACGAAGCGTTAAAAAAGATGACGATGAACTATCACAATCGGAATGTTAAACGAGTCGTCGAAAAATGCCAATCAAAGCAAAAGCATTAATGATTGTTTCCAATATTTCCAAAATTTACATAAAATGACATTTTAAACTTTTAATACAAACACTAATACATGCAACATGTGCAAACTACAAAGTGCAGTGCTTAATTATCGCGCCAAATTAATTCGAAAAAATATGTGTATTGAATACAAAAAGAAAAAAATGTTCAAATTTGTTTCATTTGATTTACAATGCTACGCTATTATTTTATATAGTAATACGGATTACATTGAAGAAGGCTTTTTTTTTTAAATTCAACAATAATTTTGTTACTTTCATAATTATGAGACAAAATCGAGTCGCATAACAGAATTCCTAGCTCATTTCAAGCAGTAGATAATTTTAGTTTCATTTTAAATGTTTATTTTTCTATTTTCAAAGTAACAATTTAAAATATCTGCAATATTTAAAGATATTTATGAACAAAAAAAAACGGCATTCAGTAATAAAAAAGTACTATAATGTAAGAGTGCACTTACTATTTATTTCATGAATTTGAAAACATTAAGCTAGCCATGTAAATAAATTTATCAATCTGAATTGTATGATTGAATGATTTTTCATAAGCACAAAACATTTAAATATTGTGAAAAGAAAATGCAATGGTTTTTTTTATTAGAAATCCAAGTGAAAATGTACATTTAATCAGGTTGATTGACAACATTAAATTCAATAAAACTCATTTCGATAATCAGATTTAATAACGGTAGTGGTCTGGCTTGTATGGTCCGTCAACTGGCACATGAATGTATTGAGATTGTTCATCACTCAATCGCGTTAATTTTACGCCCAATTTTTCCAAATGCAAACGAGCAACCTCTTCGTCCAATTTCTTTGGCAACATATGTACACCGATTGGGTATTCGTTGGGTTTTTTGGTCCATAATTCGATTTGAGCAAGAACTTGATTTGTAAACGAATTTGACATCACAAAGGATGGATGACCCATGGCACAGCCAAGATTGACCAAACGTCCTTCAGCCAATACAATGATGTGTTTTCCATTGGCCAAAGTATATCGATCGACTTGAGGTTTAATGTTCACCTTTTCTTTGGCATTCTTTTCCAACCAAGCAACTTGCAATTCACAATCAAAATGACCAATATTACAAACAATCGAATCATCTTTCATGCTTTGGAAGTGCGCTCCTGTGATGATATCTTTACAACCGGTGGTCGTGACGTAAATTGAAGCTTCTTTGCATGCTTCATCGATGGTTGTGACTTCATAGCCTTCCATGGCCGCTTGAAGCGCATTGATCGGATCGATTTCTGTAATGAGAACACGTCCACCAAATCCACGGAGTGCTTGAGCACATCCCTTTCCAACATCACCGTAGCCAGCTACGCAGCATACCTTGCCTTTTTTCAAAATTTAAAAAAAAAATCCAATTAATTACAAATTTTGTAAAAGAAGAGAGTTATGAGCAGAAGAAACTACTATAAATCTACTGACCTGCGATCATGATGTCAGTGGCACGTTTGATTCCATCGATGAGCGATTCACGGCATCCGTATAAATTATCAAATTTACTCTTAGTAACTGAATCGTTCACATTGATGGCTGGTGTACCCAAGCGACCGTCTTTGAAGATTCGGTATAAATTGTGTACACCAGTCGTTGTTTCTTCGGTTATACCACGAATTCCAGGTAAATATTGTGGATATTTTTCATGAACTAAATTGGTTAGATCACCACCATCGTCCAAAATCATATTCAATGGCTGACCATCTGGGAAAACTAGCGTTTGTTCAATACACCAAAGGTATTCTTCGTCGGTTTCTCCTTTCCATGCAAACACACGCACGCCTGTAGCAGCAATCGCAGCAGCCGCATGATCTTGAGTACTAAAAATATTACATGATGACCATTGAACCTGAAAATGTAGCAAAAATAACAAAAATTATTCGCTATTCGTTATCTCTATTTATGACAATGACAATACAGTTTTTTTTAAATTTCAAAACTAAATAAATTTGATTAACGAAGTGATAACTACGGAATTTGAATATTTTTGAAAAGGGATGATTATTTGCAAAACATATTGGGTGACCCCATGACCCCGGTATAAATGATTTGCAATTTTTGGATTAGATTGGAGATAATGAAATGACGCTGCACATTGTATTCAGAATATGTTGTCACACCAACTGTCGAACCATAAAACAGACCATCAATCGGACTACTTCTCATGCCACCTTTCTTATCTTGCATAATAAGTGAAACCATCTCTGACGATAAGAAATGGAATAGATCAAATTGCGGGTGCACAATATTTTTATGCATTTTTTATTGTAAGACTACGCAAATTGACACTCCAGTGCAAAATTACAGTCTGAATTTATGGATTAACCTTTATAAGTTCCGAGATTTTTGTTCTCTTCGAGCAATATTGAAAGTAAATTTTCAATTTCAACAGAAACTGTAATATGTACCGATATGAGATTTGGTCGACTTCGATGAAAGATGTTCGTATAAAAAGTGAGCCTTTTATCTGTTTGCTTCTCTCACTCGCATTGAAATCCACATTTGAGTTATATAGACGTCTCACTCAGTGTACAAGGTTCTTTCAGCCAGTCGACTAATTTAAATGCACTTGTTCATTTGATATTATAATTTTCTACTAGATACTGATTTTTTAATTATATTATAATTTGTTAACTTCAAATATATGATTTTGGCGCAAATTGGTCGACTGGTTCTGAGCTGGTTCATAATTTAAAATAAATATCACTGTTATAACTATTTATTGCGAAAAAATAATTTTCTACTAGATACTGTTTTTTTAATTATTGTATATTATAATTTGTTTACTTCAAATAAACTATTTATTGCGAAAAAAAATGATGCGTTATGCCAAAATACTTACTTCAGCTCCCAATTCGGTCAATGTTTCGATCAAAACGGCGGTTTGAATCGTCATATGCAGACAACCGGCAATACGAGCACCCTTCAATGGTTTCGATTGACCGTACTTCTTGCGGCAAGCAATCAAACCAGGCATCTCATTTTCGGCCAAAACAATTTCCTTACGGCCCCATTCAGCCAATGAGATATCAGCTAGAAAATTACATAGTTATTTTAATTAATTTTTTTTACCAAATAAAAAAAATCCCTAATATAACCTCGAAAAATTTGCATGCACGTGCATCAATTGTTCTTTATTTAGAAACTAATTTTTGCAAAAAAAGTATGTAAATTCCAACGAAACCAACTCACCAACTTTAAACGGTAATTGTGACATTTTTGTTTCACTTATGATTGTTTGCTTTGCAAAATGTAATGTTAAAAGCTATAGCTCGTATGAATTTTTAAGATGTTCAACGCACGATAGCTTCTGTCAGACGAATGAAACGGCGGTGGCACTATTGGGCCTTTTATATTTGAAATCTAAATCAGTCTGTCAATAAACTTGATAACAACAAAATCGCGCTGTCACGCGGGTTGGTTTCTTTGCTACGACAGCACAATTACCCGCGCTTACCGTTATGGTTAAAAAACCAATGCGCAAATTAGTGACAGTTTAATTTTGTTTTTAATTTATAAAAATAAAATAAGATGATTAGATGAATCACAATATTGCGCAATTTTGGTGACATAAAATCAATCTCATCGCAGATCTAGTATTGTGTCGTGTCATAAACTCTCGTGAGTATTAGAATATAATACACCAACCAACATAACTCACAAACTAGTTAGAATTGTCAGTGAATTTATTTCCGTGAAGTTGGCAATGCGTCATTGTAAACTCTTACACCTTTTGTCCGTATACTTCGATGCGTTGCGAGCAAACAGTTTGCATACAGACACCGATGCTACGGCAAGTAGTCAAATACATAAGTGTGTTTGCTTTACTACAACTACGTCGTCGACTTGAATCAGTAAAAAATTACGATGGCTGAAGAATGTACCACGCCTAAACAACATTGGTGAAAAAGTAATGTGCATTTTAATACTAAATTTAAATAGATAAATTGATGGTATCGTTTATGAGTTGTGTGATTTTGACAAAAAAAAAGTTCCCAATTTTTTATCACTTTAATAAAAAAATGGTGATAAATTATTATTGATCGTGTATGGATATACATACATGCGATGTGAAAATTTTCGGCTTCGACTCAGTACGAATGAAGAAGTTAATATTCCATTTGACATGGATCTTATAATTTTTTATTTTTAGTTCATTTGAATATTTGTGATGAAAAAACGGCACAACATTAATTTTTGCACATAAATTTTATTGCCTTGAAATTGAGCAGTTTAGTGTTACACTGAGATTAACAGATTAATCTGAGTATCCGAAAGAAAAATATATCATGAATCAATTAATGTGCGAGTGTATTTGTGGATTTCGTAATAGTGGTTGCGCGCCGCGTTATTTTCCCATTTAAAATCTTAATATAAATTTTAGTTAAACTGAACTAGATATTCTGTCACGATTGAGTTTGGAGCCATGCAATCAAATACATAAGAGTTTCAAGCGAAATGTGAACAATTTGAAAATGTCTTATTCAGGAAGAAAAATCGATAGAGTTGAACGAATTGTAATTGTTTGCTAAAGGTGTTTTTTGGTGAATTAAAAAAAAAACAATAACTTTTTCCGAAAACGTACATCTGCCACCTCGACCAGCAACATAATTAGTTCCGGCATTATGATTCAATGCTTCAACAGAATGTGAAACATATACATCCAATAAAAATTTATTTTGAGTTATTGATTTTCTGGAATAATGCTGTGTGTGAAATAATGTTCGAAAGTGTAGTTAAATATTCATAAAACGCATGATTTGTGTGTCTGTATGATTTATTTAAAAGTGGCTTCGGAGAAACAATTTACAGTTTTTGATGCTAAACACTAACTCCCCGTTACAAAATTGAGTTCACAAATAGTAATTTTCGTTCCGAATGAAATTGAAGTCGGTATGCGTACAAAAAAAAAAACACTGACTCATTGCCAATGAGAGTACCTGTATGAAGTCGGAATTGGCATACACCCTAATTAGATTTATAAGAAATTTGATCGATAAAAAATATGTATAAACATGATATCGAATATACATCGTCCGAAGACGACCATTTTTTTTATTGGCGTTAAATGATGATGTACCCATTTCAAACCGAACATTTTAAATTAATTCGGCAAATATGAAACAAAAGAAGAGCTCTTTAAGAAGCGCACAAAAATGACGTCATTTTTCTAGATATATATCATGATTCCGTGTTGTTTTTTTTTTTACTTCTTTCCAACGACGGTTCGACGGTTAAATGCACGCCTATAGTTTACACACACGCACATACACGGAGTCAACGTATCCAGTGAAAAATTGTCCAACATAACAACATAACATAGCAAATGCCACTTATTAGCGTATCGTGTTTCGCTTATTTTCTATATATCCAACGTTGTGTGCGTTGTTATTGTTCTAACTTGACGTATTTGTAGTTGTATCAAACAAAAATTGAATAGCGAATTCACCGCAAACAAACGCGGCCAGCGCTTATATTCTTTTTTTTTTAATAGTGAATACATCTTTTTTGGTATTTTTCATCATTTGATACGCTCACTTTCGTGCGCTGTGCGCGATGTTTTTTTAATGGTTGTTGCGTTGGTCACTACAAATTTCAATATTATGCCATAAGCGCTATATATAGCTACCACTACTTATTTGATTCAGATAGAAAAAATCGAAACAAAAAAATATTCACGCTCTATGAGAATATGAAAATTAACTTAGAAACGCGTACGCATAATCATTATTCAAGGTTCAAATAACGAACCGGAATATGTTTGTATTGAAAAAGTGTAGTAGAGATGAGTTCCAGTCATTTATCATTGATTTTGTATTTGTTTGCATTTTGTGCAGCTGCCCGATTTTTATCGTATTTCGAAAATGATTTTCAGCAGAAAATAGGTCAGACAAAGTGAGTTATTTCACTTTCGTTTTAGAACTGATTAGCACATAGAATCTCATCTATTTTTGGGGCCATCATTTTGGCGATGTTGACTTTCCTCTCGCCGCTAGAATTTTTTCAAAACTATTTTATTCACACTGAATCACACCAAATAAAATATTGTCGCCATAATAAAATGAATTTATTAGAATCGCTTCATCAATCTCTATCTTGTTGTATCATTATTATGAAAAGTAAGCTTCAATAATTTAAATAAATAATGAAGATATCACCAAGTGCTTCGCAGTATTTATTCTGTTCTGTTCATTTCATTCGCATATCGATAAATAAATATTAATTGTTTATGTATTGCATTTCGTGGAACTGTAAATATATTTTTCATTTAGAATGAATAGACCAAGACCACGATGAAAACCCTATTGAGTGATATTTCATGGATGATTCCCAGAGTATAAGCGCTATATATATATGAATATGACGTCATTCCCTAAAAATATTTTATGTTTGACTTTTTGAGCAAGATTTATTTCGAATGATCTCATTTTGCATTTCGACGTTGTTGTTTTTTTTTTGCTTTTGATTTTCTTTGTCAACAAATTCGAACACTTATCAGAAGAACCTTATGAATAAAACACATTTCGACAGACAGACTAAGGGAGATTATAGAATTATCAACACTTGACATTATTATATAAAATTAAAAAAGAACAGACCCGGTGTGAATATCTGAATTTTAGATTTTTTAAATTTTTGGGCGGAAAATATCTGAATATTATAGTAGAGAGTGTTCTCAATTTAGATATATATTTTTTTCGCTTTCATTCAATTACGCACTCATACACTATGGTTTTCAAATCGGTAGATAGTATTTAATGCAATTACATTGGCATCGGTTTTTAAAATGTGTGCATTTGTTAGTAATTATACGTGAAACTAATAATTTGGTATCCATAAAAATCCATTGTCGCTATGATGTGAGTGTGATGTGTATTGTTTATGATATATATATGTATAAAGTGTGTACACTAAAATGCATTGACATACAATTTCATCCCGTGTCCCATAGCATGACCACTTTAATAGCTCCGCCGATTTGAAATGTGCATTTTTTTGCGATTTCTTTTTTTTTACCAACCGCACCGAGTTTGCTGCGACAATTTTTACAATCACAATAAATCACATAAAATGACCGATAAATTTTTGCTCCGTTAATACCGATGTAAAATATTAGTTAACCTCATTCATAGACATAAAACGGTATCCTAGCCCAGCAAACGATTGATAGGGCAAATGCATCCATTATGAAGCACATATTGACGGTCGTTTTCGGGGTTAGATTCGTGTGTAGTTTCAGTCATTTCCATAGGTTTGGCATGGTGGAACATTCAGGTGTAAACACATAGAAAAAGGGAAAGACAACCATTAGTATCAGTTGAACTGGGTATAAAATACTTTTTTTAAATTAAAAACTTTACTCACCTACGGGCACTCCCCCTCCGTACAATGTTGTACTATTGTACAACTAGACCACAAGACTTTATATAGTCTGTTCATGTCTAGCTAAGCTAACTATAATAGTTAAAATATTTTATTTTATGTAATTTTTTGAATGTATGATTAATTGATGATGTTTGTTAGTTGCCATTGTTGTTTTGGTCCGGCGGTCTTAACAATGAAACTGGCAATGGTACATCAAAGATCCGGCAAAGTCCTATGTAATTTAAAGCAAATACATTAAATAATGAATATTCTGTTTCCAATTGATTCATACCTTTGAGCATAATGCATTTTGCTGCAACAATATCTCGGTGCCAAGTAACTGTTTGTGGAACAACATCATCATCATCAACATTTAATGGCCAATTTTTGTAGGTAACTTTAACCTTTGACATTAAACGCCCAGTCCGAATCTTTTCGTTCACAGCCTCACGATTGCCATCGATAATTTGTCGCTTAATAATTGCACGTTTTCTTCTCAAAACACGTCTGTTGACCGTTGACACAATGATATCTGGCAGTCCAGCGACTGAATCTGGCAGGCCATCAATCTTTTTCGCTCTACAATCGTAGCACACTTTAAATCGATCATCTTTTGTGTGCCTTGGAAAGCGTTCCTGACAATTCGCGCATGTTTGTGATGTTCCCCATTCATCTTGCATTTCAACTTCTGAATGTCCAAGTTTCTTAATGCTCACACGAAATTTACGCGATCCCGGACATCTTTTACGCTTTTTTATTCCAAACGGTCGATCGGGTTTCATCGCCCAAGCACCAAATTGAATCAACGACGGCTTGTTGTTTGTCACACGCACGGCGATTTGATCATTTACTCCGGTCGAGCGAATGTGATGGTCTAAATCCAGTCGTGCATATTCACGCGTCGCATAAGCTGCCATTCCTTTTCGTAACATTTTAATGCGATATTCAATGTATGATTTCCATGTTGAATTACGTGGTGATGGTGGGCGATATGGGTATGTTTTGAGATGTTCCTTCTCTTCGATATCAAACCATCCAGCCAACTTTTTCGCTTCTTTGTCTCGTTTTTTCTGCTGAGTTTCCCAATGAAAACGCTGGTTTGGTATTATAATGTTTTCCTTCAAAATGCAAAATGATACAAAAAACTATGAGTTTCTATTCAAAACCATTTCAAATTACATTTCAAAATATCTTACCTCAACAGCCGGCTCATCAGGTGTTTTTTGAATGTTGCGACGCACTACAGTTAACCACGATTTTTCATTCGGATCGATTCCAATGATGTATTTCTTGCCAATGAGTTTTTCCGGCCCCCGATTCGCTTGGGTTGTTTGCTGTGGTCGTTGTTGTCGCTGTGGTTTCTTGTACATTATGGATATTGAAACACTATCGGTCAAAATCTGATGATGGAATGGTTTCGATTTGCCCAATTTATTTATTTTACCGACATCGAACAACATATTCCATAGACCTGATCGATCAGTTTGGGTGTAGTACTTTAAATTTCTCTTATTCATCCGGTTGGTCTGCGTATTGAGAAAAGAAGGCACCAAATCAAGCTCGTTTACAATTTTATAATACAAGTCCTTAATGTCCAATCGCACGTTTTTCAAATGGTAGTCGCATAATGGTATAAGAGCAAAACTGCTTATTTTTGGTGGTCGATTGATTGTTGGCTCTTGAAAGTTCGGATTGTTACGAAACATTTCATGAATGGTATGCCATTGTTCGGCATGACTGTGATACACTTCTATTTGCCGTTGCATTTGACCGAACAACCACAGTGATTCAAACCAACGATTTTTTGCGAAAAATTTCATACTCACTGTTCCCGGCCATCCAATTTCAGTCAAATCTCTCATTAAAATATTGAATTTTTCAACGCGTTGTGGATCCACATTATTACCATTATTACCATTCGTTAAATTCTTAAATCGATATGAAAACTCTTTGGCATTTCTGATGTCGATGTTATCAAATCTTGAGCCATTGTGGAATCGATTGCGATACCAACAACGCATTCGAAAAAAATTCTCAAGTCGTTTTTCACACCATGTGTTGGTATTGGTTTTAATGTTTGTGATATATTGTTTATAAAAATATGTCAAACCATTTCCCAACTTTTCATCATCTGGCCATCGGAACTGTTCTTCACTGTTTCTTTCTACCATGAAACGAAACTCGGGCAATATCCGATATTGACTTCTGATATTGTTAACGTGTTGGTTTAATACCGCTCTGAAACAATCGGCAATGAACAGGCTTGGATGTGGTTTCAAAAAAAATGCACGATCGTCATTATCAAGTGCTTCATTCAAAATAAAAAGAATAGAAAGTGATGCCAATGCTGCCACTTCTGTCATTTGAACACTGCGCTCGAATAGCATTTTGGTCACAACTTCTCCAACTCTTTCAATCCGTTCATGTTGTTGTCGCAGGATTGTTTGAAGTCCACATTTTATTACAACGTATTTGCTTTCTTCTGGTTGATTATCATCGAGCTCGTCGTCATCCATGTCTTTTTCTGTTCATTCTCAAAAAACTGATCAAATTATTCGAAAATAAAAAATAGACACAAATTTAGAAAAAAAATGCAACAAAAAAAGCATAGATTACGAATAAAATGAGATCACAATTTAAATGACAATCACTTATATCACAATTCAAATTAATCACTTCTTACCTCAACGATGTCACTCTGTATTCTGATTCAAATGATGAAATGTTTTCCAATATTCCGCAGATGAAAATTTTGTTGGAATATTCACCGTCAATTTTATGAATGCTTTCTTATTTTGAAATAACAACAGAGACAATCTCAAAACCAACAGTGAATTTATCCGTTTAACATCGAACAAACAAAATCATTGGAACAAATGTTAGCCAAAAATGACGACAAACAAATTGTTTCATACTCTAATATAAACACTCACACATAATTCTCAAGAATTCCTTTTACAAGCAAAGCACAATTTGTTACAAACAAAAAATGAGAACACACTCATATCACAATTCAAATGAATAACTTCTTATACTATATAACGCTGTGTCCTGATTAAAACGATGAAAATGTTTTTTTTTTATTTTGAAATGAAAACAAAGACTGTCACAAAACGGACTGTGAATCTTTCCATTTGACATCGAGTGACTTCTACAGTTACGTTCCAAACACACCAAACCGTTGCTAAAATGACGATAAACAAAAAATGAATCTCATGTACAAGAATTCCATTTATTAATCACTGAATTTTGTTTTTTTTTTTTCAACACAATGGCAACTTAACCATAATTACTTACCTTATTCTTAACAATAACTTCAAAATATTTTGATGCGAAAAAATCCCTATTTAGTTCAAAGAAATTAATTGATACGATGCAATGTTTACGAAGCACATTTTGAATGTAATCAGAAAAATCGGCTTCGATATGATACACACCAATACACACAGCTACCAACTGTCAAATGTCGTACACATTCAAACATGTTTCGAATTCGAAATTCGAATTTGAATTATGAAATAAAAAAAATAAAAAAAATAAAAAAATGTTTCTGAAACTAAAATCAAATCAAACAAATCTAAAAAAAGGTACATTTATAAATGTATTTCACAGTCACTTGAAATTCCTACGCAATGTTTTTTTTTATTCATGCACAATCGAAACACACACAGAGAGAAGAGAGTAAGATTTGTATTTTCATCCTCTTTTTTTTCCGGTTTGTTTTTCAAATTTCATTTGCTTAAAATCAATCGTATGAATAGGATATTATGAACTCAACGAGTTTATGTTATTTACATTTGTTTACATTGTATTGCCGCTACAGTTTCTTAGAATATAATAACAAAAAGAGAAACAATCGAAACACACAGAAGATGTTGTTGTGTATCGCAACACGAAAAAGCCGAAAAAGTGGTTCACATTATGCCTATATTCTACCTTCCATTTGACACGAAAATTGCCACAAAAATGGGTTAAAGCGTTACATTTTTTAACGTTAAAATGTCCTAAAAACGTTACATATTTGTTCGTTGGGAGATGAGAAAAAACAATAATGTAAAACTTCTCCGTTAATCTGTCGATTCCTGTTTTTTATTGTTCTAACCATAATTTTCTTTTTATGTTACAGAGATTAGAGTGTGATCCAATGTGAAGGAAATCTGAGCGACATCGTACACAAAAAAATATAAACGTGAAGAAAAGTTGTAAAAAGTAAAACAGTTAGTGAAAGTGATCAAAAACAGTTCTTCATTGAAGATTACATGTACACATAAAAAATGTGGCGTAAAAATTTACAAACATTATTAGTGGTTTTATTTGCTGTACTTCAAGTACATGCATTGGGTAAGCTAAATGAATTTATAAGAAAGTGTTTCTCTTTGGTTTGTTCACTTAAATGAAATTTAACGGCATGAAATGAATGCATACACAGACTTCCTATGCTAGTAAAAATGATTGCGTTTTGAGTTGGTTGACTTGAACTGCCCACATCAAAAATTCAATTAAGACCTTCATAATTTGTGACTTTTGTCTTTTCGTTGCATTAACGTTTAACAAATCTTCATTATTTTTCGACTAACGGGAAGGAAGTTTTCTAACATTTTACGTAATTTATTTGTCTCTTATTTATCCTAGTTCATTCGCCACCCAGAATAATTAAACAGCCACCAACCGACGAGTTGCTGTACCAAGTAGCTCAACAATCGAACGAAAACGACAAACCATTTTTGATTGAATGTGAAGCCGAAGGAGAACCAGCACCAAAGTGAGTAAACATTTTTCTTTTTTTTTTTCAAAATAAACTCCTACCCAACGTGAAAGAAACGCAAGAATTCATTCAACTGTTTGGAAAAAAAATATACACAGAAAAAATCCATAATTCATCCATGTAGAAAATCTATGCAGTGTTTTAGTACCAGTCGAACAATAGAGACTGAACATCTGCCTTGAACTACATTCTAACTTGACGAGTGTGTAGTCATTGTTCATGGATGTGCCATGTTTCTCTTTCGCCTGTGATATGAGGTTGAAATAATTGCATTGAAATCTTTCCACACACTTTCAATGAGATTTATTTCGATTTGCAGCAGTTTACTTCTTTTTGACGATTATAAAATCAATAGAAGCAACTAAATGAACATGCAATATGTGTACCTTCACGTGCGTGGCATTTACTAATAGTTTCTCTTGCGGATTATTCCCCTGAAACTGTTTCAACAAAAACCAAAAATTAATATTGTTTTATTAGTTGATACAATGACAACAAAAAGGATATGAACATTCTCTGACACAAACAAATAACATGCGTGCTCAAAAATCGAATCGTAATACAAAATTGTAATTTTCAAATAAAACTGCAGTTTACAGCAAACTATACAAGAGCAATGAATATTACAATGAACATTACATATCGTACACCCCCCTATTTTATTATAGGATTTTAATCTTAGGGTGCAATCAAACAGACAGACCGTGAACGAGACATAGAGAAAATTCTCTCATGCTTTCAATAAATTTCCGTTCACCAATGTTATTGCTGGTAAAACAAATACTAGCACAGTTAATGGATTTTTGTTGTGCGTCGTCAGCATTCATATGAATATTAGAATGTTGATAGATTTATTTGAATTTCTAAGAAATGCAGCGCTTTGAACTTTGATTGCATAGACAAAATCGAGCAATAATAATTGCTTTATTGTTAGCATTTTTTTTTTCTTTCGTTTAAATTGATGTTCAAGGCGTAGCGAAATAAAGAACGCTGTTTATTACTTCATTAAAACTTATACAAAAGTCATTAAAATAACTTTGAAGTTCCATATAAAACCTGTCATATGACCATAATAGTACATATTTTTTGCTCGACACCAAAATTAAATTTATGGCAATAGCATGCTGTTATGAACACGAACATTAAGATTTTTTCCTCCATTTTGCTTATATATTCTGGTGTATTTAAATTGCATTATGTTTAATTCTATTTTCTCTCTTAATCAGATATCGATGGATAAAGAATGGCAAACAATTCAATTGGCAGACATATGATGATCGTATGTCACAGCAACCGGGCCGTGGTACAATTGTCATAACGCGACCGCGCGACGAGGATTTGGGTCAATATCAGTGTTTTGCCGAAAACGAACATGGTACTGCCACATCAAATTCCGTCTTTGTACGCAAAGCTGAGCTCAATACATTCAAAGATGAGCAGCCAAAAACTGTAACTGCCAACGAAGGTGATCCATTCAAATTGCAATGTCAACCGCCAGACGGTTGGCCCAAACCGAACGTATATTGGTTGATCCAAAATACCGACGGCGGTATTAAAAGTATAAATAATTCACGAATGACATTGGATCCCGAAGGAAATTTACATTTTTCAAATGTTACACGATACGATGCATCTGACGATTTTTACTATGCTTGTGCAGCTACCTCAGTATTCCGTAATGAATACAAATTGGGAAATCGTATACTTTTGGATGTTGTTCAAACCGGTATATCACCAACACAAAATAAACATCAGCCAACCCAGCAATATGTATCGCGTAAGAATGAAGTGGCACTGCGTGGTAAAAAGGTTGAACTCTATTGTATTTACGGTGGTACGCCGCTGCCGCAGACCATATGGAGTAAAGATGGACAGGCGATACATTGGAATGATCGAATAACGCAAGGAAATTATGGAAAATCATTGATTATACGTCATGCAACATTTGAAGATGCTGGATCATACACGTGTGAAGCATCGAACGGTGTTGGTAATGCACAAAGTTATTCAATTAACTTAAAAGTGAATGCGGTACCGTACTTTACGATCGAACCTGAAATTCAAAATGCTGCCGAAGATGAGAGTGTTGAATTCCATTGCGAAGCATCGGGTGTACCAGAACCGGAAATCAAATGGATTTATAACGGAAAACCAATTCAAGAATCAGCAAGAAACGATCGACGAAGTGTTCAAAGCAATAAAATCACCATCACTGGCTTGAAATCGAGCGATACCGGCAATTACGGTTGTAACGCAACCAATTCATTGGGCTATGTTTACAAAGATGTGTATTTGAATGTGTTGGCATTGCCTCCAGAAATTACTGAACCACCACGAAAAGAAGCGACCGTTGATCGTCGAACAGTTACATTGCGTTGTCGTGTATTCGGCGCTCCGGCACCAGAAGTTAAATGGCTTCGCAATGATTTGGAATTGACTGGTGGACGGTATCAAACTCAATCAAGTGGTGATTTGGTCATTCAAGACGTTACCTTTGCCGATGCTGGCGATTACACTTGCCATGCACAAAATAAATTGGGTGAAACCAAGGCAAGCGGAACATTGATTGTTAAAGAGCACACAAAAATTACCGACGAACCACAAGATTATGAAGTGACCGCCGGTAATCCGGCAACATTCCGTTGTAATGCAGTCGCCGATTCATCGTTAGATTTGAATATTAAATGGCTTAGCGATGACGAAGAAATTGACTTTGAAAATGAGCCACGTTTCGTTCGGACCAACGATAATTCATTGACTATTTCAAAAACGTCCGAACTTGATTCCGGCCAATACACATGTGTTGCATCCACTGATCTTGATGAGGCACGTGCATCAGCAACATTAATCGTTCAAGATGTTCCGAATGCACCGCAATTAACTGGTATCAGTTGTCATGCACGCGAAGCATTCATTTCATGGAAACCATTGGGTGACAATCGAGCTCCAATTCTTTATTATACAATTCAATATAATACATCATTTACACCTGATATTTGGACCGTTGCCTACGATAAAGTTCCATCCACCGATTTTACATACAATGTTCCGATGAGCCCATGGGCGAATTATACATTCCGTGTCATTGCTTTCAATAAAATTGGACCATCACAGCCAAGCGGTCACAGCGAATCGTGTACAACTCAATTAGATGTGCCTTTCAAAAACCCCGACGATGTCAAGGGTGAAGGTACGACACCAACAAATTTAGTCATTTCATGGACACATATGCCACAAATTGAGCATAATGGTCCCGATTTTCACTATCGACTTTCATGGAAGAGAGATATTCCAACCGATAATAATTGGAATCACGATGACATTTATGATTGGCGAAAAGATAATTATGTTATATTGGATCAACCGACATTTGTACGGTATCGCATCAAAGTGTTGGCCGTCAATAAAAAGGGTGAATCGAATACGGCACCTATTGAGACATTCGGCTACTCCGGTGAAGATCATCCAACACAGGCACCAACAAACTTTACTCTGGTTCAAGTGACGGCAAGTACATCGGCAATTCTCAGTTGGAATCCAGTTCCAATTGAAAGTATTAATGGTCATTTCAAGGGATACAAAGTGCAAACTTGGACCGATGTTGATGGTGAAGAAAATACACGAGAAATTCATGTGAAAGGAGATTCAACGCAAGCGTTAGTTACAAAATTCCTTCCCGATGCTATAAATTATGCTCGAGTTTTGGCATTCAATAGCCGTTACAATGGACCGCCCAGTGCCGTCATTGATTTTAAGACACCCGAAGGTGTTCCAAGCAGCGTTCAATCGTTCGAAGCATTTCCACTTGGTTCATCTGCATTTTTATTGCGATGGAAGAAACCATTGCAACCAAATGGAAAATTAACCGGATACAAAGTTTACTATGAAGAAGTATTGGGAACAGCCGTCCAATCGAAATTGGAACGTGAACCACATATTGACGATCCCCGTAGTACACAAGCCAAATTGGCCGGACTTAAGGAAAATACGAAGTATCGTATACATATTGTTGGAACAACGAAAGCTGGCGAAGGAGAAGAGTAAATTTCTTTTAGACATTTTTCATTTTTTTTTTTTTTTTTTCGAAAAATATTGATTTCATAAATTTCTATTTTTAGCTATTTTATCGAACAAAAAACACTGCCAGGAGGTTCATACCCACCAGATCGTCCAGAATTCATATGGGAACAATTGCCATCAGAGAATCCTTATCCAAAAGTTAAAGTACATTGGCTTCCAAACGTTAACGGACGGCCAGGTATGTTGATGTTAATTCAAATGTTATTTTCATTTTTAATATCGATTCATTTGAAATTAACATATTTCATTTTCAATAACCAGGCACTCATTTCTATGCAAAGTATCGCATTAAGGGCGAAACACAATGGGAAACAACTAAAGACATTATCGACAATGACTTCGTTGTTATTCCTGGTCTAGAACCAGATCGAAGATATGAATTCATTGTGACATCAGTCGATGGCGACCATTTCACAGAAAGTGCAATTCAAGAAGTTCAAACCGTCGGCGAAGGTAGGTTTACTTCAACGAAAACGGAATCAAATAAAAATCGTAAAATGTTTGTTTTTTTTGGTGCACAGATGGTCCAAATAAGGTTCCAAGTGAAAATATGGCCGCAGCCGGGTGGTTAATTGGTACAGATTTTTTGACACATTTTTTTAAGTTCGATAACTACAATATGCATTTGTATTGATAGGAATGTTGTTGGCGATTGCATTGTTGTTGTTGCTGCTCATCATTGTCTGCATAATCAAACGGAATCGTGGCGGTAAATATGATGTATATGATCGAGAACTCGCCAATGGTCGACGAGACTATCCAGAAGAAGGTGGTTTCCATGAATATTCACAGCCGTAAGTAACATGCATTAAATACATTCGATAGAACTTGATATGAAAGTGTAAACTGATTTTTCAAACAACTTTTTGACACGATCGAAGACGACAAACAACCGATACAAGTAACATTGTTGAACAAGCAAAACCACATCATTTAAATATTCCAGAAAAGAGTTCAAAGTATGTAGGAGATAAAAAAAAAAAGAAATAATGTGTGTCGCCACCTTAAATAACCCAAAATTGCATTGTATTTCTATTAACTACCTTCGTTTTTGCCATTTAAAAAAGGAATCTTAAGGCTACTAATACAATAAACAAAACCTAATCAAACCAAAATGCCAAGCATAAACTAACAGAGTGCACTTGCTTAAATTAAAAATGTTGTAATCTAAAAAATGAATTGTTTTCTTCTTTTTCTGCAAAGATTGGACAATAAAAGTGCTGGTCGTCAATCGATCGCATCAAATCTCATGAAACCAGAAGATGAAGTTGACGATGGTGATTCAATGGCAGCATATGGTGAAGGTGACACAGGTAAAAAAGTGTTTTTTTTATTGTAGTCGATTTCTTAAATTGTAATTTGAAACACATCAAATCATCACCATCATCAAAAAGCCAAAAAAAAGCTTGATAATAATTTACAGCTATTACACCTTAGCTATTCCATTTTTTATCTCAAATTTTATGTTTCATTTTGTAAAATTCGAATAAAAGGTATAAACGAAGATGGGTCCTTTATAAACGCATACGGGCGCAATCGAGATCGAGGTCAAGAATCAAATTCACAGGGTTTTGCAACGCTTGTGTAGACGATATTTAGTTTTTTTATACAATAGTAAACAAAACAAAAAATGACGAATAAGAATATGACGAACATTTGAATTTTGATAAAGAGATAAATCGATAATCTTTTTTTATTTGTAAAACATCTATTTGGTTGCTCTTTTATCATTTTTCAAAACCAAATGAAATCCCCATATATTGCACAACCGATTTTGAAGAAAATTGTAAATTAAGGTAATTATCATTTTATTGTTTTCAAATTTCAATTTAATAATTTAATTTGTTTCAAATATTTGTTGCGATTTTCAATTCATCACATTCCATTCAATGCATTAGTATTGCTGCACAGATATACACACATACAAAGCCATGCAAATTATAGACACTATAAAAGCATATTGTAAATATCTCCTGAAAATGCTTGGTTTGTGCAGTTATCCAATCTACAATTGCAAACATCATATTGATAAACAAAATTGATTAATTTCAACTCGAAACCTACTCAAAAATACTCAATTTAATACGTATTTGTTGTTTTGTTTCTTAAAGTGGGCCAGTTTGCAGAGGATGGCTCCTTTATAGGTAAGATTAATTCACTTAGAAGAATTTTACTAAACCTTTACCATAGCTTCTGACAGAGCTGTGTCTCCAACGGGTTAGGTCTTTCTTGGAGAATACATTTAGAAATATATTTCTTCGAGAAGAGTCCATTTTTTTGAAGACCTTTTTTTGTTTTTTACTTATCGCTTAAAATTAAGTTCGCCCTTCCCTTTTGGATTACCAACTTCTGAAGCTATAAGAACCTATTAAGTCAATATCCTTAATATGCATTGTTTCCCTTTTTAGGTCAATATGTTCCGGGAAAGTTAAATCCACCAGTAAGTCCACCAACACCACACTCTTCTCATCAGCTACAAACCGTATCATCAAAACCACAATTGCCAAATGGTAATGGAAACATCGGACCAAATAGCGGTGCGATTGCAACATATGTCTAAACTAAACAAAAAAAAAACGCTTTTCATTATCAAAACGCAACAAACATTCACAAGACCGTTAAGAACATATTAAAAACAAGACAAAAAACATTATTTTATGTTTCAAAAAATAGACGAGATAAAAGAAACCAATTTCAAACGTTTTTGAACGTTGCAGCTATCAATAAAAGTATAATAAGATGTTCCTGTTTCAAAATATAAAGCAAAAGTTGATAAAACTGTAATGATGCGATAAAATTGCTCTCATCCAGGATATCAATAAGAAAATTTATAGACAAAATTCGATAAGAAACTTTGTATTAAGCACTTAAACTCATGTTTACTTATTAATCGCTCACAATTTTGTAACACACCACCTCTAATGCAGCTTAATATCGTGGAATTCACATGCAGCTATTTTTCTGGAGCCAGCAATTCTTTTTTTTATATATTGTAGAAAAATATTTTTGTTATTACCAAAAAAAATGAAAAGAAAAGCTAATATAAATGTATAGAAGACGAATGTAGAAAATTGAAGATTTTTTAAAAAAAAGTGAAACATAAAATCAGAACTTGATCAAATGAAGAAAGCTATTAAATTTTTCTTTATACATATTTTATGTTTGCAATATAATTCAATTATTATATCTTATTGAAACCAGTGATTCCAAACTTGAGAATCTCATTCTACACGTAGCCTTACGACCATTTTTTTTAATTTTACAATTTGATCGTCTTAGATCGGTATCAAGCAGCTTTTATTTGGGTATATTTACCTTAAATTTATGTATGGCAATTAATTCATTTCAAAGAAGCATAACATTTTAAAAATCAGTTGCCATTCTCGTTGGAGATGCATACATCACATTTATTGTGTTCTCCGTATCTTAATAAATTCAATGCTTATCAAATGCTCGGCCATAGCTGAGCCTAGATACGTATGTCAATCAATCGAAATTTGGGTAATTGTTTTTCCAAAACATACAATAAGAAAATCAAACAAATTAGATAAAATCGAGCTTTTTTATACTTAAGAATATATTCGTTTTTGTTTGCGTTCTCATAGGAATAAAGAAATGTGGAAAAAGAAATTCAATCTACGAGAAAAAATGCATTTTTGTCGAGCTCATCGCACTCTGATCATAGATCTATCTAATAATTCCACACATTAAATGTTCGCATCTCTGTCTAACGTCACTTTCGTCACACATTTTTTATTTGTTTACAAACAAATTTTATTTTTTAAATTTCGTTTCAACAACATTTTGTATACAACGGTATAATTAATGATTTTTAAAATGTATATGTTAATGCAATCAATAAATGCAAAGGCGTGAAACACATTCAAAATGTGACACGAACTTAAAAGTACAATAAGCAAGAACAAATTAGCGAAATCAATTATTGTATGCATTTCTATAAGTGGAAACGCACAGATTTCCGTCACCAATACGTTAGCTTCAAATACCGGCGCAATTATTATAACAATGATCAATCCGTGTTACGAAAATCTCATTTCGTAACAAATGAAAGACACTCGCTTTAGTTCACTCTTGTTTCCATGGCAACACACCACTGCTGAATTAAAACAATCATAACATACAAATCCATATGACCCGAAATTAAGACTTCAAATAGCAACTACGGTATAATGTTGTAGAAATAGACATCGTTAAAATGTATTTTTTATTACAAAAATCTGTACATAATTGTCATGTGAACAGAAAAGAACATTTAAAACTCGCATTTCATCTCAGACAAATTTCGAAGCAGATAACACAGTTTATACAGTTACAGAACGTAAAAAAAGGAGTGAACAAAACGGACGCTCAGAAAATTATGCATTTTTTTGTTTGAATATATAAAAATGAAATATATTTATTTTAATTTTTATAATTTGTTTTCTCCTTTTTTTTTGCATTTTTATTTTATTTGTGTTTTTTGTTTTTCAGAAATTGGGCCATTGGCTTGGTTCGATTATTCGATTCGGATAATCACAAAGTCAAATGAAATTTAATGGAAAAAGTTACATTTTTGTTATTTGTTTTGCTAATCAGACAAACAAAAAATACAATTATACAGGGTTTATACTTACCTTCTTATCCTGCAGCGTACCTCGGGAAAAATCACAGAATAGAAAGGAAAATAAAACATTGAAAGTTAATTAAACGCAATGATGTGGCGTGATTTTTCCCTGTGGCATTTACAATATGGCTTTTCACAAAGTAAGCAGTTTAAAAAAAAAACTATTATTTTGCTTGCATTTAAGTTTGATGAGCTGAATACAGTTCTTTAAAGTATAAGAGTCAAAATCATATAGTTGATTTATATTTATCGCGTTTTTCAGCTTTCTAACTGTTTTTGTCGCACAAAGTGTGTGTGTCTATTAATTATTTCAATTGAAATTATTTGTTCAATGAAAAAATGACAAATGATCACTCTAAGCTAAAGTTTAACAAGCTATAGAACGAAATTGTGTTGCATGTTTAACAAATCGAATAAGTTTAAGGCAAATTAAGAATAAAAGTGTCTTTTTATTAACTTCAATGGTGGTTTTTCATTAACAACTAACAATTTATTGAATTCGTTAAATTACGGTTCTTTTTATCAATTCGACGCCGTCCACAAAAAGTTGGTCTTTGTACGGAATTTTACGAAAAGATCTTGGTCTGAATACTCTCATATATCATTCACTATACCTTTATATTGTGTGATATCCTGAAAAATTACAATTTTTCCTAATATTCCGTAACAAAAAAACGAACTTTAAGTTATGGTCTATTCAGAATAAAAGAGTTGACAAATGTTCTAACCAATAGGTAAAGGCGCCATATTCACAAACAATTTTATCCAACTATATCTTAACAATTGACTTACAAGTTTCCACTTTCAATTTTTAGTTTGATTTCAAGTATTTATATGACAAGCAAAATAAAAGCATATGCGATCAGTATAAAGATTTTAGTTCATTTATTCCATTTATCTTTTGCGTTATCAGCCTCTTCATAATTTTTTGTAAAGATTTCTTTTTTTGAATCGCGGATAAGATATTTAACTTGATTGTTCAATTTTTTATATGAATCATAAATAATGTCACAAGATTGATGTTTTCTATTGGATTTCCACCAATCATAAAATATTTTTCGATTTTTCATAAGATTTTTTATTTCATCAGTCATCCATGGAACTGGTAAATGTTTCGAAGTTATCTCATGATATGGGAAAAAGTTATCAAGAAATGTGTTCATAATCGAATAAATATTATCGATCATTGTGTCTATGTTGCAATTATAATTGAAACTTGACCAATCAATAGATTCTGCAAAATCAGTTACACATTGTAAATCGACATTTTTGAAATTACGTATTTTAAATGTTCCTTTTGTCTTTTTGGTCGTGAATGTGTTAAAGACGCTATAAATAGCTTGATGGTTAGAAACACCAATTGCCGGGAAATGTCCGTATTGTTTCACATCGTATGCATACTTTGTAAAAAAGAGATCGATTTGAGAAGGGTTGAAATTTCCCGCGATATTTCCCGCGATATTTAGCGTAAACTCTTTTAAATTTGCGCAGTATGCTTGTATGTACGATAGTATTTTGGCCATACTTGTGAAATCGTTGAATGTCTGGTCGAATGAGTCTCGATTTAGTGTCAATGCTGTAATTTCTTTGCCAAAGATGCAAAGAAAAGCATGAATCGCTTCCAAATTGATACGGGCCATAATGCTTGTCGATTGAAAATTGGCAGCAAATGGAATTTTGTATTTACTTTGAACATAAGTTCGGGCCAGAGCATTCAAACGCTTGTTAACATACGCAATGTTCGACAAATCATTCAACTTCAAAAGATCGAAGATTTCCAGTAGACAGTAATCATCAAGCAACATCAAACTTTTGATTGGTGGCTCTGATTCTGACTTCGATTTTGATACCATTGCTGGTTCCGGCAATTCAATTGCAGCGGTATTTGTGGCTTTTCCACGCAAGTCACTTGAACTTCGAAGGTTGTATCGCATTTTCTTAACAACGTTTGCATCATTTTCGCTATTCAGACTGTTCTGATTTTGATCCATTTTATTTTTACGTTTGGCAACCGAGCTTCGAAGGTTGTAACGCTAGGGGGTTCCGACTTAAACGAATGATCCATATGCGAGCGAATTTTTCCTATATATTTTGCAAATGTAAACGAATGGTCGCAAATGTTTCTTACAAATTTTGCGAATGGTGGCGGATGTTTCATACAAATTTGCGGACGGTGTCGAATGTTTCATACACATTTTGCGGATGGCGCATATGAAAAGTCATATTTTTACATTCAAAAAGTCAAAGTGACAGATTAGGTGACAGAGATTCAAGCCGAATTGATATTTTTTTGGTAATATTGAGTGAAGTTTTTCTAAAATGGCAAATAAATCTTTGCCACTTGTAATATTATCACTGTAAACGGTGCCTTGTGAAAGGTTTTTATTTTCATTGACGTAACTTTCAATTTCTTTTATATTATCTGAATTTATTTCTAAAATCTCACTTTTCGAATCGAATACGGCTTCTAAAATAATATTCAACAAATAATCTTGTATTTTTTCTTCAACTGTTTTTCAAATTTAGTTGAGAACAATGACATTGTGTTTGAAACTTCCACGACAAACTGAACACAGCAATGTGTATGTACAAATGTCACACGACAGTTTGTCGCATCTAGCAAGACGTATGCGGCATTCGCGAATGGTTGCGAATGAAATGTACGAATTTTCATAGATGTTGATGCGGATGAATATACTTTGCTTCGTATATTTCATGTATGAATAGGAAAATTTTCTATTCCGTATAAAATGGCATTCGCATATAGTAAAATGCCCCTTGTTGTAACGCATTAATGCCAATTGGCTGAGGTGTTGACTCAACAACTTCGTCCATATTGATGGTAATCAATCTTTCTAAGAGGAAAAAATAATAACAGTAAAATCACTCATTTTCAAAAATCTACTAAACAATTTCTTTTAAATTACCTTGAATTTCAACTAATGAAACCAGATTGAGTAATGGATAGAAGCCAAGAATGTGTATAAAATCGAAAAAATCAATTAATGAGAGTATTCATTGAATTTGTTACGTCCGAGAGAATGAATGCACGTTGTTTAAAGTGCAAACTCAGCGTTGCTCGATGTATACTTTGATGCGCAATTTCAAATGCCGGCAAACTATTGTTCACTGTCAAACAGAGAAAGAGTGCGTTCAAGATATATTGATCTTATGTTTAGATCAAAAATTCTGTATGTGAACGATTTTCAACTGTGAACAACTTTTTATTTCAAAAAAAAAAAAAAACCAAAGATGATCAACAAGTGTCCTTTTTCGCATATCCAATTGGAATTCGCCGGTTTGAAAAAATTGATAGATTTAAAACAATGACTTTATTTTATTGAAACATTTCATAATTGTCTTTCGACATTGATGTTGCTTTCTTTACGTAGCCCAATATTTGCGTATTAAAAATAGGTCCTTTAATTTAAGTTGTATATCCATTGGTTCCATGGCCCAAAGTTTTTTTCAATAGGGATAAAATATGGTTTTGACTGCTAAATAGATACATAACCTCAAAATATTATAAACAATGTTCAGTCATTTGTGTGGTAAAAACTCTCTCTTGAGTTCTATACCCAATTTCACCAAGCGATTTATATGTAAAAGTCGACCAATGGCCAATAGTAGATTTGATTACGTTCGAAATTTTGAGCAAAATGATTCGATATTGCCGAATTGTTGGATTGTGGTTCGCATTGACGGTAAAGCATTTCACAAGTTTACGCAAAAGCATGATTTTAACAAACCCAACGATGACAACGGTGAGTACGCAATGGAAGATTTGATATTTGAAATAAATAATATAAATTCCAATATAATCCCCAGGTTTGAATTTAATGAGTTATGCTGCCGTTCAGGTTTTGAAGGAGTTCAATGAGATTGTGTTGGCATTCGGTCAAAGTGACGAGTATTCATTCATATTTCATAAAACCGCCGATGTGTATAGTCGAAGAGCGAGCAAAATTGTGACGTGTGTCAATAGTTTATTCACATCATCTTATGTATTTCATTGGGGGAAATTCTTCGAAGAGAAACAATTGCTGTATCCGCCAAGTTTTGATGCACGAATCGTTCTCTATCCAAGCGACGAGAATTTACGTGATTATCTGAGTTGGCGACAAGCCGATACACATATAAATAATCTTTATAACACAGTTTTCTGGAAATTGGTACTCGAAGGAGGTCGAACGAATACGGAGGCTCAAAAGGATCTTTCCGGCACGTATTCATCGGACAAGAATGAAATTCTTTTTTCACGCTTCGGCATCAATTACAATAATCTACCTCAGATGTATCGAAAGGGAACGATTTTGCTGCGGAAAAATGTTGAAGTTCCGAAATTAAACGGGTATCAAACTCAGTTAATCGTTCCATTCTTTACGGATTTGATACAAGACAAGTTTTGGATCGAACATCCGGAAATACTGACTAAGGATAAATCACAAAATTATGAATTAGACGATGAACAATTGAACCATCCCATTATGCAAAAGCAATTTGATATTGTACATAAACGAAAAAATAATAACAAGTGACTGGAGGGTTGTTGGCAATAAAACGCATGCTGTTTTGTTATGAAAGTTTTTATTTTACACTTATTTCGACTTTTAATCCAAAAATGACATATTTGCTGTTGTGTTTTTTTATTTGTATTTTTTGAAATGCTTATTGGTAGTACAGTTCCAGATTCATGCCGTCATGGATTTCATCTGAAATGAGAAAGATTCGGAAATAATTAAACGTTTGTGTTTCGTTCAAAAACGAATGCCGGAATGAACTTTTTTCTCGAACATTTTGGGATTTTTTCATAGAAATTCGTTCAAAAAAGAGTATTTTCGGGAAATCTTTTGGAATTCGTTAAAATTTTTGTATTTGAAACTTGTTTTTTTATATACTTACAATCAGCCAATGTGACGTTATCGTTGAAAATTCGATACCATTTTTTCAGGATGATTTTGTCGTAGTGGGTACCAATTTGGGCGGCAATCAACTTCTTCAAATCACCAATCGTATCGTCCGGATTACATTTTACTCTGACTTTCTTTCCCAAACGATCATTGCATGTAATCTCAATCATTTTAATGCGCTTTGATTATTATTGTTCCGTAACTTCGAAAACGATGCAAACAAAATCGGTGAAATGTTTTGAACGATGTCAGAATGACACATGCCAAAAGTATTTCATTGAATTTGACATCTGTTGCGGAGCGAATATTAAGGTTAGTTTACATTACCAACACACTTTCACCATTTAAATCAATTATAAAATAAATTTAAAAAATCTCAATATTGAAATCAAAAGCTGAAAAAATCGTATTCTTTTTTCCATAAAAAAATCATAAATTCGCCATCATCATAACATGTATTGATTAATTTCGTCGTTAACTGTCAGAAATGATTGTAGCAAGTTCAATCAAAAGTGGCAATGTTCCACATCATTTCGCTATTTTTATTGTTCTCTGACTTGAGTTTCGGTTTTGGCTACATGCCGTACTCAGTTGCTGATACTGTCTCGATTTACGTGTATGTGTGTATCGTGTTGGAACGTTTCGTTCATCTAGAAGAAGTCGTCGTGTACATGTTTATCATTTGATTTGACTTTAAACATAGATGAACATTTATTGACGAAATATAGTATTTTTTTAAACAATTTAGCTAGAATTAGGCATTATTTTTTTTTGTTTCATTGCTCAATCGAGAATTTATTGCGTTCGTTTATTCTGTAATTAAATCAAATCGGTGGCAAAATGAATATTCCAAATGAATACATTACAAAAACAGAAGACGTTGCCGATCAGGTATGTTCCAAAAATACGATTTTCTTTACATAATTATGTTGAAAATGTTGAACGAAAATTGTAAGTTTTTCGATACAACAAAGGAAGAGTGTCCAAAGGTTAAAGGGCAGAAAAATGTGCTGGTTACACGTTGATTAATTAATTTTTGAATGAAATTAATATGCAGGCAAACATAGAAATGTTTAAAAGTGTGCTCAACTCTTTCGACACTGTCAACGTCATCTATATAATCTATTTGATCCAATATATGATTTGATTGGTATTCATCGATTTTTAATATCTTTTTGTGATTTTTTCTTTGGTTCTTATGCCAAAACAAAAGTATAAATCTAGTGCTTTTGTGCAAAAATCATTTTTGAACGCAATATGTTCGTTTCTGCTCCAGTTAGACGGCTATTAATTAACAGTAATAACTGAAAATTGATAAATATGAAAACTCTGTTTTTTTTTTCATTCAAAGTCTTTATCTCACGTCTTTATGAACATTTTAAAGAAATATATCGTTAATTTTGTGATGTTAAAATCTGTTTTTTGAGTAAAAGGCCCGCAATAAATTTACTCGTGATATTTGTTGTTGTAGTTTAACCCATTGAAAAAGATTTATGCACGACATAATAAACTTTCACTTTTTCGATATGAAATATTTGATGAAATCGTATGCGGAACTAAAAGTGGCAAATTTATGCTTTTCACATTTCTAGGTAATCAGAAAAGGAAAACACGTTCTACCGACGATAGCAAGATTTTGTTTGATAGCTACATTCTTTGAGGATGGTTTGCGTATGTGGTTCCAATGGAACGAACAAAGAGAATATATGGATATGAGTTGGGGATGTGGATGGGTAATAATTTGCATATATTCACCAAAATCACAAGATCTAAATATTCTAATGAATGTTCGTTTTTCAGTTCTTAGCAACAGTGTTCGTATTGGTGAATTTGTTTGGACAGCTGGGCGGCTGTGCTTTGGTTATTACACGATTCAAAGTTGACATAGCTTGTGGTATGCTATTCTTCATCGTTGTTCTTCAGGTGAGTAAATATAATTGCTTCAATTCAAAATTGAATATATTAATTTAAAAAATATAATTGCAGACAATTGCATACTCCATCTTGTGGGACTTCCATTTCCTGTTGCGAAATTTCGCATTGATTGGCGCATTATTGCTGGTTTTAGCCGAATCACGTGTTGAAGGTCGTAGCTTATTTGCTGGAGTTCCATCGCTTGGTGAAAACAAGCCGAAAAACTTTTTGCAATTGGCTGGACGCGTTTTATTGGCATTCATGTTCGTTACGTTGCTTCGCTTTGAATTATCGGTGCTCCAAGTTATTCAAGATATTTTCGGCTCAATCCTCATGGTGATGGTTACAATTGGTTACAAAACAAAATTGTCAGCCTTGGCATTGGTACTTTTATTAACAATGTTGAATTTGTATTACAATGCATGGTGGTCAATCCCATCACATAAGCCACTGCGTGACTTTTTGAAATATGACTTTTTCCAGGTTAGTATCGACGTCAATGTGATTTATTTTTAATGACAATTCAATTTTCAATTCGAAATCGTGATAAACATTGCTATGGTGTAAATAGCTCATTTTCATCACATGATCGATTAATTAAATTTTGTTTTCTTCGAAATTTCAGACTCTGTCTGTGATCGGTGGTCTTCTGATGATTGTTTCACTTGGTCCAGGCGGTGTGTCAATGGATGAACACAAGAAAAAATGGTAAACACTCAAATGACAATCGAATGTGCTCAGAAGCCTATTCGAATACCGTTGATGGAATGCGAGTTACATTTTTCGATAAGGTTCACCTAGAGAGAGTTTCACGCAACAATTTAAATAGGGGAAAGAAAATCAATTTAATAGACTTAAAAGTTACAATTTTATACCATACAATTCTATATTTTAAATAATTATTATATCCATAAGAATGTTTTCACGATGACATAAACCATATGTGGGAAGAATTTAGACGAAAACAACATTCAATATTCATCATTTGATTTAATATGAGTTTGATATTATTATGAAAACAAGAATTGAGAGAAGAAAACAAAAACTGTTCCAATGTGTAAAAATAATGTGTGCGGGAAATTTCAAGTGAGAAATAAAATTCAAATTGCTTCCAAGGTTGTTTAGTTTAAAACATCTCGTGTGGTATCTTCTGCTGGACCACAAAATATGTGCATTTGAACAGGGATTGGATTTGATAAAAAAATTGTAAATCATATGTAATATAAATTATAATTGTTTTTTTTTTTTTTAATTTTTGACATAACAACATCTAAACAAACAAATATTGAAATAATTGAGACACGAAAATCACTAATGACGCTTTATTGTTGTGGAATAAATTTGAAGGAAAAAAAGAATCAAAAACTATTTGAATACTTGCATGAAAAGTATATTGTTTTATTTTTGACCAAAATTTCTGAATTTAAATTTACATTTCTGGTGAATAGCAGATATCTAAAACTGTTACCATTGATTTATAAGTTCCAGGAGCCTTTTTTCCAGCAATATTAAGCGGCCTACTCTCAATACATTTCGTGACATATTGATTGCAACAAATGGATTCGCTTTCAATGTTGAACAATCCTAGAGTTGTTACATTTTCATTTCTGAACTTATATAATGATGAATATCACAAAATCAAAACCTATCAAACACCCAACTGTTGTGAAAGATCTTATTGAAATTGACTTTTGGAAAGAACTTTCGATTATTTCGTTTGTTGAACCAAAGGTTGTAGCAAGATTGAAGGCACGCTACTTTCTGACTATAGTAAATGAAATAATGCAAACGTGACTTTTTGCCAATCGAAATATTTGATTTTTTCATTGATTTGAATGTCCAATGATCCTTTTATACCAATCTATATTCTATCAATTCAAGACACAAATTCATTAGTAAAACATCACTGTAATCGTACGTTTATTAGAAAAAAGACATACAAGATATTAGATAATGTTAAACGCAAATTAGGAGAAATGGATAAAAACCATGTCTTCCCCCTAGTTTATAATATTTCGCATTTTTGCCGTGGATTCATGGAAGATTCTTTAAAGCACTGAAAATCTTCAGCAAACTCTTTCATATGCTGGCCGAAAAGCCTAAAAACAGAAAAATCTTCTTAAGATAGTGTTATCATCTATTTTATAAAAGATTCAATAACCTAGTCTATTTGCGTCTTCATTGTAGGTACCCTGCATAATCGTTGGATAAATATTAACAGCCCAAATTTGAACACTTGCTCGCTTTGGGCCCCAAAACATCATTTTTCCATTTAAATACATTCATTATCGACAAGAGATAATTATTTTCGTCAATTTGCAGTTGTTGGTAGTATTTTTCAATTTTTGAATCGTCCAATAGTTCATCTGCATAACCAATATCGAGAGAAAGGGAATCAAGTTTTTTTAGCAACTGTTTTTGTTCTTCTTCGTCCATCCAATTCGATCCGTTCAAACTAAGTTTTGTTTCATTCAGAATTCCATTTACCAACTCCAAAGCGGCAGCTTTTGAATCTTGATGAAAATATTTACGCACATACATTGCACCAACAGCCGTTAAAAATCTATTTTAAAACGTTTTATTATCATCTTGATGAATATATAACGTTGAATAATAATATTAAGTTCAAACCTTTTGTGTGCGAATTTAAAACATTCAAACCATCTTTGTTCTCGAATCACAGTCGAACCAGTTGCAACTCGAAAAGCATCTTTTAGATTACGTATTTCATCTGTTAGCATATCCGTTGCGGAGTAAATGGCGTTCTGCATCAAAAAGTTAGCAATTACTCGATTCGACGTGGTTTGCAATAATTTACCGAAATTTTTGAAATAGGAGGATGATTCAATAACAACCACTTCATTTTCACCAACTTTTACACATTATCAAAAATAAACGAATTAATTTTTCTTGAATAATTTTAATCGTGCTCTTCGTATTTGTTTCATTGAAAAGGGAGATAACTTTCCGTATTTTTCTTGAAATACTTTGAAACAAATTTTAAGCATTGTTTTGGTTCCGATGAAAAAATGGGAGTAAAAAAAAGAAAACATCAAAATAAATTGTTCGTTTTCGTTTGTTGTCCATTCGGAATATTTCGATTAATACCTGATGTGTTTGTTTTATGACCCAGAATAATCGAATATACATATTGCATGTAAGAGTCATGAAATGTTTTATTCAAATCACTTCGAACGTGACACCATCTTCATGAATTCATCACATTTTATAAAATAAACATGACCGATAAAAATGATTTTAATGTAACACGATTATTTTTATTTCAAAGACATGACACATTTTCATGGCCAAAATTAGGATATAAGTACTTCTGCAGAAATGAACACATTCCAGTTCATGTTGTAAGCTTATGTAATTCGTAACTGTACTAAATCAATATATTCTCCCCAAAATATTGGAAAAAATTCCTTCCGATTTTTTGTAACTTAAAAG
This sequence comes from Contarinia nasturtii, assembly GCF_009176525.2. Taxonomy (NCBI): domain Eukaryota; kingdom Metazoa; phylum Arthropoda; class Insecta; order Diptera; family Cecidomyiidae; genus Contarinia; species Contarinia nasturtii. The sequence continues at coordinate 1,361,948 of NW_022198383.1, read as the reverse complement.
AAGAATATCATAATTAACACTTCATCGAGCATGGAAACCCCTCAATATAATTATAAAAAGTTACCCGATGAAATTGTGATCTCTGGTTTCTCCGGACGGTTACCAGAGAGTTCAAATATCCAAGAATTCAAAGAGAATTTATTCAATGGAGTTGACATGGTAAATGATGATCCTCGACGTTGGCCAAATGGTTTGTACGATTTACCAACACGAATTGGTAAAATGAAGGATGAAGATATGGAAAATTTCGATCAACAATATTTCGGTGTACATCAAAAACAAGCCGAATGCATGGACCCACAATTAAGAATGTTGCTCGAAGCAACACACGAAGCAATCATCGATGCCGGTTTCAATCCGCAAGAATTGCGTGGCAGCGATACTGGTGTATATATTGGTGTATCAAATTCGGAAACTGAAAGGTATTGGCTTGCAAATCCAGACCGTGTCAATGGTTATGGTGTAACTGGTTGTGCTCGAGCTATGTTTGCCAATCGTTTATCATTCACGTTTGATTTCAAAGGACCAAGTTTTGCGATTGATACAGCTTGTTCAAGTTCATTGTATGCATTGTCACAGGCTTTTTCCGATTTGAAAGCAGGCCATTGTGATTCGGCTATTGTGGCCGGAGCTGCTCTTATTCTTGAACCCACTATGTCATTGCAGTTCAATCGGTTGGGCATGTTGGGCGCTGTCGGAAAATGTAAATCATTCGACGAAAGTGGCGATGGTTATGTACGGTCTGAAGGTTGTGTGGTTGTCTTTTTGCAAAAGGAAAGCCAAGCTCGTCGTATTTATGCATCGATTTTGAATGTTCGCACAAATACAGATGGTTTCAAAGAGGAGGGCATCACATTTCCCATTGGTAACATGCAAACTAAATTGATGCGTGAAACCTACAATGAAATTGGATTGCATCCGAATGATGTTGTGTATGTTGAAGCCCATGGCACTGGTACAAAAGTCGGTGACACACAAGAAGTGAATTCAATCACTGACTTCTTCTGCAAAAATCGTAAAACACCATTGCTCATTGGCGCTGTAAAATCAAATATGGGACATGCTGAACCAGTTTCTGGTGTTTGCTCGATCGCTAAAGCTCTTTTGGCAATGGAAACCGGTATTATTCCGGGGAATTTGCACTATAAATCACCAAATCCCAATTTACAAGGTATTATTGATGGCCGCCTTAAAGTTGTCGACCGAAACACTCCATGGAACGGTGGTATCATTGGTTTGAATTCATTCGGTTTCGGCGGCGCAAATGCCCATGTCATCTTGAAATCCAATCAAAAACGAAAATCAACAAATCCAAGCGACACTATTCCACGGCTGGCTATACTTTCCGGTCGAACCAGCAATGCTGTCGACTTGCTTTTGAATGAAATTGACAAAAACAAAACTGACGATGAATTCATAGGATTGGTCAATAAAATCCACTCAAAGAACATTCCATTGCATTACTCACGTGGTTATGCTGTAGTCGGTGGTGACGTGACAACCGTTCGCGAAGTCAACGAATTGGTCGATGACAAACGCCCGGTCTGGTATATTTACTCTGGTATTGGATCACAATGGGCTAGCATGGCTAAAGATTTGATGCATTTGGAAGTGTTCCGCAGTAGCATTAATCGCTGTGCTGATGCTTTGCGTCCAGAGGGCTTTGATTTGTTTAAAGTTCTCATGAAAAGTGATGAATCGGCATTCGATGACATTTTGAATTCAGTCGTTTCGATCGCTGCCGTTCAAGTTGCTCTCACCGATATTTTAACCCACTTGGAAATTACACCGAATGGAATCATCGGACATTCGACCGGTGAATTGGGTAAAAATAATTACAACTCTTAATAATAGCTATTTATTAACCGAATTATTTGAGTTCAGGTTGTGCTTATGCGGACGGTTGCTTTACACTAGAACAAACCGTTTTGGCTGCATATTGGAGAGGACGTAGCATATTGGAAGCAAACTTGAATAAGGGTATGATGGCTGCTATCGGCTTAACATGGGAAGGCACAAAGGTCAATTTTAAGACTCAAAAAAGCACATTCAGTACACGTTGAATTTGTTTTCGATTTTTCTTCTCGTTTCGTTGTCCATTCTTAGGCTCGTGTTCCAGTCGATATCGTTGCCGCATGTCATAACAGCAATGACAGTGTCACCATTTCGGGACCACCAGATTCAATTATAAAATTTGTTGAAGAACTCAAAAAAAGTGGTGTATTTGCAAAGGAGGTCAACTCATCGGGATATGCCTTCCACAGCAAATACATTGCTGATGCTGGACCAAAATTGCTTAAATCGTTAGAACGTATCATTTCAAATCCGAGAACTCGCACATCACGTTGGATCAGTAGTACGTTTCGGATTCGTTTCGTTTTGGACGGAGCGTTGTTACTGTTCACAGAAACAAATACATTTTTCCTATGATTTTCAGCAAGCATCCCAGAGGACAAGTGGAATACACCAATTGCTCAACAAAGCTCATCGACGTACCACGTAAACAATATGTTGTCACCAGTCTTGTTCCACGAAGGCGTTCAACATATTCCAAAAAATGCTATTTGCATCGAAATAGCCCCAACTGGTTTATTGCAAGCAATTTTGAAGAGATCATTGGACAGCAAAGCCGTGAAATTGAGCTTGATCAAACGTGGACATGAAAATAATCTTGCTTTCTTCTTGCAAAATATTGGAAAGTAAGTTATTACCCACAAGAATTTGAGAGAGAGGAAATTCGAATGGAAATTTTTAATCTTTGGTTTGCTTCAGATTATATACCACTGGTGCTCAACCACAGGTCTCGAAATTGTATGCGCCTCTTTCATATCCAGTTGGTCGTGGAACACCTATGTTGAACTCAAAAATTGGATGGGATCACTCACAACGTTTTATGGTTCCAAAATTCGGAACGGATTGTAAGTTATCAAAATAAAAAGATAATAATACTTAAATTGAATCTGCAAAAAATTAAGACACTATGTTTTCTTTCAGCAACTCTCGGTGAAACGATTGTTGAGGTAAACCTTACCAAAGACGAAGACACATATTTGGCTGGTCACGCAATAGATGGTCGTATTTTGTTCCCAGCTACTGGTTATATGACTTTGGCATGGCGTACATTCCCCAAAATAAAGAACAGCATGTTCGAACAGACATCAGTTGTTTTCGAAGATGTTGTTTTCCATCGTGCTACCATTTTGCCAAAGGACGGCTCCATCAAACTCGCCATCAAATTCTTCGATGGAACCAATCGCTTTGAAATCTGTGAAGGGGGTTCATTGGCTGTATCTGGTAAAATCTGTGTACCCGAAGATGAATTCGAGGAATTGCCATTGGAGCCACTTGAACAAGACAAATCGGGTCTGAAATTGAAACTAAACGATGTCTACAAGGAGTTGCGTCTTCGTGGTTACGACTATAGTGGTAAATTCCGCGGTATTAGCGAGTCCGATTCGAAATTCATTGCTGGTAAATTGCAATGGCAAAACAATTGGGTCACTTTCATCGATACTATGTTGCAATTTTGTATTATGGGCAAAAATGACCGTGAAATTTACTTGCCAACACGTATAGAACGTGCTGTTTTTAATCCAAGCATACACTTGGAAATGGTCGAACATTTCAAACAAAACAAAGTTGATGTTCCAGTTTACATGTACAAAGATCTCAATGTCGTTAAATCGGGTGGCGTTGAATTGCGCGGATTGAAGGCTTCATTGGCACCTCGACGTCCAGGCACACAATCACCAATTTTGGAACATTATCGATATATTCCACTCGACAACACAAATCAAGATTTGGCAAATAATGATGAACGGGCACGTTTACATGCCATTTCGGTTGCAACTCATTTAGTTGTTGAAAACAGTGGCGGTGCATTGAAAATTAAATGGGCTGATGTAATTGAAAATAAAATTGCCGAAAATGGACTTGCTCGGACCATTCAAAGCATCATTGAAAGCGAACCCAGGTTAGTTAACGATGTTGTTTTTGTGACAAACCGATCAACAGCTGTTGGAAAATCGGGTATTCGTGTTGTTTCCGAAGATCCAAGCACTGGTCCAGTTGAATCAAACTGTCATCTAGTCATTGCTTACGATGTTGTTCCACGTTCTAACGCTAAAACTGTTATTGATAATCTTAAATCATCAATCCGTGAAGGTGGTTTCATTTTGCTCGAAGAAAATGTTGTCGGTTATGACGAGGCCACTGCAAACAAATTATTCAACAGTTTAAATTTAGCAATTATCTCGGTTCAACGTGCTAACAACAAATACTTTATTTTATTGCGGCCAATCGTCGATTTTGCCTCTCGAAACAAGACCGTCGTCAAGATCACCGAAAAGAATTACTCATACCTTGGACAATTGCAAACAGCTTTGGCGAATGCTGAAAGAGATAACACTTATGTGTACATTGTTGGACACGGTGAAGAACTATTGGGCGCCGTTGGTTTTATGAACTGCCTCAAATATGAAAACGGTGGAAAATTTGCTCGTTTGATATTCGTACAAGATGCAAAGGTTGAGCAGTTTTCATTCACCAGTAAAATGTATGCCAATCAATTGAGCAAAGATTTGATCATCAATGTGTATAAAAATGGCGGTTGGGGAACATTCAGACATTTGAAATTGGATGAAGTTTCGAATATCCCCGTCAAGCATGCTTACGTGAATGCTTTGACCAAGGGAGATTTATCAAGCTTATCATGGATTGAAAGCCCATTGACACAGCAAATGATCGATCCGTTAGATAAAAAAAATGAATTGTGCTCCGTTTACTATGCACCAATCAATTTCCGTGACGTTATGTTGAGCACAGGAAGATTGGCGGCCGATGCCCTGCCAGGTGATTTACCGACTCAGGATTGTGTATTGGGCATGGAATTTGCTGGACGTGACTCAAACGGAAAACGTAAGTTTTCATTTTACCCTTTTTCACCAATCAAATTTAATCAAAACAAATGTTTCCAATATCAGGTATAATGGCCATGGTTCAAGCAAAAGCACTTGCAACAACTTGTGTTGCTCAACGAAATATGATGTGGGAAATTCCCGACAACTGGAGCATGGAAGAAGCGTCAACTGTTCCGTGTGTTTATTCAACGGTCTATTATGCTTTGGTCGTCCGCGGTCAAATGAAAAAGGGCGAATCGATTTTAATTCATGCTGGTAGCGGTGGAGTGGGACAAGCAGCAATCAATGTTGCTCTACATCATGGACTGATCGTTTATACAACAGTTGGTAGCAAGAAGAAGCGTGAATTCTTAAAAAAGACCTTCCCTCAATTGACTGATGCTCACATTGGTAACTCGCGTGACACATCATTCGAACAATTTATCATGCGTGCCACCAAAGGGAAGGGAGTTGACTTGGTTTTAAATTCACTTGCCGACGATATGCTGCAAGCCTCAATACGGTGCTTGGGTCTCGATGGACGTTTCTTGGAAATCGGAAAAGTTGATATGCACAACAATTCGCCGCTAGGAATGTCTGTGTTCTTGAAGAACACATCATTTCATGGTATTTTATTGGATAGAATTATGGCTAGTGATGACAAAGAAAAGGAGTTAGTTGTCACTTTGGTTGCTGAAGGTATTAAAAATGGCGCCGTTCGTCCACTGCCAACAACCATTTTCAATGAAAATCAAGTGGAACAAGCGTTCCGTTTTATGGCCAGCGGTAGACACATTGGTAAGGTCGTGGTGAAAGTGCGCGATGAAGAATCACGCGAAGTTAAAAAGCCGACCTCAAAATTAATTGCTGCCATACCACGTACGTATTTCTATAGTGATAAAACCTATGTCATTGTTGGTGGTTTGGGTGGTTTCGGCTTAGAATTAGTCAATTGGATGATAGCACGTGGTGCATCAAAAATCGTATTGACATCGCGTATCGGTGTTAAGACAGGTTATCAATCATTAATGATTCGTCGTTGGATCGAAAAGGGTGTTAACGTTTTAGTTGATACAAATGATGTGACAACATTGGCGGGTGCACAAAATTTACTCAATGTAGCCAATAAATTGGGACAAGTCGGTGGTATTTTCAATCTTGCCGCTGTTTTACGTGATAACATTTTGGAAAATCAGACTGAAAAAGATTTCCAAACTGTTTGCGCACCAAAAGTCAATGGAACCAAATATTTGGATACAGCATCACGTGACTTGTGCCCTGTATTGGACTACTTTGTGTGCTTTTCCTCAGTATCGTGCGGTCGGGGTAATATCGGTCAAACTAATTATGGTTTGGCCAACTCGGCCATGGAACGTATCATGGAAAATCGTCAAGCATTTGGTTTGCCAGGTACATCGATTCAATGGGGTGCCATCGGTGATACTGGTTTGGTTGTTGAAAGTTTGGGTGATAACGATACTATTGTTGTTGGTGGTACATTATTGCAGCGTATGGTTTCATGCTTACATACCATGGATATTTTCATGCAACAACCACACCCTGTGCTCGCTTCAATGGTCGTTGCGGAAAAGCGTAAGGCCGAAAGCAGCGGTGTCAGTTTAGTGAGCTGTGTTGCCAGCATTTTGGGATTGAAAGACTTGAAGAATGTTCCAGGCCAAGCATCATTGGCTGATTTGGGAATGGATTCGTTGATAAGTGCTGAAATAAAACAAACGTTGGAACGAAGCTACGATATTGTGATGTCAACAGAAGAAATTCGTCTATTGTCATTCGGAAGCCTTAAGGCTTTGGGTAAGTTGAATACATGAAGATTAAGCTATTTTGGTCTAATATTGACGAGATTTCCAGAATCGAGAGCTTCTAATGATGCACCGGTATCCATGAGCAGTGCTGAAACTAGTAGCACTCAAACAACAGCCTTCGACGATGGAATTCAAATCGTTTTCACCGACGAGTTGATGCCAACGGAAGTTTTGGTCAAACTTAAAACTCAAGCAACCGCTGAAAGTAACGCATCCCCATTCTTTGCGGTGCATGCTATTGAAGGTTCTGTTACTGCATTGGAACCATTAGCTGCCAAATTGACCGTACCAGTCTATGGTTTGCAGTGTACAAAAGACGCGCCATTGACTTCATTGAGCGACTTGGCTGCATTCTATGTCAAACAAATGAAGACCGTACAAAAGACTGGCCCGTATGTCATCATTGGTTATTCATTCGGTGCAGCGGTTGCCTTTGAAATGGTGGTACTATTGGAGAAGTTCGGTGAGAAAGCAACACTTTTCATGATTGACGGTTCTCCAAAATACACCAAATGGTACATGGAAACACATCGCAAACGCATAGAAGGCACCACTGAATTACAATTCCAATCATATATGTTGGCTTACTTTGGATTTATCGTTGCGAAATTGGACATCATACAAACCACCAAGGCATTGGACTCACTCGCTTCATTCGATATGAAATTGAAACGAATTTCTGAGCTCATTTGTCCGAAAACAAAATTTTCATCGGAAACTATTCAATTGGCCGCCGATGCCTTAATTAAAAAACTCGTCATAGCTCATGTGTATGAACCAGACCACAAAATCTCCACCACCAATGTTATTTTGTTTAAATCAACCGAAAATGATGTCCAATTAACCGCTGACTATGGTCTCTCAGAGGTGAGTCTGGCATTTGCGAAAATTTACATATTTAACGTCGTTAAATTAACGATGAATTCATTAAATTTGATAACGATTTTCATTTAACTTAACAGATTGTTACATCCAAGATCAATATTATTAGCATAAAGGGTAACCATAGAACTATATTGACCGGAGAATCATTAGATAAGATCGCTTCTATTCTAAAAGCGTACATCAGGTAAAAAGTACTTTATCTGTACATTTGAATTGAGTTTTTGTGTAATTTATTAATAATAAAGTGTATGCAGACTTGAATTAAAACTCGTTTTGGTCCCATGAGCAAATTGGAGTTACCAGCTTCATTTAGTCTTTTATTTAAAAAAATTCGGCGAAAAATGTTAGCATTTCAATAAACGAAATGACCTTCAAGTTTTTTATGATTATGTTTTCTTTTCCGAGAAATGTCTAGCAATTCAACTGATATGAGTGGTTAAAACGGATTTATCGTATACGATATCCACATCATATATGATGTGGTTTGATGTCTTATTTGTTTACTGTGAAGAATACGTCAAATATGAATGAAAATGAAAAATTCGTTAAACCGTTTATTCGTGATAATAGATTCATATGAATATCCTTGAAATAATAAAATAATTCGAAAAATAGTGTGTATCATTATTTTGAGGAATCGAAACATGGAAATTGAAACCCACAACATGAGTAATTTGGCAACACACACTTTTAAATCGAAAGCATTTTAGTGAAGTTCAATCACAAACCATTTCAGGTCCAATGGAACTTGATGAAATGACCAGATAGGTTTTAGATAGAAATGGAGTCGCCGGATACGTTCAAGGAAAAAAATGATTTCTTAAAGTGCATAAACCATTATTATTAGCGTTGTAATCTTGGTAGCAGTAAAAAAATTGCTCACTGTGTTTCACTTTCAAAAATGGTTCACTACACATTCTAACCATTTAAAAAGAGTCACAGCTTATATATCCCCTTACCTGAGCCTAGTAACTCTTTTACTTTTTAAATGTTTGTGTTTATGTGTGCCTTGGCTATCACTTTATTTATACTACTCATCGTTATCAAATGTATTTTACCAAAATACAAATACGATTATAAGATAGTAAAGAAGCTATAGATCTGTTGCAAAGTGATTTTTATTTTGATGTGTACAAAGCGATATTGAAGGGAAAGGGGCTTTTTGGTGAAAAACAGTTACTTGCTATCAAAACGTCGAAAACAAATGAAGCAAAGGTAGAATTCAATGAATTTGATTGATAAAATTTTAGAAATAAAAACGTTTTAATCTTTTATTGACCTCGATTTCAAGTAATGTTTCTCTGTTGTTGTCCGGGTTCGATATTGTAAAGAACCTGAAAAGACATCAACATTCCGCATATAAATAAATAGTTTTATCAGTGCCATTGCTGAGAATATTTTGTGTGGTATGTTTTCAGATATAAAAACAATTTTCCGCGCATTTTTTTTTAATTGAAACATTTCACAGGAGAATTAACACTAATCTTTGAGCACAGCAATGAAACGACAACAACAATAACACATATTTTTACTGTCAAAATTTTGATGTCAAATGGTGTCGACATTGGTGACGGTATTTTGAAACAGACTGTGTAATCCATATTCATCGTATATGATCCTATGTAAAGTTCTATACTTGATCTAGTTCACATTGACGGTTCAAATCGTTTATGTCCACTAGCGTGGACATGGACTGTGTGTTTCTTCTGTTACATGTACGTTGTAATGGACAAGTATAGTAACATGGCGTCGTTCAAATAAATTTAAAAATCCGTCCACTTCATCTAGCACGGTAGTAGGGATTTCATTGCTGTGTCTTTGAGTACTGCGATGGTGGTATTAATCTGAACATTATGTTTTCTTGTTGGGAAATAGAACCGGAAGAACGGCCCACTTTTAAAGATTTGGAAAATGAAATTTTCTGTGTATTTTCGAAGAGGAGTCGGAAACATCAAGCGATGAAGATGATCATCTCGAGGTTGTCGATTCATTGATAAATTCAAATGGAATAAATATTTCACACATGGTCACATATTTGTAACTGGAATGTACATATTTTTTATGAGTATTAAATTGCATTTATGAAGCAACGCGTCTGCTTTTTTGAATGTTTATCTTTTTATTGATTACTAGATAACAAATTATAGACTGTTAATAATGACATTAGATTTTACGATGATCAACTTTTATTTTTTTTATATAAATAGTTTTAATTCTTTTTGTCATATTGACGTTCTTTCTATCCTTTTTGGGAAATATTTCGAAACAGAACATAGAAAGTGGTGGCGTTTTTGTTAAGCTAAAAATAAAATTGTATGATATGAATGTGTAAGAAAAAGAATTGAAAATGTGTCTACCTTCGTAAACGATTCCAATGAGCAATAAATGATTTTGAATCCCATGAATTCATTTTTCTTGTGACCTCGTGAAATAATCAATAATAATAGTTTCTGAATTTTCGGTGGTTGAGAATACCAATTCGAGTTACACACAACGTTTGCTATCTCACTCATCGAATAAGTTGCTAAATTGGCAAAATAACACAAAATAAATGAGTACGACAAACCTTCCATCACGCACAAAACATTAAAAATTAGATCAAAGCCAACGTTGTCGAGATTCTAAAAAAGTAAATGTGAGAAAAAGATGTCAAAAATAGCACAGAACACGAATCAACACCAATTACCTGTTCCGTTTGATAAAGAGCTCCCGCGAAAAATAGGACGTTGCATATTAAATGAAAGAATATCGCTGCACTGTAAACTTTGGCAAGTATTTCAAAAAATTCAATTATCTTGTTGTGGAAAATGATTGTATTGAATATATTTTTTTCGACTGTTTCGATATTTTCACCGTTTCGATCGATTTCCTGAAACATATGCTTAAATTGATTCAAACATGCTTCAATGTAGTAACTGCATCCACCAAAAAACGTAACTGTCGTTGTTATTGTTAAGACGAAAACGTATCCGACAAAAGCTTGAAGAATAAATTCAAAATACCATTCGAATATATTGGATTTGTCAATTAACGGTATGGCTTGGTAGGGTAAAAGCCACATTTCAGATTGATAATTTCCCATATAAATGTTCCACAATGACATCCCCAATATTGGAAAAATTGTTCCAAATGTGAAGAAAATGATCACGAACATTGGCAACGATTTACTTAAAACCTGACTCTTTTCTTCGGCCTCTTGAAATCCAGTGAAACCATGATACTTTAAACCTATAAAAGTAAACACTTTTTTAGGATACATATAACTTGAACTGATAAGTGATTTTACTATCATCAGCGAGCTCTTGCAAAATTGCATAAAGTTTTTGAGTTAATTTAAGATTAGAAGCCACCCCACAATAGACGCCGATGCCAGAACAACCTGAAAATAGACGACAAATGCTTTTTGATCGACATAATTAAAGCAAATAGTAATTATTACCAGCCATCATTACGACTATTGCTCCCGTTGTTTTTTCTATATCCTTATAATTCTCGAGCATGAAGAAAAAACATTCTGCTAGAAAGATCGAAAACATTCCAAAAACATAGACAACGTTCATTACGGACATATAAACGATATCCTTCCAATTGGATGTACTTTCTCGATATACACCGATAAACTTTTGCAATTTCTTACTTAATTCAAGCACAATCATTTTAATCGCGAATTAAACGTAGAACAAGCTCTAGTGGAGAAACTTTCTTAACGATTTAACCAATCCAAATACGTTACATATGTTTTTATACTCAAAATATGTTCCAGAAAATATGGGCACTTCGAATGTGAAGAAAAAGGGTTTGATTTGTTCAACTTTCGACCATAACACCTAAAAGAATTTTATATTTTCTCAAGTGATAAAAAACTATTATTTTAAAAAACTATGTATTTCCAACAATAAAGTTTTCACTTTTCATAAGTATGACAAGTGTCAGTTCGAATAAAAGTTTAAAATTCATTTATGAAACGTTACGGTCATATTTTTCACCGCATCGATACTATTTGAATAATTTATTCATTTTGGTTGTAGCACATGATCCACGGGGAAAGTTTCATTATTTTCTTGACTTAAAAGACGGAAGGATTTCACAGTGAGGAAAATTCATGGCTTTGAACGACAGACTTTCTCTTGAAATGAAGAAAAGTTAGAAAAAGAGGTTGAACTTGTTAAACTTTGCTTCAAGAGAGGAATAATAAAAGAAAAAATTTAACTCTTTTTGATAGATATTAATAAATGTGAACATTTTTTATTTAAAATTAAAAATGTGAAAATCAGAGTAAATTTCAACTTACTAATGTACTGTGAAATTGATGTGATATTTTTTTTCTTCGTTGTTAATAGCCAATACACGAAAACAACACGGCATTGACCTAAAAACAAATTACCAGAAATTCTTTTATCTTGAATTTTTATAATTTTAATCTATAGATTAGATATAGATAGGTATACCTAGTCCAAAGACATGCCCAATTTCATTCGACTTTATTTGAATAGGCAAATGATAAGTACACTTTAATAATTTAAGATTTCTTTATCTAATAATAAAACGCACAATATTTCCACTTCTAAGATCTTCTCTTATTTTATGTACAAATAAAATTTGGTTTGTTCTATTTTTACATTATGTTTTCTACATATTTTAAAATATTCGACCAAATTTATTAAACTACCCATATGGATCAAATTAAGGGAATTTTAAAAATAACCGAATTATTAAAATTAATTAAATGTATGTCGAATTAAATTTAAATTAATTAAATGTATTTGTTCATTTAATTTCGTCTAATAACGAAGAACAATGAGCTTTGGTAAGATGAACTGTTTTTTTCTTTCAAGATAATGCCTCATTCAAATTTGCACGCCTGTTCCATCAACAGTCTAAAATGATCAATATAGAATTAAAACATATTTATGTAACCCAAGTCAGTATAATACTCTTTTCAAAGAGTGTACAGTGTACTCTTCTCAGTCTCTTCTCACTCTTTTGCATCAAACACAGTACGCTTGTTGTGTATGCATAGTACACATGGAAGGAGTGGGAATTGAATATACGTGTTTTATGCAAAAGAGTGAGAAGAGAGTCGAATTAAACTATACAAAGAGAGTGTACACTCTTCAAAAAGAATATTATACTGACTTGGGAATTTATAAGATTTTTATTTCACATATTGTTTTGTAGCTGAGCCATTTCAGTTTGAACATAGGTATAAAAAGCAATCAGTAGTCAAATCAAAAACTACTTTCGTATATATTTTTTTCAATTTATATAGAATTCGCTAGTTTTATGTTATAGTCAGCTTGCCAAATCGACAATTTTCAACATTAAAATATCGTTTGATACTAAAAATGTGTTACTTCAATTTATATTCACTAATTCACTTTGTTATGACACTTTTCATTTATAAGAAATGGATACTTTTTTAGCGTTTGTAGTTGGTTTATATGGATCGGTTAATATGGCATTAAACGCATATTTTGACATCCGTTGATGTTTGACATCCGTTAATACAGGGTCTTCTACAGGGGCGGTGTCACTTGAAGTGACTCACTTTCATGAGTTTGACAGTCAACGGTGAAAAAACTCAGGCCCTTGATCGCGCTTGATCGTATACGAAAAAATTATAAATTTTTAATTTCAAATTAAAATTGAAAACTTAACAATGGCAACGGTTACTTTTCGCAAAGTTAGTGACTTTAATCAGCTTTCTTTGGAAGCGGCAAATAAAATTATTTACGATGAATTAGTTCCAGCCTGTGAAGAAAAGGGTGTGATGCTTTCTCAATATGGAAACCACGCGGGCAAAGGAAGTTTGGCGAATATCGAAAAATATAGACAAGGAAAAGAGAACCGTACGTTGTTTGATGTGAAAAGAATTCAACAGGCATTTGCTGCTATTGACCAAATTATTCGCTCAACTTCTGTTTACAAAATATCATCTTATGGATTGAAACATATTGTTGAAAAACATGGTTCTCAAGAAACATATATGACCAATGGAGATTTAATTGTTACAATGTTGTTAAAAGGATATGCCGGAAGATTTGGAAAAAGAAATGAACCAATAGGTGTAAACTGTGAGTTCAAAGCTGATGTAGTTAGAGAACCAAGAAATTAATGTATTTCAAAAAATAATAAATAAAAAGAAACAGATGGACACCCAAACTTTCGCTTATAAAATATATATACTCCAAATGTAAAGAAAAGAAAAAACTTGAACTTTTTTTTAAATAAAGAACTGATTCTTCTCTTTTTAATTAAAAAAACTGTTATCATCTTAAAGGCTTAACAATTAAGAGTGAAATGGAAATATAATTTGGATGCTTTCATGAACATTTCAACAGTTCATCAACAGTTGTTTTTCTTTTTTCTTTGGCATTTTCAGAGAACATACATAAAAAAATCTATTTTCAGATTGGAATTTGGTGCTCTGTTCACAAACAAATTGGAGCTGATAGTTCCATTATGAGTTATTTAAACAAATAACGTCAATAACGAGGATCAGTACCTAGTTAAAAAGCAAAAAAAGTTTGTTTTGATGAATTTACGTACAAATCAAATTTTGTTCGTTCTATTTTTAGATTTTTTTTACATATTTTGAAATATTCGATTAAAGTTATTAAACTGCCCATATGGATCAAATTTCGGAAAAAAATAAACGAATTAATGAAATTTATTAAATGTATGAGGCCATCACAAAATTCTGTCATTTATTTATTCATACATGAATTTTATGAAATTGAGATTTTATGGTTAATTAGATTAACATTTTCCGTACTTCGAGATATTGATAGTTTACTATTTGTATTTAAATTCTCAATAAACAAAAAATGTTGTCGAAATTTTGAATTCAGTATTCGCAATCAAAACTTAGTAAATTTCACTTAAATATTATTTGTCAATATATCATTGTTTTCAACATTTGTCAAATTAAAAGCACTGAACAAAGCGCATGGTCCAGCGCAATGCCACTGTGGCTCACATTCCATATCAATATTGCATTTCACGTAATTATAATCTTGAGATCTTCCTTTTGTTGTGTAGCACCATTCGCCTTGTTTAAGAACTGCCGTGCACGATGCCCAGCAATAGCCTTTATAACAACCATATTGGATGCAACCTTTATTATTTATCGAAATTAAAAGAAATTTATCAAATAATATGTAATGAAACTACATAGAGAACACTATACTGTTTCTTGTTGACCAGGAACTGCATAAGTCAGAACATGAACAATCACACACAGTGCTCAGAGTTGGTGCGAATATTGCGCACAATAATATTAGCAAAACACATTTTCGAGCAGAATTTATCATTTTGAATTCTTAAACCGAATCCTGAGCTTCAACGAAATCAAGACAATGTTTTCTTACAGAAGCATTTTTAGGTAAATGTAGTAGGAAATGTTATTGATTTTAAAGCTTTGCCTTGGATTTCAAAGCGGCAAACGTAAAAATTGAAACACAATAAATAAGACAAAAATCAATTTAATCCAACTTTATAACGAATGTTCAATTTGAATACAATAGGCGAAGTACTCGTTCAACATTCTTATTTAAAGCAAATAAAATTCTATTTTTAAAATATTCTTATTATCGAAATGCACTTTCACTCTTTAACAGTTATCATTATTCACGATGAATAATAATGTAAAAATAGCCCGAACATTCATGAGCCTTATTGATATAATTGGTGAAAAGATGACTAACCAGAATGAGAGTAGAAAAAAGACAACGAAACATTTAATGGAAGATAGAGAGTGCATCAAAATTGACATTAAACTATATCACAAATAAACTATATGTATGTATGATTCATATATGAACCATTGCCAACAAAAACCTACCTATTAACAAAATACGAGGTATTTTTCATCGCAAAGTTTTCATATGTATGAATAATTTATTCATTTTTTTGTAATACTGATCAACGAGGAAATTTTCAATAATTTCTTAATTTAAAAGAGTTGATTTCAAGAAGGAGTACACACAAGAAGTGATGAATTTTCAATTTTACCTTCTGACAGAAGGATTTCAACTATCAAAATTGAATCATTGTTACTGAGTTTGAGGCCTCAATTTGAATTGAATGACATATGTGAAAGAGTTGGGAAAATTCATGGCTTTGTTTGAAAGACTTTCTCTTGAAATGAAGAAAATTTAGAAAAAGGCGTTGAATCTGTTAATCTTCCGAAGTTGCTTTAAACTTTGGTTCTAGGAGGAAATAATCAAACAAACAAGAAAAACTAGCGCTTTTTATCGGCCAAATAAAAGAGACATTTCACATAAACCTTTTGATGTTGTTGTTTTTTTAAATAAAAAAAGTGTAGTTTTCATTTGTCAAATCAAGTAAAGCGAAATAACGATTTAATGTATACGCTTATCAGGTAACACTGAAAATGAGTATAAATAATGCAAACGTCAATATTTTTTTTCATCAAATCCGATCATCGGTGATCAAAGATAGAAGCTGGAAAAATATACAAGTGTAAATTGTTTTATACAACATGAATCGATGCAATTACAAAAATCGGAAGAATCCTATAAATCAGGGTGGGAGTCAAAATATGGCCACCAAAAAATTGAAACTAAATTTACATTCAGATTATTTTGAGCGTTTGGAACTAACACAGCACAATAACCATAATTATTGTGCCGTTCCAATAACGTTACGTCATTTAAGTGAATTGGTTGATGAATTGTTCAAAAAATTTAATGTGAGGAGACGAAGTTTTCAGGCAGATTTATATACGGAAGAGAACAAACAAATTTACAAAAAGGTGTGTTTCTTTTTGGCTGAGATGAAACTGGACTCTGGCACTAATGCATTCTCAAATCGAATGCTGACCATTTAAGTACTTGTAAAGATTTCACTTATTTTTCCATGCACTTACCACGCAAATTTCCATACCCGCTTGCTCTTTATTTGAATTCGATTGGGCGTTTCAAAAACAAATCAATAAATTACGTTCCCGTTCCAGCAATAACTGAGAACCATATTGTTGATGCATGTTACAGTTGCATGCCGTGCAAGTTTATCAATGTATTAAATCAGTTGGCCAACGGCGTTGAAACCGAGAAAGTTCCAGTTACAGCACAGGAATCCTTGAAGTCACTTCCGGCTATTAAATGGGAGAAAATCAAAAATGAAACTCAAATTCGGCTAGCGCCCGAAAGCGTAGAATTTTGGCTGAAGCCAAGGGCAGATGACACAACAGAAGATCAGGCTCGTGAACTGAATATTACACGTAACGATTTCAATACCTTTGACACAATAAACAATTCCTTAATGCACTATCCCGGAATATTGACCGATTGTCATATGAGTAATGGCGAAGGGAATGCTAGTCAATTGGTTCGTTTTGATAAGCGCAGTTCACAAGACTATTGCCATTGGTATACTATGCATGGCGTTCCAGACGATTGCAAGAAGCTTGGGATTGCATTTGGATTTGGACACTTTGAAGAAACTATTCAACCATCTATAGCAGTTGGCAATATATTGACGGCCCACACACGTGGTGAAAGTGACATTTCAGAATTTATGCGTGTTTTGTTGCAACCAATTATAGATATAAAAGTCAAATATGATTATTCATCAGATTCTGATTAAAATCTTTAGTTGTGGCCAGTAAATCAGGAATGCTAGACTTTAAAATAAATAAAATACATAAAGTGTTAACCTTCATACTGGAATATTTGAACATTTGGTGGCCAATCGGAATCATTTCTTTCAAGATTTCTTTTGAACTACAAAAAAACTGGAAAAATAAAATAATTTATGGTTTGTGTTAATGCAAACAAAAGCCAAAATCCATTCTAAATTTCCAGTGATAAACATCTTTCGAACCAGTATATCGTTTGATTACTAAAAGCTTATTCTACTAAGCTTATTTTACTAAGTGATCGAAACGATTAAAAAAATGTATTTTGATTTGATTTTAAGTAATATTCTTTAATAAAATATTTCAAACATTTTGTGACTATATCACATATACAAATATTAAGAGATATGTATTCTTTTTAAATAATTTAAATATTAACATGTGTTCACAACCTGAACCAAATTCAATAAAACTATAGAAAACAATAACGTAAATTCAGTTGCTCAACTATTCTATCTTTGTAAAAGCAGATAAAATCGAAATTTAAGTAACAATCGAAGAAAATATTATTGCTGATTTGAAGTCTATTCAAAAGTTGATGATCGTCGTTTTCGTATGGTTTTTTCTATACCTATGGAACAAAATGGATTATTATTCGTAAATAGTCGAATGGCAGCAATTTTGTCCATCATATTATTACCCTTGTTAGTCAATCTTCCGTTGAACCGCGCTTTTCTATATTTTTGATGATGGTCATCGTCTTCGATTGGTACCGAAGAATTGCCGTTCACTTGATCGGCGAATAAGTTTCCGTTTTTCTTGTGTAGTTTAAGTAATTGCGATTGGTTCATGAAATCATCCAGAAGCCACTCTGTAAGAAAATATTTGCATTTAATCTTTTAAGAAACAAATTCACCCTCTCCATTTACCATTGTTTTGAGTTATCCGTGTTATGTTGGCCAACAAGAATTCTTTATCTTTGGCTTCTGTGTAAAGCATTTGTTTGAGCAATTTCACCATTTCAATGCGAGCCCTTGATTTCGAACGCAAATAGTAGACGAGCACACTGACACAATGTAAAAAACCGATTAGTTAAAATATGTATAGTGGCAACATTCACAAGTAAAATTACCATAAAGTCAATAAAAGCAATCCAATGGCAGCGGGTCGAAGAAGAAACATGAAAAATTGATAGAAAAAGTGATCTTCAAATGAATTCTGAAAATAAAAAAAAAAGATGTTAGCAATAAAATTTGATGGTTGTATCTATCTCTGTGTTACCCCTCTGAGACCCAAAATATCCTCACGAAGAACGTAAAACATGGAAATGCGATTTCGGAAAGGTCCACACGTTTTACTAACGGTCATTCTAAAACAATAAAATATGTGTTCAACCATATTATCTCTTGATAATTTTACAATTCCATTGAACTTACTGAGTCAAGACATATAGTGCAATGACAATCACAATTGTCAAGGATACAAATATCATCGCCAAAAATAGTGTAAAGGTTTGTGAAGAACGCCAAAGTTTCGAAGGCGGTTTACAAAAGTTAATCAATACCATTTTCTGTAAGAATAATTTATTTTTTATTAATAAAGAACTCAATTTTTTTCCATCAAAATTTACCTTCAAATAAAAGGTCGCAACCATTTTCAAAACAATGACAGCTGCAAGTGGTGGCGAGAAAAAGATTCCGATCCACAGAAGTGTTTGATTGAAAATCAGAGCCAGACAACCTCGTGATATATTGAACTCAGACAGTCCGATATTGGACCACAGATGTTTGTAAATCAAAAATCGAATTAAACGAAATACTGAACCAATGCAAACGACAATCACAAATTCAATTAGTATAAGACGATAAATACATTGAGCGAAATAAGTCTCCCAGCAATTCTGTCAAAAAAATATTTGTTAAACTCTTCTCCATCAGAAGTTGCAAGATTATTTTCGATAAATATGAATACCTTTTCGCCTGAATTCGTCAACCAAAACCAAGCCAACGAACTGATTGTAACAATGTTCAATAAATAATTACGAACTAGTGCTATATGCAGTTGAGATCGAGGCGACCTGTACATTCGAACGATCTTGATTTCCAGACTGGAAGCAAAAATGATGAACGAAAAATTGACATGCATTTTATATGTATAAAAGAAAGGTGTAGCGTATTCGATATGTATACATACGATCCTAAACACTCGAAGAGGAATTGACACAGTAAAATTAGAAGTACCGCAATTACAGGAATAAATAACGGGGTGTTCTCAATATAAGTCGTATAAAAATCACCATTGTCACCGAAATACTATAAAATTGAACGGAAATATAGTGATAAGACAATTGGAGGCACAACAAATGACACAAACCTCTGTGATATCTTTCAAGAAAACTATCGAACTGCCGATGACGATCAGAATAAAGATAACAAATATCCAAATCACACATGACACCATATAACTGCACATTTTATGCTGAATCGACAGGGAATATTCGTTATCATATATTTGGTTCACGATTGACTTCAGCTCAATATAAATATTGTGATGTTTCATTTCAGCCGCTGCAAACATAAAGAAAGGCAATTAATTTATTTTAAGGATCATATACAATCTATTGACACATTACTTGCTTCGCGGTATATTTCGCAGTGCAAATTTCTTAAATTTGCTTTAAATGTTACCTTTTTGATTTGAAATTGCCAGATCCCAAGAGCAAAACAGTTTGTGCGCTCGTAAAACTTCGCCGCCGGATGTTGCTATGAATGACTTTCGATAAGATTCAGCCGTACTGAAAGTATCAATGAATCAATTGATATAATAGTATGAATGGAGTCATCATCAAAGCAGCATATTTACGTTATTGAGAATGTGATGAATGTTAGAGCATAAAAACAAACCATCGTCATTAAATAGGCAAATGGTAGACTGTACGTACTGAAACCATACAGTTTTATTCTCTGATCAGTGTATGCTCCATAGAACAACGTTGAATTCTCTAGTGAACCCTGCAATGTGCAAAAAGAATGTCAGTTATGTTCATTGAGACCCGTGACAAAAACACCGACAACATTTATGCATCCAAAATACGGGATAAACAAAACGGTTCACCTGGAAATTGTACCATGATAGATGAACATGTAAAGCATTTGCAATGTTTTACTACTATGGATGGGTGTAAATATATTTACAATGTTCAACTTGCATGGTTCAAGGTCGGTAATGTTATCAAAGTCATGCAAATATATCTACTACAAAACTGAACATCGAGCTGAATAAGTGTTCGTTTTCATTCGTTACCTGTTCCAATTGCATTTGATTTCTAAGTGTCTATTTGTGCACATGATTTTAATGCAAGTGTGAAAGCTGGCTTCAGACAAAATAAACATTGTGAAAAATTTGTGTTCGAAAGCGTTTCTTACGGTCAAAATAATTTATTTGAAAAAAAAAAAAATCAAGTGAAATATACTTGCCTCTGCCGTAATGATATCGAGAACACTGATTTCATCGTTCTTTAGCTCATCCACATTAGTTGCATGTGATCTTGGAGATACTGCATCATCTCTTTGCTGGAAGTAATCACCCAACATTTGCGGGAAGACTATGAATCTATTTTTTTTTTAAAAAAAGGTCAAATTAATTTGCATCAAGTGTGACGTCGAGATAAACGCGCTTACATGAATGTAATGGCCATGAGAAATAGGTTAACAATGAAGAGCAAACGAAAAAAACGAAAATACGTCTGAACACTAGCGCCAAAAGTGCCTTCAATTTCCTTCAATGAATCATTCCATACATTTAGATTTCGCATGAAACTACGAACTATCAGTTTACACTGGGTCGAACACAGGCCGAAGAAGTGCAGTGCTCTTTTCCATCGATTCATTCCTATTCTTTGGCTTCTTTCTTTTACAATCAGCGTCACTCTTGCTTTGATTTGACGTTTAACAGACAGTGTTTGTGGAAGAGATTGCATTATTTTGCTGAAAATGGA
The DNA here is from genome assembly GCF_009176525.2 of Contarinia nasturtii. Lineage (NCBI taxonomy): Eukaryota > Metazoa > Arthropoda > Insecta > Diptera > Cecidomyiidae > Contarinia > Contarinia nasturtii. Next base: position 1,340,744 of record NW_022198383.1, on the reverse strand, counting down.
CGGACGGAGTTTGTTAAAAGAGAATGGCTTTTCATAATTTTAAGGATTGAACTTACTTTCGCATTTGCGCCGCTGTTGCACTGTCCTCCATTAAGTAATCATATTGCTCTATTTCTTGCACAAATTGTTCAAAGTCCGATTCATCATCCACAATGCGATGCAGTTGACCATCCATAGATAGCGTACGTACTATTTTGTAAAAAGAATGAAAAGCAAAAAAGGTGATTAAATGCATCTAAATTGTACATGTGAACACATTACTTACACTTTTGTAAACGCGATGGCATCATATTGATGGTTGGTAATCGGTTTCGTGCCTTGGAAGCATTTGTTAGAGACTGAGACCATCTTCGAACATTCTAAAAGTTCAAAGAAATATTAAAATATCAAATCAATATTATGAATGAAAAAAATCGGTCATTTTAGTATTTCATTTATGTATCTCTTCTTCAATAAAAACTTTATGGGATTTTTCGTTTTTCCATGATTTTTTTTTCGACAAACGAATACTAGTCTAAAGCAGACATTAGGTTTAAGCTATGGATAATAGCGGCTGCTATTTCATAGCTGCTATTCATAGGCGCTATTTATCTCGTTTTAATGCATTCATGCATATAGTGCGTTATTTTCTACATCTCTCTCGTACTCACATTCAAATGTACAAAAGAATAGTAGGCTATGATATTCCTACTCGGTGTTACACACAGCACACGAATTGAATAGCGCCTATGAATAGCACCTATAAAATAGCAGCCGCTATATGCATAGCTCGAGCCTAATGTCTGGTCTAAAGTTTAATATTGTCAATTACAATTTTTTTTAGTGCCATGTTATTGTTATATGATATAATGATGTACATACACCTCTAGAAGCATTCGATGAATTCAAATTGCCTGGGCTCAGTGATCGTATGGCAGATATTCGACGGTTTATTGCATTATTATTGTCGTTGTTATTTATGAAGGATGTATCGATCTCTTCATCGGAATCACCCGGTAGCTTCACAGTTCTATACATTCTTGATGCCTCCGATTCGGTGGATGGCGATGATGTTATAATTACGGGAATTTCAAAAAAAACATCTTGTCCACTATCATTTTTCGATTCATTCATAATTCGTTTATTTTGATTTTTATCTAACACACATTCAATCACACAACCAATCGACTTATTCTGTCTACTTTTAAGTAATAATTTCGTCTCACTAGCGGTCATTGGTAATAAAAATTTACAAAACTATTCATTTTGAAATAATTAAAGCATAATATATATATATATGTTTTTAATGTTATAAAGGCACTATAATTTACAGTATTAAATTTCTGTTTCGAGAAATGTTTTTGGGTGATTAAATGAAAATATAGTGAAATTGACATAAGTCAATTGACAGGACGTGACGTTTGTATACTGAGAATGACGTTTCGTTCAGTTTGTTACCGAAACATTTTAAGTGAACGTTCAAATTTGAAATTTACCGTTTGGAAGAAATGTGAAAACTACACTTTTAATATGAATCTCCCCTTGAATGATCACAATATTTTTTGCTTAATATTTTTAATTTGGATTTGGTGATGGTGACCACCAAAGTGATAAACGTATTTAAATTTCAATGTCGTCACAGTATACTGAATGATATAGAAAAGGTGCCAAGAATATTCGTCTCATCTTTAAAATATTATTTTTTTCGTCCATACAAATGCACATTTTAATGAATGTTTGGAATCGACAGCCGCTATTGAAAAAAAAATCGCTATCCCGTTCAATTTTATGATGCCAACCCATTTTCCACTAACTGATTAGATTTTCAACAAATTAACCGATTTCATTTTGATATTTATATCTCTAATTAACATAAAGATAAGAATTGAATGAAACAGTAAAAATTTACCCCAAATGCCATCTGCGACGATGATTTATTGGCACCGCCGGAAATACTTTTTGTTTAAAAAAAACCTATAAAAGCGTAAAATGAATCATGAGAATAAATGATATATCAAAGTTCCTTATCTCGCATTCATATTAGCTTACATCGTTGATTTTCATAAACATTGTATCAACTTCAATATTTGTGTCCAATTGGTTACATTTAAAAACGAAAAACAACAAACACTGATGATTACCGCCTCATTGAAAATTGCACACCTGTTTCATCAACAGTCTCAAGTGATCACATTTTTGCCCTTATCACATTCTTACGATATATATTTATACAATCGATAAGATTTGTATTCCACATTGTTCATGTCCACTTAATGAATTGATTTGATAAGTTTTGCAGCTGTGCCATTTTATTCGGAAAAGGTATTATGCGATTGAAAAAAGCAATTGTCTTTCATTTCGTTGTTTCAAAGTGATCAAAAACCACCTTATCGGATTTAGTGTGAAATTTTCGTTTTTTTTTCTCTAGAAATAGTACTTTTTATGTGATATATTCAAGATGTGTGGTACGGATTCGTAATTTTTTTTTTTTAATTCATAATAAAGTGTTCTTCCCAATTCTAATTTGAATTTTTTTTTCGGCCAGTCCTCCGTATATTTGTAGTTTTGTTAAGTTTATTGGTAGTGGCATTTGCTAGCGATGGGCATTGCATTTGGCATGGAGTTTGCAAGGTATATGAAGAAGGTCCTTTTAAAAAGGCATTCAATTGCCCATATGATGGACCTGGTAAGCCTCTTGATGATGAAGCAGCACGGAAAATTTTGTCGGATCGATGCCCCGAACTTTTTGAAAATGATAAAAATGGTAAAATTAAACAATCCTAATGAAAATCATCAGAAACGAGATAACATTTCGTTTAATTTCATCGTAGAGTCGCAGTTATTTTGTTGTAATGCTGAAATGGTTCAAATTATGGAAAATAATTTTAAACTGTTCAGCAGTATGTTTGGTCGATGTTCATCGTGTTTGAAGAATTTTCAAAAATCCATTTGCGCACTAAATTGTTCACCAAAACATAGTCAATTTTTGGATCCCTATATAGTCGATATTGAAACTTATAATGAAACTGGTTATAAAACAGGCGATGAAAAGGGTAAGTATACCTTAAAAAATACTTTATCATATTTAAAGTAAAAGTGTGCGATTTATTTGTAGATAAATACATAAATGCGGTCGACTTTTACATGAGTGAAGAGGTTCGTCAATATAAATTTTCAAAAATATTCTGAATAAAGTAATAACAACTAATATTTTTAGTATATTGAAGGAGTTTTCAATAGTTGTAAGGGTATTGTTATGCCATCTACTGGACAGTATGTTTTGGATATGGGTACATGTGGTCTGTATGACTCAAAAACATGTACTGCAAAAAGATGGGTTTGTTCTGTTCTCTATTCAATAGTAACAAAGTACATTGATGGTCCTAAATATTTTATAAATCTTTGTTCGTTCTTCAGTATGAATTTATGGGTGATGCAGAAAATAATCCGTTTGTTCCCTTTCAATTAAATTACAAGTTCGATAATGCGGAACGTGCGTTCCGAACAGATACAAAAAAGTGCAATGAAGCATATGACGTAAGCATAATCTCAAGTATCCTCCTTTTGGACCCTTTTAATTTTTAATTTTTTTTTTTTTCAGAGTTCAGTACCTTGTTCATGCGTAGACTGTAGTTTGTCATGTCCTACAAACGAAAAAGATCCTGGTGAAACAGTGGAACCTGAAAATCCTTTTGTTCGAACATTGTACGTAGTTATAATTGTATTTTTATGTTCATTCCTCGTGCTATTTCTTATACCAGGTTGGTTTTCTAAATGAATATTACACCTTATCATCTTTCCGTTTAACCAAACGATCTAAAAATGTCTATCCAATACAGCATCCAAATTTCCAAAGTGTATCGCAGGTACACCGAAAGTAGATAAATTGCTTACAATTGCTTTTCGACATTGGGGAAAATGTGAGTCTTTGATCACACTTTTAGTTTGAATCAATATAATGTTATTTTTGTCAATTTCAGTTTTTACCAGTTATCCATTAATGACGCTAATTGTTTGCATCATAATCATACCTTTGATTAGTGTCGGTGTATTTTTTATGAAAATAACCACTGATCCCGTCGAACTATGGGCTGCTCCACACAGTCGATCACGACAGGAAAAAGATTTCTTCGATAATACATTTGGTCCATTCTATCGAACGGCACAGATTTATATCAAACCAACTGATTCCAAATATGTAAAGAACGTTCATTGGTTTTAAACATTGAAATGCAAAGCGATTGATTTGTTAATATTTCAGATTACACATGACACAAAATCTGGAACACTCAATTTTGGTCCGGCATTCAATAAACCCTTTTTGGAAGCTGTATTTCAATTACAACAATCCATTGAACAAATTGGAAAAAACGAGTATGGATTGGAAAAAATTTGCTTTGCCCCAATGACGGCTGCCAATGAAAAACCGTCCACAACATCACAATGTGTGGTTCAATCATTATTCGGTTATTTTGAAAATAAAATGGAGAAATTTAATAAAACAGAGGATATAGAGGGATTTACTGTGAACTATTTAAATCAGTTAGACAAATGTATGGGGTGAGTGATTAGATGTAACAATGTCTGAAATCGACTCTAAATAAAATTCTTTAATTTAGTAATCCGTATGATGTAAGTTGTTTTGGACCATACGGTGGCCCAATTGACCCCGCAATTGCTTTGGGAGGCTATAAAAAACCGGGTTCAGGTGAATCGATCGATTATAAACTATCAACTGGTGTGATTATTTCGTATATAATCAACAATTCGAAGGATAAGGAGAAATTAAAACCTGCGCTAGAATGGGAAAAGAAGTAAGTTTAGAATCAGAGAAATAATAAGATAATTATTATATCGATTAAATTGTAGTTTTATAAACTTTCTAAAAAACTTCTCATCGGAGCATATGGACATTGCATACTCAGCTGAACGATCAATTGAAGATGCTATTGATGAGTTATCACAAGGTGAAACATACACAGTCATCATAAGCTACAGTGTTATGTTTATCTATGTTGCAATTGCGTTAGGAAATTTCAAAAATTTTGGAACCATTTTGGTATTTATTCATAATAATGTTGATCTTGGAAGATATTATTAAAATTGACTCTCTTCTCTATAGCTTTATTCGAAATTTACACTCGCAATCGGAGGAATTGTAATCGTTCTGTCATCGGTCGCCTGTAGTTTGGGAATTTTTGGATTCTTAGACTTGCCCACGACAATGTTGACCATTGAAGTAATTCCATTTTTGGTTTTGGCCGTTGGCGTTGATAATTTATTCATTTTGGTTCATGCATATCAACGTCTTGATGTAAAAAAATATACGTCATCAAGTGATGCAGTCGCTGATGCACTGGCTGAAGTTGGACCATCTATATTGCTTACGGCAATCTCACAAGCCAGCTGCTTTGGAATCGGATCACTCAACGAAATGCCGGCCGTTAAAACATTTGCCTTATATGCAACCGTTGCTATATGCTTTAATTTCTTATTACAAATTACTGCCTTCATAGCATTGATGACCATTGATATGATTCGATATAATGTAAGTAGAATATGGTGGACATTTATTTGAAAATAACAAAAACAATATTTCGTTGTAGAATGATCGTTTAGATATATTGTGTTGCATTCGGAGCTCGAAAAACAATGACGACGTACCGATAAAAAGCTGCTTGAAATCAGTATTTGAAACGATTTGCACGACAAACCTTCTTAAAAACAAGTAAGGCTTTAGTAATTTTAGGGTTTTAAATGAGATGTACCAGCGTTTCTTTCTGTAGGATATTTAAAACCATCATAATAGTATTGTTCACAATTGTAACGGGTGCTTCGATATATGTTATTCCGAAAATTGAAATTGGATTAAATCAACAATTGACCATGTCAACAGATTCCCATGTTTATAAATATTTTAATGTAAATATCTATATATATAGGCTTCAAGCAAAATCAAATTGATTTCATAATAAAAACACCAATTTCAGGTTATGAATGAGCTATTGGCAATGGGACCACCAGTATATTTTGTGCTGAGCACGTCTCTGAACATGAGTCTAATTTACAATCAAGATTTAATATGCGGAGGTCAAAAATGCAACGAAGATTCAATTATAACTAAATTGTATATGGCATCAATGAATTCCGACGTGTATGTTGCAAGCACAAATCAAAATTAACTAATATATATGATTATAATCAATTGACATTAATCTTCAATTAAATAATTCAGAACAAAACTGGCAAAACCACCATCGTCGTTCATAGATGACTATTTTGATTGGTTGAGTGTAGAAACGTGTTGTAAAATTGATCAAGACAATCAGTTTTGTCCCAGTGATAGTACAAATAGATCTTGTAGAGAATGTACAAGAGGATTTGATGAAGAGTATGATTTGTTGGGAGTAAAACGACCGAACGTGGAAACATTTGAACAGTTTTTGGTAAAATTCTTCCTCAAAGATATCCCAACTGCAAATTGTGCAAAAGCCGGAAAACCATCGTATGCAAATGTTAGCAACCATACAATAAATGCAATGGTTAAAATACTGATTCAATTCAATTTAATTTTTTTAGGCCGTTAATATTTCATACGATCAACATTTAACGAATGTATATTTCATGAGCTATCATACAACCGTTGCCACGTCCAATGACTTTATCGCCGCACTTAGAGAGGCCAGAAAAATTGGAGACGAAATTCAAAATGAAATTTCAACACTTGACGAATCGACTAAATTTTTTCCATACAGGTAAAACCAGTCGTCTTTATGTACGAAAATTTACAACAAAACCAACACCAACCACAAATTCCAATGTTTACAGCATTTTCTACGTTTTCTATGAGCAATATTTAACTATTTGGCAAGATACATTATTTTCTTTGGGCATTTCATTGGCAACCATTTTTGCTGTTTCTTTCATTTTAACTGGTTTTGATTTTATTGCTGCAGCCGTTATACTTCTGGTCGTTTCACTCATTCTAATTAATATGGGTGGCATGATGTGGATATGGAACATTTCTTTGAATGCCATTTCTTTAGTTAATTTGGTTGTGGTATGTATTACAAAAGAAACTGAGAAAAAATGTAATTGATTAACGATGAGAAAATCCAGAGAACTAACGCTGATTTCATTTTATAGTCCATTGGAATTGGTGTTGAGTTTGTTTCGCATATAGTACGAGCCTTTTGCAAAGCAGACGGTTCGAATGTAGAACGAGCTAATGAAGCTATTTGCAAAATGGGTGGCAGTGTCTTATCAGGAATTACGCTTACAAAATTTTCAGGCATTTTAGTCTTAGCATTCGCCAAATCACAAGTAAGTCTGGCGTGGTATGAAAATAACATAAAATTTGAAAAACAATGTTATGGCTGCATTTTTTCTCTCAACAGATATTCCGAATCTTTTACTTTCGCATGTACTTGGGTATCGTTGTAATTGGTGCAGTGCATGGATTGATTCTATTGCCTATCCTATTAACTATTTTTGGACCTCTACCAAGACAAACATAGTCGATAGAAGAAAAAAAAACTTTCGCACGCACTTCACCACCACTGGAAATGCGACGAAAAGTTTTGAATGTAAAAAAATCATTTTCATCATCAATAATCTCATCAAAATAAATATTAAAAATAAATGCCTAATAATTTAACAGAGTTTCCTTTGCTTGATCAATGATCATCAACTTTTGTTGAAATTGTAAATTTTTTCAGTAGATTTGAATTTGCAGAGCAAAATTGTTGTCATAAACTCTCATAATCAGCTAGCATATTTATCCATTTTACGAACTTTGGTAAAAAGTCGTTGCTATTACAATACCGTCGCAAATAATCTATTAATGCGTTCAAAAGGACCTGAATACACCCTGAACAAATACATACGTACTTTTCAAATGCATCAATAGATGTATTCGATATTTAAAAGTCGTGAGTTGTATTCCAGTACAGTTTCAGATTTCAAATAGTAAACTAAGAACACTCTAAAACAGCCATCGCAAAACAACAACATGTATTGATGAAAAATCTATACCAAGCGGTGAAGATGAGCAGTGTTTGTTCTCCGAAAGACAGCGGGAATTCAGTTTTAAACTACTGAAAACGATCAACAAATGCAAAAAAGGGAAAATTTGATCTTATCACCGTACAGCATTGATCGTGTTTTGGTGCTTCCAATAAAACAAAAAGCAGCTTAGAGAAGCTTCTGTGTTTAAAGAATGTCGACAAAGAGACAGTGGCTCGTTCGTTCAAAACTAAATGATTATGAAAAAGTTGAATTTGTTTCTGCCGATAAAACTTTTGTGTTCAATAATATCGCGTTGAAGTAAGTTTTTTCATTCAATTTACTTTTCATTATTATCATTGATTAAAATGTACTTTTTTTGCAGTGGACCAATTAGAAATTTGTTCAAAGAAGATATAGAAACATACATTGAGAAGATGGATTTTAAAAACAACACTGAAAATAGTCGCATTGCTATCAATGAGTTTATTGAAAATACCACCAAAAACGAAATTAAAAATATGCTAAAGCCAGGAACAATTAATAAATTAACTGGCATGGTTCTGGTGAATGCTTCCTACTTCAAGGGTGGTTGGATAAATCCATTCTGCCTGCACAACACTCAAAGAGAACGATTTCATGGATATAACGATAGTTGGGTTGAAATGATGCACAAACGCCAGTGCTGAGTCGATTGAACGTTGAGTCGATTTTCGCGTGAATAATTTGATAAGACAGCAGAGAAATTATTATATAATGATTGGAAAGAGATTGATGTTAAACTCCCGAAAATGTCATTCGAACAAAATTTGGATATGAAAAAGGTATAGACGAATATTAAACTGACTCATATGAAGCGCACACATTCAATTATTTGTGTTTATATCTTGGATCATGAAAAAAATGGGTGCCAAACATTTATTTTGCGACGAATCACCGGATATTTCCGATTTCGCGACAACTCCTTTGGAAGTCGATGGGATATTTCACAGTGCCAAAATTGAAGTTGATGAGAAAGGAACAAAGGCGGCAGCAAGTACTGTACAATTACTTTTCCACTACTCCACAAAGCCTATTCATTTTTTTCTTTTGTGACTAAAGTGAACCTCGAGCGTATTAAACTGTTTTAATTTTAATCCGAACAATTTTGTATGTCCATTCATCACTCTTTTCTGTATCTAATTCAAACTTCCATGGAGTATTTTTTTAAATATAGAAAAACAAAAATATATATTGTTTAATTTTATTATTTAGAGATGCGTATAAACAAATTTTGCTAATTCTTTTGATATTAAAATATAAGAACTACCCATATTATTTTGCTTACCAATAAAATAATCTTTAAATTACTATAATAAGAGTGCGAACTAAAAAAGTGTTAAGAATTCGTTAAAAAATGATTTAAATGGTAAGTCATAAGATAAGATCAGTTAAAATTTTGTAAGATTCGCGTTTTCTTATTGCCGTGTCCGATTTCAATTTCATGCATTTTTTGTATGATTACATATCACTTGCACTGACATATCTAGTCAAACATTTAGCATTTGTGTGTCACACTCTTTATTCGGTATCAATTGACAAAATTTAAGTACATTTACGGACAAAATTGCTTGAATTTCATTAGGTATATTGCTATTTAATGACAATCATTATGTTTTGATAGAGATAACAAAAATTTCAATTTGTCACGTATCTAAACGTAAAATGTGAAGGAAGAACACAAATTTGGTCTTTTTTTATTCTAAATAGTAAGTAGTAGAGAGGCCAGAAAATTGGAGACGATATCCAAAATGAAATTTCAACACTTGACGAATCGGCCAAATTTTTTCCATACAGGTAAAACCAGTCGTCTTTATGTACGAAAATTTACAACAACACCAACACCAACCACAAATTCCAATGTTTACAGCATTTTCTACGTTTTCTATGAGCAATATTTAACTATTTGGCAAGATACATTATTTTCGTTGGGCATTTCATTGGCAAATATTTTTGCTGTTTCGTTCATTTTAACTGGTTTTGATTTTATTGCTGCAGTCGTTATACTTCTGGTCGTTTCACTCATTCTAATTAATATGGGTGGCATGATGTGGATATGGAACATTTCTTTGAATGCCATTTCTTTAGTTAATTTGGTTGTGGTATGTATTACAAAAACTGAGAAAAAATGTAATCGATTTACGATGAGAGAATCCAGAGAACTAACACTGATTTCATTTTTTTAGTCCATTGGAATTGGTGTTGATTTTCGAAGCAAACGGGCCGAATGTAGAACGAGCTAATGAAGCTATTTGCAAAAATAATTGCTATTTGCAATAATTTGGCGGCAGTTTTTTATCAGGAATTACGCTTACAACATTTTCAGGCATTTTAGTCTTAGCATTCGCCAAATCACAAGTAAGTCCGACGTGATTTGAAAATAACATAAAATTTGAAAAACAATGTCATGGCTGCATTTTTTCTCTCAACAGATATTCCGAATCTTTTACTTCCGCATGTACTTGGGTATCGTTGTAATTGGTGCAGTGCATGGATTGATTCTATTGCCTATCTTATTAACTATTTTTGGACCTCTACATAGTCGAAGAAGTCGAAGACATACATAGTCGAAGAAAAAAGAAACTTTTGCACTGGAAATGCGACGAAAAGTTTTGAATGTAAAAAAAATCATTTTCATCATCAATAATCTCATCAAAATAAATATTAAAAATAAATGCCTAATCATTTAACAGAGTTTCCTTTGCTTGCTTCTTTTTTTTAAATCTGGCAATTATTGCCCGATGGTAATACTATTCGCTTTTCACATTCGGTACAATGTACTGTATTGTTGTTGTGTTTTTATCATTTTGATTGACTGTACTCGTTAGGTTCGTAGTTTCATCAACCTCTCTTTCTATTTGAGCATACGGTGAATGCGTGTGCACCCATACACACACACGCACGCCCGATAGCTGCTATTTTGTGTATTGGTGTTTTGCAATTTCCATGCTGTACGCCATACACGGTGCCGTATGAAGTCTTCACAAACACATCCACATATACCGTATACAACCAAATCAATTAGACGTATCAATGTGTGTATTTTCGAATGGTGTTGTCTCGTCGTATATTCATTTTATTTCATTGCAAGTCAGGCTCTCACTCATTTTGTGTGGCTGCCATGTTTTTTTGTTGTGAATAAAGTGAATCGCGAGGGAAAAACAGGTCCCTTACGAAATTTTTTTATTCTTATTAATTTATTTTCATTTTCGTTCATCAGCTGAACAACAATTAAATAAAAACAAAATAAAAACAATCGTGATTGTGGTGCATTAAAATTAAAGTAGCCATCGTTTTAGTTCCAGTGCATTGTGACTCACATAAACTGTACATTGAATTACGTCAGTAATATCAGTGGAAATTGACAGAAAAAAAAATCAATCTCAGCGCAGAAAAAACGACGATACAATCAATCCCAAAACAACAAAAAAAAAGTCAATCAAATGTTTGATTAAAATGATTTAAAACTAAAGACTTTCGGTCGGAAATCCATTTTTGTTTTCTGTTTTTAATTTTACATTGATAGAAATTGATTTATTTTCATCTTTCGTTATATTCGGTCTCGTGAGTGTTAACACAACGTTTATGACTTTATCGTTTCGATTTTCGCACTTAATTCACAACAATTTCATTTCAAGTACTTGCTCCGACTTGCTCATTTCAACCATTTCTTTTTTTGCAAAACAAAACAAAACACAAAAAAAAGATGAAACAAGAGATTGTTTTACTTTGTCGCACGTAAAAACTCACGGATGAATAACAACTAATTAGTAAAAAAAAATCGACAGAAAGAAAAACAACCCACGTAAGCAATGAAAACTATTTGGTAAGTATATTATTGTTATTTCATTTTGTATCAAATAGAATATTAGTGTTAATTATAACATAGGATTGCTTAGAGTGCATCATGTGTTATTACAGTGTGACGAGTAATCAGTACATACAGAAAAATATCAATAACACGTATCGCAATATGAAATTGATAATTTGAGAGAAAAGGCCATGTCTGCCATATGTCTTTATTCTTCAGTCTGAACGATATCAAATTGATTTTTTTTTGTGTGCTGCAGATCATTAGTAATAGTCATTGATGTCATATTCCTCGTTTATGAGACAGTTTTTTTTGTGTGTGAATTCATTCTCCATTCAACCGTACAGTATCAGTGCTTTATGTCAAAATCATTTTAAGTGTGAGTATATTCTGCTCTTTGCATTTAAACTTTCCTATCCGTGTCATTACGAAGGTCTACATTTTCACTCGCTCACTCTCTCGCTTCACTCACCATTATTTTTTTCCACTCAATTTTACTTTTTACAACTACAACCATACGCTGAAAGTTAAAGTGCATAATAACCAATACACACACATACACATGGGCGGTCGCACGTACAACAACATCTTGGCAAAGCAAAGTTACAAAATAGCTTGAACAAAGTGTGTAAGATCGTGCTGAATATCTTTTCGTTTGAAAACAAAAGACACTCAAACAGCCGTATGTATATTCCCTTTCAGCTACTGTTGACTATTTTATCTCTTTTTTTATGCATATACATCTAGTATCAACACTGGCACATTGAAATATTATTATATAGCGAAGAGAAATGAACATGCGACGTGTGTTAGTCATTCAAACATGTATTTGTAATTTTTTATTAAATGTGCGAGTGTACTCGTATTATGGCATCTAAGTCAAATAGTGTTGTTTTTTTTTTTGCATTCTCTTTGCCTTTCTTCAAATAGTTTCACTAGCATTCACATAAGGTTACCGTATGATTTACTTACGTTTGTATTTAAGTATGCTTCACGATTATGCTGCATGTATATAACTGTTTTTTTTTGTGCTTCAGCGACTATTCAATTATGAGCGACAAATTCAAACGCAAAAATATTTCTCTTTTTATTGGTGAAATACGGATTGAGAATGGAATTTATGGTATTTCAAGTGGTCAAAATCAGGTTTTATTTATATTTACGAAAGTTTAATGTTTTTTTTTTTTGTTCATGATGCATATATGATAATTTTGTCGAATTTGAAACAATAAAATTTATAAATATCTTTCTGATTTATTATTAATGATATTAATGTCGTGTGAATGATGAAAAGGAAGAAAATATTTTTGGTTTTTATATCCATTTTATTTGAATGGTATTTATATCGCTGATTCATTTTATTGATAATTTACATAAATTACAGAGGTAGGGGTGGAAATAGCATTCTGATTAATAAATCATCAACCGGCTAAGCCTATGAAGAGACAAAATGCGAATTCCCCTCATCTGTGCCATCTTGTATTCCATAGTTGAACTCAATTCAGTTACAATGAATTGAATCGAAAAAGAGAAAAAAAACAACAACAGTAACATGGCTACATAGATCTGTTGACCAGTGAGATACGTATAGCAATGGAATGAAAGAATGAAGAAAGCGTATATGTGTATGTATGCATCAGCACGCATAGATGTACAGCTCTGTGTGGCCGTGCTATTGTTGTTGTTTTTTCACTTTTTCATTTCAATGCTACAGAATTAAATTCAGTTTTTGCATCTAATTCACACTAAAATCAGATGGCGCTCATTAGCGAGATTCGCAAAAAAAAGTCTCCAATCTCATACAAATATACACCGGCTGTAAATCATAGTTGCAAGTTTGTATTTTGACGCTTTTGTCATCGGCGTATTATTGCTAGTATACATTGTAACAGGAGATTAATAAAGCAATCAGTTTATTTGCAGTTATTTGTTGCTAAGCAAATTACGTATTCTATAAATTATAGACTCATAGTCTAGTATAGAATTTCTATTGCAAAAAACTCTAATATTATACATTTACGATGATAATCAAACTCGCAAGAATAGGTACAGCATTCCAAGTAAATTAGTTTGAAAAAAAAAAAATCACTGTTGCTATAAAGCCATTGAACTGGAAACAAACAGATGGGACATTAGTTTTAAACTTATTTCAAAAATTAGCATTTCAAAATGAAAAGTAAAAATTAAAAATTCATTGAAAATGTATCTAAAAATATCACAATTTTTAAGTAAATATTTTGCAGTCCAAAGCTTATATTTTTCTTAGTCTTCCCAGTGGTTTTAAATTTTAAAAAATAAATGGAAAAAAAGTTATTCGAATAAATGTTCAAATAGAAAAAAAAAATGCCTTAAGCTAATTGTAAAATACCGACCTTAGTTATAAAAAATGTAAAAAGGCATTGAAACAAATTAATTATAAAATGCTTAAAATTGCTTGATTATAACGAATTCGATACTGTATATTGGATTTAACAAATAATGATATGTATTTATAAATGAAAATATTGATTTATTTTTATGATGGCTGTTTTTAGTTGCTTCAACTATATACAACCGTACTCAACCATATACTAGACCATTCACTCAATACTTGTTCGAGCTATCTCCAACGTGTATATACTATATGTTTAGATGGATATATGCTTATCCATAGCACACACGCAAAACGGTATATATATATATGTGCATACGACGTTTTTTTCTTCTTACAATTCTTTTCAATGAAACATTACGTATTTTGGCGGTAGACAGTGTAACACTCAAACACACAAATGGCGTACTATCATCTAGCGGTTTCATTTTTATTTCAGTTTGAGGAATAGCGACCTCCGTGTAACAGTTTAGTTTCTGGTGCAGCATCACTGAATGCACATTGCACATGTTTACACTTCATTCACTTGTTCGTGCTAGATCAATTTCAAGAGGAAAAAAAAGTAATAACTAATTTCGTGACAAATAATTACAAACGTTATAAAATCAAAATATCATGTTTCAAAAGTGTTTAAAATATCAAACAAACAGAAAAAAAAACTTTTTAAATTAAAATTAATGTTTTTTTGTGTGTGTGTGCATAAAATGACATGCATTTTGGCTGGCAAACTCCGGTACAAAATGTCACGCGCACATAAAATTGGGTTACGTAAATAGAATTGGGTCAAATCAAATACACTTGCACACAGGCCATTACTGTATCGTGTGCGATAGAAAGAGAGCGAAAAAATCAGCGCATAATGTTTCTTACACTTGATGTGCATGTATGAGTGTTTGGTTGTGCATTAAATGTACCTCGATACACGATCGATACACGAAGTCTGGTGCACTTTTTTTTATTGCATTCACTATGTTAAGGTGTTTTCAACAAAAATAAGGTCAATAATAAACTTTCATTAATAATAGCATCTGAATGATTGCATTTTTTATTTTTACAACAGTTATTGCACTGAAATTTAGCAAACAAATCAAGTGGGATAATAATTCGATGTTTTATTGAAATTATTAATTCGATTTTTATATGATTGAATATATTAACCGTGGCATTCGCTTATTTTCATAGAACCAAACAAAAGTTTTGTTTTTGTACGTGTTGAAATTTGTTGCATCATTTGGTCATGAAAATGAGATAAAGTTTTTTTTTCTTCTTGAAAATAGAGATAAATATTATCGTGGTCAGATAATGCGCCGTTATCTCGTTCCCAAAAAAAAAGAAAGGAAAAATTATGGGAAAAACCCATGTGTTATTGAATGAATGTGATTGTTTTGAATCAATTTGTCATGTAAACGAATGAAATGCATGAAAATGTTTCCAAATATTTCGACGCAATTTCATTCTTAAATGTATTCAATTGCTTTGCACGCTGACTACGTTCTATTCTAACGCCAAACTGATGGCAGAGGAAATATTGAAGTAGACATGACGAAATAAACCATATTTAATGGGCAAGAGAATTAAATGCGTTTTTGATGGGAATACAAAATAGAAATCAACGTTAAAACAAATGACTTGCACTGGCTCGCGTTGAACATATTCGTATGTGTGCTGAAGTCCAACAAAACACATGTGCAAAATTACTTGTTATACGTTGAGCATACATGGAAAATAAAATCCGTGTATTTACGTTCACACACGATTGATAAAATAGAGACATGCATTATGTGAACCATTTTATTTATAACATAACACATATTCAAACGTGTGCTTACTGCTTACCCTACTTTCACCAGAAAAAATATTTTTTTTTCTCTCTTCATTTATTTCTTTTGTGCGTCTCGGTCAGTGTTTTGGTGTATTGTCAAATATGCATCAAAGTGATAAAAACAAAATAAATTAAATGGCTGGTGACTCTTTGTGCACTTGTTCAAGTTGTGATTGAATTGTTGTTGTGTTTTTTTTTCTGTTATGAAAATTGTGACTCATGTAATTCCGAAGAAATTTATCATTATCGGAAGATTTGCTGCTCACATCCACACACATACTAAAACCATTATTTACACTTAGTTATCAGCCATTCAAATACATGCACAACTACATACGAATAATCTATATTTTGGAATGTAAAGTCTGTTTTCTTGTGAGTAAATGTCCAATTGTTAGCTTCGTCAGACGATTCTATTTAATCAATGCTGTAAGACGAATCATTTTACTATCGGCAGTTTTTCAACTTAAATAAATATTCACTTCAAAAGCATTTGCATGAACAGTTTGTTGTTATTTTTTTTATATAATATGAAAACTTGAACTTTTAAAAAAAGTGGGTATCACCCAGCTCAGATACTCAAGTGAAGATTATTTCGGTTTAAACATGATATATTTATAAATTAAACTGTGATCATATACTATAATATACATTCGATGTAGCCAAGATATCAGTTTTTCTTTTCTTCATTACTTTCGCCAGCTACGTGTTAGAAAAAATCAAATTGATTTTGCTCATATCGTTAATCTAAAGTTTAAAGCACATTTGAATTGCAATGTTAAGTGTCATCTCTCACACATACACAAGGTGCGCACAAGTATTTCGGTAGAATTACCAATGTGTATAGATTGTGAACCTTCTGTGAGCGTTTGAGTAACGGCATGTGTTCGGTGCCAGTATATATATGCAAATGTTCGAGTTAGTGAAGCAAATTCTTTTTTAAACGTGTATAAATCCTATACATTTAGAGTGTTGACCTTGGAAATAATGCCAGCCTGTCGACGACCTTTATTTACGTAAAAAGGGTGGCAGTGAACACACGTTTCTGATGTCGTTTTGTGTGCGATTTTTTTTCCTCTTTTCGGTTTCACTCACACTGATTGAAGTGCAGAATCACACCATACATTTTATTTTCATTGGAACTGCTTATATAGCGCATTTAATGTAGGGTAATGCCATTGTCCATTTTCCATTTGCAAAATAAAATTCACCATTCTTTAATTTTAGAATTTCGCAATTTGAGCGCAATGTTGGCGAATTTATTCGAAAGAATCGCTTCGCTTTTTTTATTATATTGAACGTCTCTCGAGACAATCCTATGTGCGCAAAAACATCTTCTATCTACGCGTCTACAATTGTATGAACTTTCATTAACATTGTTTGTTGTCTGTAACATTAGCGTTCATATCGTGTCGAAGTGAAAATAGATATAGACAAACATGGAACAAATATATGATGTACGTCGTACGAATTATCTTTCGAATAAAAAAAATGTATCAATAAATTCGCAAAATATTCATTCACCTCACTTGAGACGGTATCCATCGAAGATAATACGGTTGATGCACTCATTCAATGCCAAATATTTTTTTTTTTTTAATCATACAATGAATTTATTTCAATCAATATGTATTTAACGGTGTTTTCGTTTATTTATTTTCAGACACAACAATGATATTCCGGAATGCTTAAACAAATGAACCATATTCAGAGATATTGATCTACCGAGAAGATAATAATGGATTTCCAACAAGTTATAATAGAATCTACGTAAAAACAAAACAAATCATACAAAACAAAATCGATTTGGAATCATTTCCGAATATTCTGCACATTCGTTTCTTGGACATTGTGTCAGACTGAAAACCGGGCCACACTTTCACAACCTCCCAATGTATTATAGCTAAAGCTCATTCCTGGATGGATATTTAGTTTGAATTTCCTCCGGTTCGTCAACAACAAAAAACACACAAGAGAAGAAAAAAACGGTGGTTAAATACGCACATCGCTCGAGATTTTCTTCTTTTCTTAAAAAAAATAATAACGTAAAACGAAAAATAAAACGGATTCTTAATTTTCAAAGAAATAAACAATCGAAATCGTCAAATCTTATCATGATGGAAAGAAGGAATGCTGTTGTACTATCTGTCATTAATCATCGCAATCATGCTTACTAAATGTCGACTCCAAAATGCATAAACGCAAACAATTATAAAAAAAATAACACAGTCTGCACTGCTGTTGCTTAAGTCTATTCGCCGTTGTCATTGCTATCGATTAATCCCGATACCACAATACATTTTAAGATTGTTGCCCAAAGAATTGACAGAAAAAGACATACGTTTTTTTCTTTCAACTCATCATTTCTGGATACTTGCTTCAGGTAAACATCATTTCTTTGATTCAATTTGAAAAAAAAAAAAAAAAAAATTGCTTTCGGAAGATTTTGTTTCAAATTTCGGGTCTATCTCCAATAAATCGGTTATTTAGACGGTGTGCACAACACATTTTCCGTTTAACCATTTTTTTCCGTATTGAATATGCTTGTTCTCGATGTAAATAACCCAAGGTATTCAAACTCAACCAAAAACAATAATAATATATAATTGCTTACGTAAGCATTGGTCGAATAACATACTTTAGTTTTTTTTTCGTATTCAATTTGGGTTGTTTACTGCACAAAAAAAGAGAAAAATTTGCGCGCGCGAAATCCAAAATAAATTGTAATTCACAATATGAAATTGAATCGTAAGCTACAAACTTCCACTGCACATAAATTCATATACGCCTTTTTATAAAAGATAAATGAAAAAAACTATATATTTTTTTCTACCCATTAAATATACTGTTAATTGTGATCACACGGCTGCTCTACTATCAACCATGAAATACGTGCTGTTTTTTTTCTACTTCGATAATAAACAGAACTATTGAAATTATACTGAGCCATGAAGTATCCACAACTTGTGTCCACGCGCGCTGTTAGCGCCATATCAGATTGGCTAGTAACAGAATTGGAACAATTGGGAGTTGATGCATCATCTGTTTACTCAAGGCTGCTACTCTCACTATTACATACACCATTGCAAATTAATGCATTAGATCTTGCCGAAATATCGGATAACAAGGTTTATATTTTTCAATTTTTTTTCCTTTTTTTAAATAACCTTTGAACAATTTTTATAGTTTTTGTATTTGAATGTTTCCCCCCCACTTTCGTAGTCATGAATTCAACATTTTTTTATACCAAAACGAAATACAAACGAGAATGAACAAAATACAAATTAATTTTTCATCTGGTTTCGGTGAGCAAATTTTCAAATATGCGCAAATTGTTCATTCTCGTGCATTACTTCGTATCGATTTTTTTTTAAAATTTTGGTAAACGAAAAGAAAGTCACGTGAAACGTTAAAATACTTGCGAATTTTTGGCATTTCCCGTAGCATTTTTTGTTTGTATTTTTGTAGTATTTGCAAGTATCAGAAACATCAAAACAATTTTAATTTCAGTATTCAGTCATTAGTGTTGTTCATTTATTGGAGGAATATAAATCCATTTGCTAGACCTAGAATCCTCTGCAATTTTTTGTTGGTCCTGAAACACGATTTTTGAATGCAATTTAAACCAAAAAAAAATATATTCTTTTCTCTTCGCAAATAGATCGGGAGCTTTACGCGCAATAAGCTGTTCATTTCCAAAAGTGGTAATAGTTATCGTCGTTTTTCGGCCGCTGATACTGAAGCATTGAAGCGTTTAGCTGCCATTGATAGTTTGCTCGAAGCCGTTCCGTCAGATCAACAACTCTCGAAAATTGAAACATTGGTCGATGAACTATCATTAAAATTACGTGAAATCGAAGAACAAAGTAGTCTTGATGAATCCGACTTTGAAATTGGACCGAACAACGATAATGCTTTGTCTAACTCAAACGTAGTTACTGCTGATAAGGTATGCAATTAAGATCAATTTTTGTTTTCTCGATCACATTGAGCTCATTTGTATGTTGACATTTTCTAATAATATTTCCTTCCGTCAATTTTAAATATAGAAAACGGAGTCAAGTGAAGATCCAGCAAATCGTTATTTCAACGCGTTTCCAGCATTATCTGATCAATCGAAAAACGCCTACTGTCATAAAACAACGTCGTGGCCACAGGTCGATAGCAACAAACATCCACACAGTGACCAGTCAATAAATCAAAGCAATCCAACAGCAGGTGCGATTTCAATAATAAAGAAAAAAACAAAACGAAGACGAGTAGCAAATTCAACAATGATGGCACCCACACTACCCAATCAGCCCAAACCAAACGGTATCAATTCGGTTCGAAATGCACGTACGGTTAGTTCGAAAACCGGTCATAAGAAAAAACCATCGGATACAATGTGGGATACGGACTTTGATGGTGCTTGGGAAATGGGACGTGATTTGATACGTGAATTTGTTTTGAAGCAAAATAATCGTAATCGCAGCATATCGGAAAGTGATGCAGCACGATTTTCTTCGCTTGAAAATGAAACGGTCATTGAAAATGGTACGGCGGTAAATGAAAATTCGGTGGTCACATTATCGAATGCAGCAAAATATTGCGACGGCGACAAACGATGCGAACAAATTGACAACGATGAAGAAAATTTGATGAGAGTTGCTGCTGCCGCAACATCATCATTGTTTGGCAAAAATTTTGAGCTCAATGTGTACGCCTTAAATATTCCCGACACGGAAACAACATCATCCAGTTCACGATTCACCTCCGACTCCAGTTCACTCATCCAAAATACCAATGATCGAATGTTAATTCGTAGCGAAGGCTATGCAACACCAGATACATTGGGATCATGGAGCGAAATCGAAACGGCCGGCTTACCACGTGAACCAGACCATGAAACGACCGTGAATTGTAATCATGGCGTTGAGACTACGGGCGTTGATTGTGTTGATTCGAGTTGCATGGAAACGAATTATTTGGCCGCATTTGAAGCAAAATTCAATCATAACATGGAAGCTTTATGGAATGATTGCAAACAAAATGAGCTGAATATTCCGCCAAAAACTGAACCACAATTGAACCATTCGTTTTGGTTAAATTACAATCATAGCAATGCCACCGCCATCGCTGCTGCTGCCGCCACCGCTGCTATCGCTCCCACTGATACGCGTGCAACAAAACTTTCAACCGATCAATTTAAATCGTTTTTCCAGGCGAATCAGCCGAATGCTTGCCCAAAAATTAGTTTTAGTGGTGCAGATAAAAATCAATTCATATCAGCACAACCAAATAGTCTTAATTCGAATTCATCGTCCACAACCGGTGGCATGAATTTGACCACATCGATTTGGAGTTTGGATAATCCAAACAATAGCGACGATATCTGGGTTGACAATCCAAATAATAATGATATAAGCTTCTATGCAAACGCGCGACTATGGGAATGGAATCAATATCAATCGAAATCTTTGAATCGACAAATGAATGTAAGTCCAAGCAGTCGGTGTTTGATGATTTCAAATCTGACGTCTCTTTTTTTCCAATTTCAGCTATATGCAACCGAACCAACTGAGAATGTATATGGCAAAACAAACAAGATAACTGGTGCACCTTCGAATTTTGATGGTGGAAATTATGAGAATGCAAGCTTCTCCAAATGGTCGGACAACGACACTCCTTATTTACCAATTCAACAGGATGCTTGCACGAGTCCACAAAAGGCTAAAAACAATGATAAAATAAGAAGCAATTTGTTTGAAAACTCTTATTTTAACAATTATCAACTAACACAGTTGATGAACAGCTCGATGAATGGACGAAACATGGCTCAAGCTGAAACTAATATTGTTGAACATTCAGTAAATCAAACACCAAATGGTAAGTTAATTAAAACTTTTTCCCACAAAAAAAATGTCCAAATCTAAAATGTTGCATGTGTTTCTTTAGTTGTAAAACGTAGGGTGACACTTTTGAACCATTCGACTCGAAGCTGTTTTAAGGAAGTTGAACCATTATCTTTTGAGGCCAAACAAGAGTTACAATCCAAAACGAATGCACGAAAATACCAATCGAATTCTACCGAGACGATCGAACAAGAGGATCTATTGACGTCGGAACGTTCACGTTTTCGTCCGATTAAACAAACATATGCGGATGGTTATACATTCGACATTTCGAATAAATTGGATCAAATAAATTACGAGCGTTCAAAAAGTGGAATGTTGTATCATGATTCGGAAGTATATCGGGAATATTATGTGTACGATGAAGAGGGAAATGGTGGTAGTCGCTGTGATACATCTCAATCCAATGCTGATGTCGAATTTACACTAAAATATTGTGTTCGACAAAACGATAAAAGTTGTCAAACGGATGACTTGTCTGCGCCCGGAAAACATCAACGTATTATATCGCCCAATGTTCCGATGCCATTGAATGTCGGCCCAAATCGTATAAAATCGTTCAGTTCATTGAGTAATGCCAATATATCGTCATTGCAAAAGCATCGCTCATATTTCGATTCAAATGATTCAAAGGAAATGCACTACGAAGATAGTAACTATATGAATGATGGTTCGTTCGATAAATTGATCGAAATGTCACAAGATAGCTGGTGCTTAAATGAAACTCGTCAATGCTGTAACAATGTTAATAATGCACATGCATTATGGGAACATTGTACATCGTGTTCAAATGATATGGTGTCTATGCCAGCGAATCGTCTATTAAAAGATGAATTGAGTGCGGACGGAGATGAAATCATGTCCGACTTAAAATGCTTAATTCAAAGTATCTCCTTTCACAGTGATTGGGAAGAGGACGACGATGAAGAGCCAACTCTCTTGGCTGAATGTGATGATGGTGACGTTGTGTTGGAAGAGACACCGATCAAAACCAAGATGACTGATTCGAATCGACATTTGTTGGCTGACATGACCAAATTAACCGAATACACGGATGAAACAAACGATGAACTGATCAACACTAGCAACCATATTTATTCGAATGTCACCAAATTGATATCGGACCTATTACAACCGGAAAAAGCACAAACTCTGGTTAAAGCGATTAGCGAAAAATGTCAACAAGGTCGATTGCATACGGACGATAAATATTTGAATACCCAAGATTCGTGCACGAAAAAGCGAATCATTCACGAAACCAAAGATATAAAAGCTACCAAAAATGATTTATCGTGCAATAGCTCACCACTTTTAAGTGATAGCAGCAACCAGCATTTCGGTAGTTTATGGGCCTACAATGATAATAGCATATGGCGCAGAGAACTTCCGAACGATACAATGGGCAAACATACGGGAGATGATGAAACTGGAACAATGAATCGACTCGGCGACGATTGGGAACACGCAAATTTGGAAAAAATCTGGAAAAATATACCATCAACGAATACGACAACCGTACAAGATGACCACAATATTGATAAACCACAGCAATCTGATATGGATAAAACGATTCACTCAACGATCACATGGAATGAAAATAAATTTGAAAAACAACCAACTTTGGATCTCAACAAACACACAACCGAATCGCAACCGAATAAATTGGATAAATTTATGGATTTAATTCGACAACAAACGAATGCTCGAGCTCACGAAAATCACACACAAAAACTCAATAAAAATCATATTAATCGGTACGATCGGAAACGACGACACTCGGCCACATCTCAAAATTATTTTGATCAACTCAATTATGCGCTGAATAATTGCGATGCTATCGAATGTATTAAAAAATTGGCAACGAATGATTATGATGGCGAAAGTATTGTTAGTTGTAAACCAAATGACGAATCAACCGCTACTACAATAATAACGTGCAAATATTGGACGGCATGCGACTCGTTTTGTGTAACGTCAACTCTGTCATTCAACAATAACAACAACAACAACAATAACAGCAGCAACATCAACAACAACATCGCCGATGATACGGAAAACATTTTCAATTGCTACCACAAACATATGCAGCAGCAATCAAAGTATCACCCAGAACAAATAACGGACTCATTCAATGCCAACGAACCACCAACAAATCATCCAACCACATGCGGTACATTTTTGGTAAAACAAGTTGCGGCCATGGTTTCTCGTCCTTTGACTCGCTAAAATTCAAAATGTTGGTAATTTATATTCAAAAAAAAAAAAAACGAAAAACAGAAAAAAAAAATGTGTAGACAGAATTTTGAGTCGATAAGGACAATTTATTCATTTATACGCAAAATTTGATATTTTATTTCTCATAAGAACTATCCAACTGATTGAGAGCTACCTTTTTTTTTAGAGAAATCAACAAAATTGTTTTGCACTGTTTTTTTTTTCTTCAGAATGTAAAAAAAATCAGTCTTTATAGTGCAATTTGACCAGGCTCAATTTAAAAATGCAAACAAAAAAAAATCATGTTACTTTTTCCACACACATCGAACATTATTTATTCAAACTTCGATGCAGAAAGAATGTTATGTTCAATTCTCTTTTTTTTTAAACTCAAATCATCAATATTTGTTGAATTCATGATTTTAGTTCAGAAGTTTTTTTTTATTTTGCCCATTCTGTTGAATTTTCAGTTAAAAATAACAAAAATGCAAGATTATTTTGAAAAAAAATTTCGCTTGTTAAATTAAAACATCGTTTGAAATTCTCTATATTTTCATTGTGTTTATATATGATTCTTATGTGATCAAAAAAAAAAAAAAAAAACTATCACAACGCCATTAAAAAGATCCTAGCAACATGAGGGAGCCTGAATTTACATTTATTTTCACGATCAGAACTTCCATCGAGAAACTTATAACAAATGTTCCGTGTGACAATGTGTTTCGCTACCCTTTTGGTTACGCATTTACCATTGATTTGAATATTATGCTACAAAATCCATTATCACACGGATACATAATAACATGGCGCTAGGTTCTTTCAACATCACAAATTTAAGCAGTGGAAATATCCAATGATTTGCATCGATGCATATTTGTTTTGCTCGTCTATTTTCAACACAATTTACTTTTGGTTTAAAGTAAACAAACGATTCAAACAATACTATTTTCAACTAGGCCTCTCATATAGGAGAGTAAAAAGTTTTGTAAATTGCATTTTGTTCATCACACATGAATGTGCACAGTCACAAAATATGCACATAACAGTGAAAACAAAAACGGGATAGTGAATGAAATTAGACAGGTATAAATGGAAGAATGACATACACAGTCCAAGTGGAAAATAATCTCTTATTTATAATTTTCGTTCCGAAATTCTTGCGGTTTGAATTTACAAACTGAATAACCAAATTTTTTCTATTTCGTTGAACAATCTATTCCACATACAGTTTATTTTCATGTTTTTACTGAAATAACGAGAGGTACAATGTATTCAAAACAAAAAAAGGCGAATGTATTTTGACTTCAAGTCCCGTGTACAAAAAAAGTGACTGACTATTTTGGGACAAACTGACTGACTATTGACTGTGAAAACAAGCAACCTTAGTTAAATTTAGTTAACTTCAATCAATTAAAGTAAGCTATGGTTAACTGCAACAGCTAACTATAGTTGACAATAATCATAGTCACCCGATAGTCGAAACGTCCCAAAATAATCGCCTGACTGACTGAGTAACTATAGTCGATTGTTTTCCATACAACATTTTAAAATTCATGAATATAGCTAACTATAGTCACTTACAGTCAATAGTAACTTAGTCACTTTTTTTCCACTCGGGTATGTGTGCGGAAAAGTAAAAATGGACAAAATCTCATCTTTGCCGAATAATATTCTCCGCTTTGTATGTGC